>NC_044027.1:20667756-20993271 GCF_900496995.4 Aquila chrysaetos chrysaetos | reverse complement strand
GTCTTAAAAAATTTTTGTCTTATCCATACTAACCCTTTCCGACTTTCCGGTTTTAGGGGGTATTGTTGAATTCTTACCGGATTCGATCCTGGCTTTAAATCAGTTCTCACAGGTTCTGCTTTTTGGATTTACCGGGGAACTTCCCAGTCCAGACGATTGGAATTACAGCGTTATACTTTGACCGGTATAATCTTCGGCTTTCGGTAACCATCCTGTAACAACAAAGCCACTGCTTCGACACGTTTAGTTTCTGGAATTAAAATTTTAACCTCTCCATTTTTTAATTTAATCTCTGCCTCTTAAGTTCTCCAATAGATCTCTCCTTAACAGGAGCTTAGGAGAATTTGGCACGTACAAAAACTGCTGAGTGACCCGTTGCTTTCCTAATTTCATTGTTCAAGATTTAAAGAAGGGTCTAGTTTCTCGTTCACTTGTTGCACCAACACCACCAATTTCTTCAAAACTTAACTCTCCCTCTAAGGTATCTAAAACTGAAAAGGTGACTCTAGTGTCAATTCAAATTCAATTTTCTGTTCTCCCAGTTTAGCTGTAGCCAGAGGTTCTGCTGGGAGACTCCCCTCCGGTCCCTGTCAGATACGTTCACTTAAAAAGAACAAATCGACCTATGGCACTTTATTCCATTTACTCTCTCTCCTACAAAACAACAGTAATTGCGATATAGCATTATAACTCAAAGTTCTGTTTGTTTCCCATTTTTCCTGCAATTCACCCCAATGTGCCAATAAACATCCCAACGGTGATGTTTTTGGTACCTTTTCATCAGCAGTTATATTTCCTGCGCTCTCATTCTTAAACAACTTTGCTAATGCCATGATACTTACATACATTCAAATACCAAATAATACCAAACAAATGCAAATGACAGTTGTCCCAAATAATACACAAAGTCCAACCCAGCAATAACTTTCGCTTATGACTTACGGGCGGACACCTAGGCTTCCAATGCAAACGGGTACCCTCCGAGCCCCAACCCTGCGAAGCTTTCGCCGCGCCTCAGGGGCAGGCTTTCCAAACAAATTCCAAAGAAGCAGCGCCTTACCTTTTTGCCAGGGAACGCTGCGAGGAGCTTTGCGAGTCGAGGGTGATGGTTCTCCCCGAGAATACCTCGGTGCCGGCCGGAGTTCGATCGACACTCGATCTCGTCCAGTCTCACTCGCAAGGTCCCATCTGGGTCGCCAAAACCGTTACCGAAATCCGGAATAAAACTCCTTAACGCCAACGTGAAGTTAAGAAGCGGGCACTTCATTTATCGCAGCGCTGGGGACACGGTGGATCGCTCCTCCAGAGGCGTGTCCCGCCTAGTATCAAAATCCATCAGTTTTTACAGACTTTTTCTGTCAGGTCATTGTTACATAAGCTCTTTCCATAAAAATGCATACTGTGCTCGTTCTTAAATTTAACCTTTATAAGGACTGGTCCTTTGATTATGTAACCTTATCAATATTCTTATTTAAAAACAATCATTGGTCAGTTACACTTAGCTCTCCTGACTGGAATCTTCGATACTCAAATCAAGATGGGAAGGGTAAGGGGGTCTCCAAGCAGCAAACCGGTGTCCACGACGGTTTCCTTAGTTTCTTGAAACAGAACATAGGAAAACCAGTAACTTCCTGGTGAGGGTTCTAGGGTTCGCTATTTCCAACTTTAACAATATTAAGGTTCCGATAGTCGCACCTGTCGTGGTTTCAGCCCAGCCGGTAACAAAGGACCACGCAGCCGCTCGCTCACTCCTCCCGCCCCCTCCGGTGGGATAGGGGGGAGCCGGAGGAGAGAAAAGAAAAAAACTGGAACCTCGAGGGTTGGGATAAGGGCAGTTTACTGGGACAACGCAAAAAAAGTTACAACAACAACGACGGTACTAATGAAAGAGTATACAGAAAAGAGTGATGCACAGTGCAACTGCTCACCACCTGGGACCCGACGCTCCGCCACTTCCCCCACCGAAAGTCGAGAGCAGGAGAGCCCTCCCCCCGGCCCACTCCCCATGTATATACTGAGCATGATGTCACATGGTATGGAATAGCTCCTTGGCTAGTTCAGGTCAGCTGCCCCGGCTATGCCCCCCCACCTCCCAGGTTCCTGTAAAAATTAACTCTATCCCAGCTGAACCCAGGACAGCACCTAACGCAGTTCCTAAAGTTTCTACGGCTACGTTTCAGACTTAACAATCCTATACGTTATGCTTCACAATTTTACTTCTTAATCAAACCTAACTCTTCTACGTGATTAAATTTTGATTTCTTTACCAGAATATTTGCAACAGCTGGAGCCCAGCAGGAACAGGGGGGGCATGGCCCGACCCCCCCCAGCGCCTCACCTCCTCCTCCCCTGGGCTCCCTCACGGCCCCTCGCCCCGTGCAAAGGGAGCGCAAACGCAGCCCGGAGGGCAACGGGGACGGACGGCCAGTGTTCGTTCAGCCAGTCGCGCGCCTAACGAGTCCTGCCAGCGAGTACGCTCCGGGGCTCGGCCCTCCCCCCCCCCCCCCCGACGCTCCCCCTGCCCCTGGGACACCTCTGATAGCATATGTCCATACATTCTGTATGGCACGTCTAAATATTTGGATGGTTTTCATGTTTTGTACCAGCCGTGGAAACTGGTTTGCTGCTAGGTGACCGTAGAAGTGAGATTTGGTAAATAATTATTACAAATCTTACACTAACACAATGATTGAAACAGTAGACAAAAGTATAGCCAAGCAGTTAACTAGCAGAGGTAGGTACTCACAAGTTTTGCAGTTCTTTGCTCTTAGGACTAGATGTTCCTGTGCACTAGATGAGAACAATGCTGAAACTGACCATGTGCGATTGAAACTGCGTTAAGCTTCAAGATCAAAGAACAAGGACAAGAATAAAGACTTCAAGGACAGCCAGCAAGAACTTCAAATGGGCCGGTGGTCGCAAAAGCAGCCCTTCGTCTCAAACGGATCCTTCATTGCGCATGATTGGATGCAGGCAGTACTGTGATAATCGGTTGCCATCATTTTTATGTATACGTATACTAATCTGATTAATATGCAATTAGTTATTCTATAGAACCTGTGTGTGCTAAACCTGTGGCACGCACGCTAGGTGGAACTATCCCCCGTGCATCCAGCGCTGCAATGAAGAATGCCTGCTTTCTAAAACTCCAAAACGAGCCTTAGAGAGTTTCTTCGACCAGCTTTTCAGTATCAGAGGTACAAGGGAGGAAAGGAGGAGGAAAAAAAAAAAAAAAAAAAAAAAAAAAAGGCAGCAGTGTGGGAAAGAGAGGGGGCCGGGCAGGGCCAGGGAGGGACCAGAACGCAGAAGAGGGGAGAGAGACAGGGCCCCGAGGCTCACCACAGCTCTTGTTCTTGGCGCTGCCAGGAGAATTTGCCAGTTCAGGTGCTTCTTTCTGCTCCTCTCCCGCTCCCCTCCTCTGCTGTAACTCCGTCTGCACGGCTGTCCTCCTCCCCCTAGGAGAACACGTGTCTCACAGATCTTGCAAGACGAGGCTTCCGAGGCACAGAGCCTTGCTCGCTCGCTCACTCGCACACTACGTGGCCATACGGCACCGTCGGTGCTGCATACGGACCCTACAGTGCACCTCGGCAGTCTGACCTGCTGCGGGCTACGAGGAGGGATCCTTCCACACGTGGAGAGGCAGGCTCTCTCTTGCCTGCAGCAGGAGGCAGCTGCCGGCCGGTCGGCCTTCCATTTCTTCTTCTCTACCTTTCTCTGGCCTCTCCAGCTTCAGCCGCAGCAGCTCCTGCCCACAGCCTGTAAGTGCCCCGCCTGTCCCTTTGTGCTCCCGTGTCCGCGCCGCGCGGAGAAGGAGGCCAGGCAGAGACAGCCCACGCAAGCCTGAGGCTGCTGCAGTCAACGGCATCCCCAAGGGAGGAAGAGACAACCATGCCCTCAGCCCAGCCTCTGCGAAAGAGAAGCATCGACTCATTACCGCAGATCGCTCCTGGCCAGAGCCCCTCCTTCTGCAGAGGCTTCTGGAGATGCACTGAGGGCCAGCTTGCTGCCCTCACGACAGGGCTTGGGGGCTGCCTGCGGCCACAGCACAGGCTTCAGGGGAGGGGCTGGAGCTGGGGGCAGCCGCACGGGCCGAGCGGGGCGGGGGGAGGCGCCAGGGGAGCTCTGGCGACTCGGGGAGGCGCCTGCTGGCCGCGCCTGGGGGGTGCCCACCTCCGTCCCCTCTTCCCTTCTACCGGCGGCTCTCGGGGAACTCCCCGGCCCGACTCGCCTCCGGCGGACTGGGAGCCCGTCCCGGCAGCCCCGGGCAGCCAGCGGGCAGGAGGCACCCCCCACCCCCCGCCCTCGCCCTCACCCTCGCCCCCGCCGGAGGGGATCGCTCGCCTCACCCGCGGTCCCGGCGCTCGCCCGCTGCCGCCGAGACCCGCGCCCTGCGCGCCGCCACGCTGCTCCCGGGGACCGCGCATGCGCTGGAGGGGCCAGAGCTGGCGCGCGACCGCCGGGCTGCAGTACCGCGCTTTGGCCACAAGGCGGCAGCAGCGGAGGCGGCGGCGGCGGCGCTGCTGCTACGCACCTGTGCCGTGCCGGCGCTGCAGTTCCGCGCTTCGGCCACGAGGCGGCAGCAGCAGCGAGCGGACGGCGGGACGCGCGTGCCCAGGGGCGGCCCGAGCGCTGCGGTTCCGCGCTTTGCGCGCCGAGCGGCCGCCGACACCGCGCGCCTGGGGCGGCAGCGGCGTTTCCTTACCGGGAGGAAGCAACGAGCGCGGCGGCACCTCCCGCCGGTGCCGCATTGCCGTTACCGTCGGACGGCACGTGCAGGACAGGGGCAGCCCCGCGCACTCGCAGCCTCCGAGCTGCAGTACCGAACATTGGTCGCAGGGTGGCAGCTGCGAGGACTTGGCGCGGCGCGTCAGCGCGCATGAGCGGCTCCCAGCTGCAGTACTGAACTTTGGTCAATAGGCGGCGGAAGAGAGCGCTGGCGAAACGCGCCGCCACCGCGCATGCGCGGCTCCCGAGCAGCTGCACAGCGTCGTGGTTGCCAGGCAACAGCAGGATGGCGGCAAAACGCGCCACCGCGCATGCGCGACTCCCGAACGCCAGTATCGCGTTTTGGTTGCCAGGCAACAGCAGGAGCGCCGTAAACCGCGCCGCCGCGCATGCGCAGTTGCCGAGACGCCGTGTCGCGCTATGGTTGCTAGGCAACAGCGGCGAGCGCCGTAAAAGGTGCAGCGCGCATGCGCGCCTCCCCAGCTGCCGTACAGCGTTTTGGTTGCCAGGCAACAGCAGGGGCGCCGTAAACCGCGACGCCGCGCATGCGCGGTTGCCGAGATTCTGTGTCGCGCTATGGTTGCTAGGCAACAGCGGCGAGCCCCGTAAAAGGCGCAGCGCGCATGCGCGCCTCCCCAGCTGCCGTACAGCGTTTTGGTTGCTAGACAACAGCAGGGGCGCCGTAAACCGCGCCGCCGCGCATGCGCGGTTGCCGAGACGCGTGTCACGCTGTGATTGCTAGGCAACAGCAGGGGCGCCGTAAACCGCGCCGCCGCGTATGCGCGGTTGCCGAGACGCCGGGTCGCGCTATGGTTGCTAGGCAACAGCGGCGAGCCCCGTAAAAGGCGCAGCGCGCATGCGCGCCTCCCCAGCTGCCGTACAGCGTTTTGGTTGCTAGACAACAGCAGGGGCGCCGTAAACCGCGACGCCGCGCATGCGCGGTTGCCGAGACGCGTGTCACGCTGTGATTGCTAGGCAACAGCAGGGGCGCCGTAAACCGCGCCGCCGCGTATGCGCGGTTGCCGAGACGCCGGGTCGCGCTATGGTTGCTAGGCAACAGCGGCGAGCCCCGTAAAAGGCGCAGCGCGCATGCGCGCCTCCCCAGCTGCCGTACAGCGTTTTGGTTGCTAGACAACAGCAGGGGCGCCGTAAACCGCGACGCCGCGCATGCGCGGTTGCCGAGACGCGTGTCGCGCTGTGATTGCTAGGCAACAGCAGGGGCGCCGTAAACCGCGCCGCCGCGTATGCGCGGTTGCCGAGACGCCGGGTCGCGCTATGGTTGCTAGGCAACAGCGGCGAGCCTCGTAAAAGGCGCACCGCGCATGCGCGTCTCCCCAGCTGCCGTACAGCACTTTGGTTGCTAGGCAACAGCGGGGGCCCTGCCCCACGCGCCACCACGCATGCGCGCCTCCAGAACGCAGTTCCCGCCTTCGCTCGCCGTGCAGCAGCATCCGCATCCCCACAACGATCCTCTTCTGAGCATCAGCTGCATGAGAGATGACTGACAGCTCAACCCAGTACAGACCAGCCACAGGCGGTAACTACTTACTGGGGGCACAGGGCTTACATTGCCCTGCCCTTCCCCACTCGCAGCCCGGGCAGTCACCTTCATTGCCTCCCTTCCAAAAAGCACCCGCGTGGCTGGAGCGGTTACAGCAGTCAAGCACAAAGAACAGACAATTTGGGCCGTCGCTTCTGTCCCTGCCCCCCCACCCCATTACCTAGACAGAAGAAGCAGCACAGGGAACCTGCAAAGGGCAGGGGGGACGGGGGGTTCCCCTCGACCAAGCCCCAGGGAATGCTGTATCCATCTGCATGCAGCATCAGGGTTCTGGGAGTGACAGCAGCCAGTCAACAGATGGTGGCGAGAGATTAAAAAAAAAAAAAAAAAAAATAACGCCTGGTTCAGGTGACAGCCTGAAGGAAGGCCACAAGAGACCCAAAGCTGCTTTGTGCCAGGGGGGCAGCTCTGTTCAGCAGGAAACGGCGCATCCCAGCGGACCAGATGCGAGCGGCCCACCTGCAAGCAAGCGATACCCTGGTGATCCTGGGGCTCTCTTGGGGTGGGGCGCACCCTTCCTCACCTCTGTGCTATCACAACTCTGCTCTCCTAATCCTGCACGCACGCACGCAAGGCTTCTTGTGCGGGGCTTGTCTCTTATCGAAGAGACGCTGCACAGTGTTACTTACCGCCCCGCCCTCCGGCGTGCAAAGTAATTAGACGTGAAGCAGGGAAAGCAAAGCGGCGCGTCGGGATATTAGATGTTCTCGGCAGATGACTGCAGAGCCCTCAAGGTTCCATCTTTGCTCCCTACAGGAGCGTGGCTCCGCACCCCTTGCCGCTCCCCCCAGCAAGCGTCACGATTGCCCTTTGCTGCCTGCAACGTGCAGCACCTGCACGGCCCGAGTACTGCTGCTTACGGAGCAAGAGGCGCTCGCTATAAAGCGGCAGTGAAGAACAAGGACGGCCCGTCAAGATGGCAGGAGGAACGCAGAGAGCCTCCAGCATTAGCCAGGCAGGGCTTGCGACTCACCTCGTGTCGTGGTCTAACGCCAGCCAGCAACGAAGCCCCACGCGACCGCTCACTCGCTCCCCCGCCGCCAGTGGGACGGGGAGACAATCGGAAGGGCCAAAGTGAGAAAACTCGTGGCTGGAAATGAAAAGAGTTTAATCATTAAAAAGAAACAACAACAACAACTTGTAAGGAAAAGAAGAAAAAAAAAGACAGAGAATGGGGTGCAGGCAGCATGCCAGGGGTCTGGAGCCTGACAGATGATGGGGGGGTGGCTGGTGTGGCATATGGAGGAGGGAAAGGAGGGGGGGGGGCAGGAGATAGGAGAGCAGGGGATGCGGGGGGGGAAACAACTCACACGGGTTAAAAACTTGCGTAGGTGAAGGGGGCGGGCTGGAGCAACGGGGGGCACATGGGGGAGAAACACACACTGGGGGAGGGTAGGTGAGGGTACAAAGGTGGATGGGGGGACACGGGCGGGGATGACCTACCCCAGGGAGTCCACCCGGGACGATCCACAGCAGGTAACTCACCTGGGATAACCCGCTGTTACCGAAAAGCTCAGAATGAAGAACTTATCAACACCAATTTAGTGCAGATAAGCAGACACTTCTTTATTGACGGCCAGGTGCGCGGGTGAGTCCTCTCACAAACCACGCACACCTGTCACCAAAACAATACACCTTATATTAAGACTTATTGATACATATTCATTAGATTTCTAAGAAAAGTTATACATATTCATTAGACTTCCGGGAAATCATTAGCATATGTATATGTCCTTTATGCAGGCGCAGTGAAGGTCTCTCCGAGGCATGGTAAGTCTTGGAGGCGGGTAGCTTTTGACCAGGAGGTGTGTTTTGGTATTATAATGAAGCAAAGTTCGTCTAGAGTTCATGATTTCTTCATCAATGTTATGGCAACAGGTGCAATCCATCCTTTTTGACAGTAGCTATGCGGTTATCTCTAACGGCTCTAGCCAGGGACCTTCCAGGAGCCTTGTACTGCACATTCTATCCTTGGGGATCGGCCGCTGCGTTCCAAACAGGCCGTTGTCAGGTAACGTACTGACAACTCTTACACCACCCCGTTGTCAGGTATTTCTTTATCTTGTTATCTAAGTTCTAAATGTTCCTACTAGATGATTTTAGCCAATTTCTCCGGCCTTGATACGGGGCTATACAGGGGATTTCACAGCAGACACTGGTTGGTGGTTAAATATATAAAATACAACATACATATGATTTTGCTAAAATATTAAAACTAAATATGATTAATTCTAACTAATAACAAATCAATGACAAATCAGTAACACCGCAACAGAGAATCCACACCAGATAATCCACACTGGGAGGACCCCCAGCAATGCCCCTCAAACTGCCTGTGCTTCACCCCCAATCTTCCCCAAACTGGCAAGTTTTTTGCTTTTTCAAAATACTCAGTTTGGGGTGTGTTTCAGTGCTTTTCCACAACATAAAAAGGTGTGATCTTTTGGTTGTGGTTTTGCACGTGAAAACGGCGTGGGTTTTTTCCTTTCTAGCTGCACAGATCCAGGCGGATTTGGCTTTCCCAGGAGTCCCAAATTCGTTTGTTTTTTTTCCCCTGTTGCAGACCCAGAATCAGGGGGTTTGGGGTTGTCCTGGTTTTGGCTGGAATAAAGTTAATTTTCTTCCGAGCAGCTGGTACAGGGCCATTTTGGATTTAGGATGAGAATAACATTGACAACACACCGATGCTTTAGTTGTTGCTAAGCGGGGTTTATACTAAGTCAAGGACCTTCCAGCTTCTCATACCGCCCTGCCAGCGGAGGCTGGGGGTGCACAAGGAGAGTCGCTGAGCTAAAGGAGGATTCCAGGTAAACAGGTCAGCTCGAAATACACCACCTCCTTTAAAAGTTAAGAGCGATTTGAACACTTAAAATCAGCATTTAGACTAATTGATACCATTTTGAACACCTGCTTAGCACACAAGTAAACACTCTTGCCGGGGTTGGAAAACGTCTCCTCCCTTCCTTACAGCACTGCTGCAGGGAGATAACCCCGGGGAGGCTGCGGGACAAGGTCGTACACAATCAGAATCTACGCTTATGGATCCACCGCAACAGCTACAGCCCTTGCGCTGCTGCTGCTGCTTTGCATCTTGCTTGTTTGGTGAATAAAGCTGAAAGTGAAGTAGAAAACTTCAAAGAGCAACATGAAAAATAAAGAATAAATCTCAATGATTCACTTTACACTCAAAGGGTGTGCCCACGTTTATATACATCCAATAAGAATACTTATACTGTAAAAATATTTGATTTTCCTTTTGCATTACCTTAACTTGCACAGCTCTGAATTCCTACCGTTAAATTATCTATCTCCAAAGTACACAGTTATAATGTGACTAGGGGTTTTTGTGTGTGTTACGTAATGAGGAGGAACACCTGGCCAGCTGCGCTGCCCAAGAGAGGTGCTACTGAACTGCCAGGGAAACACACCATTGAAAGCCAGACAGAAAGAAAGTACTTCAGAGCACTCCGTCAAAACGTCAGGAAAGAAAACCCATAACAGTCAGTTGCCTCTCTTTTTAAACATTTAGAAAAATACCTAACTGCTTACATACACCTCATAAATGATATACTACAGCTATTTGGCAGTTACACTTTAAACAATGCAGGTCAATTTGTAAAATCCCCAGTGCTGCAATACCTCAGACTACCAAAAAGGACTAGCGGATTTCCTAATGCTTTTGGCAGTACTGAAGCACGCAGAGCAACACATTTTCATGTTGCCACGACTGTTACAACTGAGAAACCAAAGACCAGCGATGCCATCAACTTTAGGAAGATGGGCTGTGCTTGGGTCTTTGGAAGGAAATTGACTTTTTTTTTTTCTTTGTTTAAAGAGAGTGAAAAGTCTTGTTACTGATGACTTCTACTGTCAAGTCGATCACCTCTGAAGATCCACTCTGATGGGAAGTTCATAAAAGAAAATTTCTTTGAGTGACAAAGACTTCCATTTTGGAAAATCTCTTTCCAACTGAAGTCAAAATGACACGCTGTAGGTTAAAGGAAAAAATACATTACTGAAGCAGTAACTCATCAAAAACAATCAGGACTCGCTGTCACTAGTTACAAGGCTGCCAGTACTTCCTGGGAAAGCCTGGAAAACACACAGATGCGACGCCAATTTGTCCTGTTTTGTCCACGTCTCTTCTTTGACCTTGATTGCTTTTAGCACAGATGCTAGTTATCTCAGTAAGGTTGTCGAGTACTCCTATAAGATATTTTAAAAAACTCATTGACTGCAAAAGCATAAAGCTTTTATCATGAAAACAAAGTCTGTTTCTTCTGAACAGCTGAACTCTTACGAACAGTTTCTTCCCTCTTTTAGTACAAAATTATTTTCACTATATCATTTACTAGCAAGTGCACAGAAACAGAAGATTATGCTTTCAGGAAGAGAAAATAAACGGAGGGAAGTAAACTTTGCATAGGTGTAACATGCTCCGGAACAGAACTTATTTTTAGTATTTGCGTTACAATATTTCACGTAAAAAAAATGTAAAAGGAGAGTTGGCACACTCTTAATGTTAAAGTCCATACTGCAAGTACCTTTGGAAAAATGCAGACACACATCATAGATGTACCTTGTACTTGCAGACCACTATGGATTCTTTCCATCTGTCTCGTACTGTCATGGCAGAAGAAAGGGCAACCATGGCGAAACGGTGCCAGCTGACATCCAGCTGAGAGAAGAAAAAACCCGTTAGCATAAAGCTGGATTAGGAATCCAAAGCTGCCTTTTTTTGTGAAGGTTTGTGAAGACAGTACGACGGAGCAGAGCAAAAAGTATTTTTGCATCATCTTCAGTACGGTTGTTGACACAGGCCACTAGAGCTTTTGCATTTTTCAGACAACCGTCCCTTTTTTTTTTTTTTTTTTTTTTTTTGACTCATCGGTAACTTTAGTTTCACTAGAACTCACTTTCCTAGATACACGCAGGTGACAGACAGAGACCTACGTACATTTTCTCAAGCCTTAGTATAGCCAAGACTTCCTCACCCTATACATCACAAGTTGAGTATTTTTGCTAAAGAGCACAGCAACACATCTGTCCTTGCGAACTGCCTCGTTGCAAAAAAGGAATGATTTTTTCCAGGCCATTGCTCCAAACGGTCAAGATCTTTTAAAACCGCAGTTGCGCCACCAAACCCGCTCAGGGTCCCTGCTAGCTTTTGACTGCCCTGACATTGAACAGGCACACGCTCCATTCCCTCTTCCAACAGCAAAAATACGTTAACGCTCTCGGACCCAGAGCACAACCCTACAGATGTCCACACACACACACCCCTTGCCGTTTTGATGAGGAGCCACCGAGCATCCCTGCGAGCACAGCCGCGTGCGCCAGATCGGTTTCACCTACGCCACGACTTACTGGTTTCAGTGAACGTAGTTTCTGACGCTTTTCGCCGAAAACCGCATCTCGATGCTTCGCCACAGCAGAAACGACCCATCGCTAGAACGCTACAAAAATGCAGTAACACAAATTGCAAACCCACAGCAGCAACAGCTCCAGAATTATTTAGACCAGGAACAAGGGAGAAAAATAAAACAGCTTCATCTCACGCTCAGGGGAGCGGCAGACAGAGAAAAGGGTTGGCATTCTGAGCCCTTACAGAAAACGGGCATTCTCCTTCCATTCCTCAGCCCGTCCGTTAAGGTCTCAATACCGCAACACTGCTCTGGCAACGTCAAGAGTAGGGAATAACAGCCCTGCCGCTGGACTTGCCACTGACCCATGCTATTTACCGTAGCAGGACGCGTACGCAGAGGTACACCTTTTGCCACACACAACCCTGAACTTCCTAAAAATTTACGTTTACCAAAAAAAGCCATTTAGAACATATTGCCAAACAACATTTGGCAATAAAGCTTTGATGCGTTTGACACACGCAAATTTTTAGTCACTTGCTATTTGCTTCCTGTTGCTGCTGCTGTTCTTCCTTCAGAAATTCTACTTGTAGCCAAGTTATTCACTACTGGTTCAAGCATTTGCCTTCCTGGTATTACCAGCACATTCACAGAGGCAAGTAACTTAATTGCTCTTCTACAATTATCCAAACGACAATTACAGCCATGAAAGAGAAGGAGAGGTCAGGCAGCAGAAGAGCTCTGCAGGCTGGCACCAGTCAATATTGCACTCTTTTAAAAACAAAGAACAACAAACAAAACCGTGACCCTGTAGCCTTTTTTTTTTTTTTTTTCTTTCAGAGCTCATCCCTGCCTCAGCATTTTGTCTCGTCAGAGCGTGAAGTGCAGGTGATCCGCACCCTGACGACTTTTGCGTGTGATGAATGCCTGTTCAGAAGTAGTCCAGATCTGCTATTGTCTCACCAGACTGGTGTCATTTTTATGGTTTTAATCGTCATAACTCAAATTTTATTTACTCATGCATTTGTGAGGAAACTAATTAACTTTTAGACACTGCCTCTCCTTTTTTGGGGGGGGTGGGGGGGAGGTGGAAACATGTTAGAGACTGAAAAAAATTATGATTCAGAGCTCCCAACCATGACGGAGTGCTGGAGAAATCAATGACAGCAAAGACCAACAGCAGCAACATCAACTGAAAGTTGGCTTTAATTCCGGTCACGTACTTAAGCGACTCTCCAAGTCTATGCCTCGGTCCTATGAATGACTGACTAGTCCTTTTTTTGGAAGGACAAACTTTTTTACTTAAAAGTCCTAGACTGAAGACTCCGCTGAACGGCATGGGGATTGTGCCACGGGACAACATGCCATCAACACTCTTACTGGGGAAGGGGGGGAAAAAAAAAATCAAATAAAAATCAAGTTTAAGTACCAGTTTCCATCACGTTTCACTCATGACATTTCTACTGGCATCTAGGTGCTCAAAAATGAACTACAGGGACACCACATATTCCTAAAAATTCAGTTACACATAAAAAAGTAAAAGGCTATTTCCAACTTGCCCATAAAATCCGTATGAACAGAGAGAAGAGAAACACTCGACCCCAAAGAAGCTAACAGGCAGCTCTGAATTTACCAGACATGAAATTTTGTTCTTTCACCTGAAACAAAAACGTATCAAGGGACCAGTGCAAGAACAGGGCACAATCTGTTAACAGCAATTTTTCCATCAGCTTTTCTGCACTAGCAGCAAATTTGCCTTTTCTGTGGGTTTAACGTGGAGCATCCGTAGTGCCCTTGAACTCACAAGTGTTTCTCTCCGCTCCCCCAGCCCGATACGTGCGATTACCTGAGCAGCAAGCAGAATTACCCACGCAGGGTGTCCTAGTTTCAGCTGGAATAGAGTTAACTGTCTTCCTAGTAGCTGGTACGGTGCTATGTTTTGAGTTCAGTATGAGAAGAATGTTGATAACACCGATGTTTTCAGTTGCTGCTAGTAGTGTTTAGACTAATGTCAAGATTTTTCAGCTTCTCATGCCCAGCCAGCGAGAAAGCTGGAGGGGCACAAGAAGTTGGCACAGGACACAGCCAGGGCACCTGACCCAAACTGGCCAATATGGTATTCCATACCATGTGACGTCCCATCCAGTATAGGAACTGGGAAGTGGGGGCGGGGAATCGCCGCTCGGGGACTAGCTGGGTGCCGGTCGGTGGGTGGTGAGCAATTACACTGTGCATCATTTGTACATTCCAATCCTTTCATTATTGCTGTTGTCATTTTATTAGTGTTATCATTATCATTATTCGTTTCTTCTTTTCTGTTCTATTAAACTGTTCTTATCTCAACCCGTGGATTTGCTTCTTTTCCCCGATTTTCTCCCCCATCCCAGTGGGTGGGGGGGGGAGTGAGTGAGCGGCTGCGTGGTGCTTAGTTGCTGGCTGGGGTTAAACCACGACACAGGGTTTTCTTCGTGTGACACGGAAGGTGACACTGGGAAAAGAGGAGACAAAGAAATGAACCTGCTTGTCACACCCAGCCAACGGTGAAAAGACAGGGGAGGATTCTGCCGGAAGGGCTCTGCACCCCAGGAGCTCCCACCGGCCCGTTTCTCTCCCCTTTGCCCGGTACCGAGGGGACAACGACACCTCGCCCGTGCCCCCTCGCAGGGGGGGCTGCCCCAGGAGAGCCGGGGGACCCCCACCTCGTTTCTGCCCACGGGAACGGACCGGGCGAGACCCTCCACGCAGAGAGAAGAGCGTGGCATGGATTGCATCCCCGAGGGAAGAGGCCGGGCTCCCCGCCGGCAGAAGGTCGGCTCGCCTCCCTGCTGCTCGGAGCTGCTTGCTGCGGACAGCCCTGCCTGCGCCCGGCCGCCCTTCGGCCGTGCTGGGAGCGCGGTCCGGCCGACAGACGCTCCAGCTAATCGCGGCTCCTGCTCGTTACAGCCGCAGGTACTTTCGCCTCTGGCTAATGCACACTCCAGACAGCGGACACCCCACCTCGTTCCAGCTCCCGCTTGCTACAGTTCTGGCTCGCTGAAGCCCCAGCTCCGCGCTGAAGCTCCGGCTGATTTCAGCTGCTTCTCCTTACAAGCTCCAGCTACGTGCAACGGTCTGGCCTTTCCACAAGGTTGTATATCAACTGCTGTCAAAACTAGAGCATTGGGATTAAACATCAGAGTTACACGCCGTATAAATAGTCGTTAGTTCGGGCGGTTAATTACTTAACAACTATTCTGAGCAGCGCAGAAAGAAGAGCTGGACTCAAAGAGGGCACGTGGGGTCTGAAAAGCACCTTTCCCACCACAGACCATCGCAGATGTTGAGTGCGGCCTGCTGCGCGCCGGCCTCCCGAACTTCGGCATCCGACACCACCAGACCCCCATCTCCGGGGAGGGTCCACGCACCCTGCCCACCCCCCGCTTCCCCCCGCAGCCCCCAACACCCTCCCACCCGCCTGCCAAACCAGACACGCCGGCTTCCGCTTTTGACCCCCACACCAGCGGACTCGAGGCCCCTTTGGGAGCCAAAAACCCCAGCTGCCGAGCCTGTTCTCAAGGCCCAAAAACGCAGGGCTGGACCTCTGTTTCTGGGCCCAAAGCCGCGCAGCTCAGTCTGTTTCCGAGCCCCAAAATCAGCCGCGCGAGCCTGTCGTCAAGCCCCGGGAACAGAAAACTTGTTCTCCATTTCTGACCCTGCAGCGCCCACGGGCGACGCCGAGCGTAGTCACCCCACAGCCCCGCACCCCCGGGGCCCCACGCGCAGTTTTGGGGAGTGCCCGCGACCTGCGGAGGGCCCGGCCCCACGCCTCTGCAGGGCAGCCCCAGCACAGGCAGGGCGTCGCTTCGCGATTGCCCTTTCAGGCTTTATTTCCCCGCCATCGCCGGCACGGCCAGGCCCCCACCCCAAACCCCCGAGCCGAAGCACCCCCGCGGGTAGCTGGGCCCAGCCACCTGGAAAACAAGAAAACCAAAGAGGGAACAAGACAGAGAACGTGGGGAAAGGCAAGGAGAAGGACACAGAAACAGAGAGCGCGCGCGAGGGATAGGGAGCAGGACAGAGAGATGGAGAAAGAAAGGAAAAAAAGACGGGAGGCAGAACCAAGGGAAAGAGAGACAAGGACGGGGAGCAGGACAAAGGGACGGAAGAGAAAAAAAAAATCGCGATGGGCTGCAGGACAGAGATGAAGGGATTAAATAGACACAGGGAGCACGACGGAAGGACAGAGAGAGACAAAAGGGACAAAGAGCACGCCAGCATCGGAGGGGAAAAAACCAACTGCGACGGGCAGTGGGAGAGAGATACGGGAAAAGAAAAAAATACTGAGGAACAGAAAAAAGAAGAGACAGCTAGCTGGACAGGGGGACACAGTTAGAAAAGACTGGAGAGGGAACGGGGCAGAGAAAGACAGACAGAAAAAGTAGCAAAAGAAAGCAAGACAGAGGGACAGCAAGGCAGGGCAGAGGGGAAGGGACAGGGGTCTGGACAGAGGTGGAGAAATAAGCAGCAGGGACAGAGGAAAAGAGACAGAAAGAGGGACAGGGAACATGGCAGAGAAAGAAAAATCAGGACAGCAGCAGGACGGAGATAAAAAACTGGGACGGTCCTCAGGACAGAGAGGAATACGAATACGAGCAGGAAGCGGGACAAAGGGATACAGCGAGAAACAACGAGACAGGGAGACAGGGACGTACATTCAGTTGTGTCAGTATTTACAGTCCAATTCTACAATGTACTTTTACTACAATGTATAGAAAAAAGTTATGGCCGCATTGGTCAAATATTTGCCACTATTAGTTTTATTCTTCTTTTAATCATTATTTTTACAAATACATTTAAACTCCAAAAATTTAGCAGTACCTTAAGAAAAATTGCCACTATTTAGTGCCTGCAATTCTCTACGGAGTGGTCTTTTCCACATTCCTCGCTCCCATTACATCTGTCGCTTCACGTCCAGATGTTTTCCTCCCTGAGGTGACATTACCTCCATGATCCCTGTTCCCAGGCAGAAAACAAGTGAGCTCTGCTCATCTTGACAGACTGTCCACTTCCACACCTAGAGCACAAAAATAAAAATTGAAAAATATCATTACATCACAAACTACAAAGAGCACCCAAAGATTTGACAAACCCACCACGGAAAAATACAGTTACACCCACGCACTTCACAACCCTGGCCTACTCAATGCTGGCTATCTACTCCAACTCCGCCCCCGCAAACTCCTCAACTGTCTTCCAAAGACCATCCGCTGAACAACATAATTCCCTGCGCTAAGTGGCAATTACCACATTCCAGGGCAGCGCTCCATGGGAACACCATTCCCGGGAGCCTTGAAAAAAATCGCCCTGCCTGTGAAAACCCTGCCCCGAGCCAGACCCCGCTCCGAACATTGGCTATCAGCATCGCCTCATGGAGTGGCTAGGACCGGAGGGGGGGGGCGGTACCGGGGACAACAGGATGGGACAACACCAAAAACCAACCCATATCCCAGCTAGGTTTTTTTATTCTAATTTTTTTTTTATTCTAATTTTTTTTTTATTCTAATTCCCTGAAAAACATATCAACTCTACATCCAACCTGAAAGGAAAAAACATAACAAGGCTAAACCACATAACCCTACAAGGTTACACACATTCACAACACACCACTCATTCAGATCACATACATGCCAGTCCTCACACTCAACTCATCCATGCAACTGCCCACCACCATCAAAGGGCCATCACCCCGTGCCTGCAGCACCGGAGGACTCAAAAATCACCCTACCTGCAAAAACCCTGGCCCGAGCCCAACCTCCTTCCAAACTCCCCACAAACTACCCTTCCGTTACACCAATGTTTCAACACACACCATCATCTCCACCATCCGTGCATTTTCAACCTGATACTTAGCTTTCACAGTGCCACATGTCACAGTCCAACCTCCATAGCAGCCATGTCACCTAAATGCAAGGTTCCTTCAAGCACCTCGTGCCCTGTCATCACCTGCAAAAACAACACACAAAGCTTTTTAATAGACACTTCATCCTTGCGAGAGAAGTCCTCCACCGTTCCCCTACCCTGCTTCCCACCTATTCCAAAAATAACACATCCTCACAGTCAGTGTCCTCCATGGCACTTGAAAAACCAGAGCATCACAAACACAGAGCTGTCCCAAAGTTACCGATCGCTCCGAGGCCCGTCACACTGCTACTCAGACCTCAAGGCCTTGACCATTTCTAGAGGCTTGCCACAAAGCATCCGCATAAACAATATGAACCATTGCCCAGTTACTGCCTTACTCTATACTAGTTCACAGTCCAATTGTGATCCACTCAACTCCTTGCATGCAAAGAACCCAAAGTCATTAAGCCTTCTATGCTGTCTCTACAACACTATACAATACAGACACAAACACAGAGCCATGCAATTTGCATGCAAGTATAATGCCATACAAGGCAGTACTCTTATCTCAGTCAAGACAAAACAACTCAGAGCACTGCCATACCAGACAAAACAGGACAGGGCCAATACAAGAGACTCTCAAATGACAGTCAATACAAGTACAGACCAAAACAATACAAAACCAATACAGAACCAGAGAATGCGAGGCACTCTCAGATAGCACTCAATACAAGTACAGAGCACTGCAATACAAAACACAATGCAGGGCCATGCAAAGCGATACAGTCTCACATGGCGAACAATGCAAGTACAGAGTAGTAGAACACAAACCAATATCGAGCAATACAATGCAAGATAGTCTCAGATGACAGTCAATAAAAGCACAGAGCACTACAATGCCAGAAAAAACACAATAAAGGTCATACAATGTGAGAAAATCTCACATGACAGTCAATACAAATACAGAGCAAAACAACGCAAGACAAAAGCAAATACAGATCAATACAAAGCAAAAAACCCGCAAAGCACAGCAAAGCAAAGCAATCTCATAGAGCCACCGGCCGCATCTTCCCTCCGACTGCACTCCCAGACCCACCCCCTTACGGCACTCCGCTGCCTTCCCCCGTTGCTCTGTGGCACACATCTTGTCCCTCCGCATCTGAAAAAAAAAACCAAACAAACAAAAAAAAAAACTAAAAAAACCCCCAAACCATATCGAATAAGTCACCTGGATGCAGAGCAAGAGCTTAACAACTCCAGAGGTCTCGATTCCGTCTACAAAGACCATCTGGAGTCCAACTACAGCCTGCCATTTAAAAAAAAAAAAAAAAAAACAACAACAAAAAACCACCAACCAAAAAAAAAAAAACCAGGGCCAAACTCTAAGCCCATCACGTCCAAGACTTAACACCTTAGAGAGTCAAATCCGCTTCACTGCCCCTCAACGGCCCCTGCCACACGGCTCCAATCGTCTCCGTAAAACACTATCAGCACAGCTGTCCCACACAGCCCGCCAATGGCTACTCGAGCCGAGATGACTGTACAACCCTCGCCTAAACGGTCTAGGCACATCAACATTTCACCTGTAGACTCATCGCTCTTCCACCTACCCCTGACTCTACATCCCCGGGCAGAGCAGCTCCAAGCCAAACACTCCCGTGCGCAGAACATCACGACGTGGAACGCTACCAACAAGGTGATTCAGAGAGAGAAAACTCTCGGCAAGAAGAATGACCCCCGGATGGGAGGCGCTGTCAGGCAAGATGACCTACGGGGCCACAACCGCGAGGCCAGGAGGCTCTACGGCAGACCCCGAGAACAAGAGTCGAACGGAACGGCTCGTTACAAGATGCCACTGTCAAAACCCAGACGATGGATGCTTAACAAGCCTGGCGTCAAGACCTAAGGACATCAGGATGCAGGGAAGAAATCCCAGGCCGAGAAAATGGACAGCTAGAGAGCAGAGCTGCCGATGCAGCCCAGAAGAACACCGCAAGAGAGGACCGACTGGAACCTGCCGAGACCGATCCACGCTTTAGGGCTCCGAACGCAAGAAAAAGCACCTGACTGGCACCAGGCCATTGAGTATGGGCATTCAAGACCCTAGGGACGGCGCCCGAAGCACATGCCGCGCTGCTCCGGCACAAAGCGTGATGAGGACATCGAGACCCGAGGAAGGTCTAAGTACAGAAGACAGACTACACAAACTACACACCACCACGGACACAGGCCGGTACTGCCCTTCCCGGCACACGCTGGTCTTGGGCTGAAAAGCAACCCGCTCCCTTCATCTGCCCAAACAGGACTGCTCCTGGACAGCCCTCTCTCCTGCGCTAACTTTAAAACCCCTCCCTGCAATTCCCAGCTTCGTCCCCTCCTCCCAGCCTCTCGCCAGCCCTGGTCCCTCAACTTAGCTTTCAGAGGGACGTGGGTCCAAATCCATCCTCCACAAAACCACACGGGCTAACTGGGATATTCCTCAAGGGGACACATTGCTCTTCAAAATCTGCAATGAAAAAAACATAAACACAAACCAGAAAAAGGAGTAAGCATCCCATCAGCCAACACCAACTACTTCCACAACTCCCCCCTCCTCAGAAGCACCACCGTGTTCGCTTCCCCACTCATTTCCAAGTCAGACCCTGTGGCCGTCGTCACTCATTGTACCTAAGGTACCAAGAGACACAAAATTAGCATGGCGCTCATGAGAAGTCATCAGCCCCATGCTCCTCCTCGCTAATCCACAGCTCTCCTCAAACGCTCATCCCATTCCAAAGGTGGCCCACACAGCACCTCCAAAACAGACGGTAAATGCTTAACCAAGCAGCCCCATAATACTTTGCTATTCAACACCAACCCGGCTGACAACCGCCTCACCTTCTCAGACCGTTTGTCAGCATGCAGCTTTGCAGGAGACCTTATAGCAGACTTCACGGTACGGAAAGGGTGCCTATAAGAAACCTGCAGAGGGACTTTTTACAAGGGTGTACATCAATAGGACAAGGCGGTAACGACTTCAGTCCTAAAGAGGGTACATTTAGTTTAGGTGTTAGGAAGAAGTTTCTCACTATGGGTGGCAAGGCACTGGAACGGGTTGCCCAGAGAACCTGCAGATGCTCCCTCCCTGGAAGCATTCAAGGCCAGGTCAGATGGGGCTTTGAGAAACCTGGTCTCACGGAAGGTGTCCCTACCCATTGGGGGCAGGGGGGAGTGTTACGGATGCATGACTAATCAAATCCAACAGGTGTTAAAACTCCGATTTATTCTTCAGCAAAAGTTAGTTAGAAGTCCGGTAACATTTTATAAAACCACAGGCTCAATGATGTAAAGAGAATTAGTACTACACGGCCGACTTAAGAACCCCCAAGATTTAAAGTGATGGCTCAAAATGCACATATCACTCACTGTCGTGGTTTCAGCCCAGCCGGTAACAAAGGACCACGCAGCCGCTCGCTCACTCCTCCCGCCCCCCTCCGGTGGGATAGGGGGGAGACGGAGGAGAGAAAAGAAAAAAACTGGAACCTTGAGGGTTGAGATAAGGGCAGTTTACTGGGACAATGCAAAAAAAAGTTACAACAACAACAACAGTACTAATGAAAGAGTATACCAAAAAAAAAAAAAAAAAAAAAAAAAAAAAGAGTGATGCACACTGCAACTGCTCACCACCCGGGACCCGACGCTCCGCCACCTCCCCCACCAAAAGTCGAGAGAGAGAGCAGGAGAGCCCTCCCCCCCAGCCCACTCCCCATATATATACTGGGCATGATGTCACATGGTATGGAATAGCTCCTTGGCTAGTTCAGGTCAGCTGCCCCGCCTATGCCCCCCCACCTCCCAGGTTCCTGTAAAAATTAACTCTATCCCAGCTGAACCCAGGACACTCCCCTAAAAGCTGAGGGCTCTCTCCCTCGAGGAGTTACCTTGGGCAGTGCCCCGACCCGAGGGGGAGTCCCCGACTGCAGACCCGCTACTCCGAGGAGGACTGCCAACGTGTCCTCTGGCAGGACCCTGTTTATATCCCTGTCGAATCTGACCTGTGGTCATTTAATTCTATTGGCTAGGAGGGTCACCTTGGTGTACCTGGCGCATCTCGATTGGCCAGTTCAAATTTCAACCTGCAGCCTCCAGGGTTTCCTTCCCCTTCTCCCTTCCTGGAGAAGTTTTGTTTCCTGCTGGCAGGATGGCGGGGGCGGAATGTACTGCCACAATCCACCCCGTGACCACAGTCATGATTCGACTGGTTTCTTTGGAGTGGTGGTACAGTCACCTCTTGCCTCCAAAGTTAAAAGGGGGTGCAGTTTGGCGAGTTTGACGCTCATTGTGGGTCATCGTTCCCTTCTGGTCTAGAACCAAAGCGGAATATTGAACACAGGAATATTCAGTGTATAGACAGTTTAAAGGAGTATACTTAACCGTTAATACAGGCTTTACTACCAAGCATTTGATACAACTTATTGCAATATAGATTACAGTAATCATAACTACAAGCACTATTAAAGATTAGAGAATGTTGGTCTCCCACCCCGTGCCAGAAACAATTGCCTCCATGTGAGATTTCAGAGTGTAGCGTAGTATCATTCCAACCCCACCCTGTGATCCCATGGGTTAGCTGGAGGATATAGTAACATCTGGTGATCCACTATAATTGTTATATTGCTCTCATGTGAGGTCAAGGACTCGCGATATTAATGTCCATCATTTTGCCACGACATTATTATCCAGATCTTCATCATCCACGTCTGTCGCAGTCATCACTGTCAGCAAACGGACTGGAATGACTCGTTCCTTCATGGTCCTGTAAAAAAGCACAACTAGGCCTCGGTTTTAAAACCGGGTCACAGGGTTAGAAGTCCGGTATTATCCACTGGGCACTAATACGGTGAGTCTTTCCACTTCCATCCAAAGCTTCCCAGGCATGCAGGCCTCTGGGTTTTGCTAAGGTCATAGGAACAATACCAATGGAGGGCAGTTTCACCATGACGGATTGGCCCACGTATGTCTCCCGTGGGAGCTGATGTTTCTGGTCGCCTGGAATAAAATCCTTGCCCCTTAATGGTTCCATAGGACTGAATGCTCGAATTTTTGGATTACCATAATTTCCCCATCAGTTGTTAACAGTAAAAACTGCCTGTGGTAATCGTGTGTCCCAGTTGTGGCATGAGACATCAGCATGTTTTTTAATCAAGCCATTGGTTCGCTCAACTATACCATTGGCTTGGGGGTAATATGGGGTGTGAAACACCCATTTGATGCCCTCCCCTCGAGCCCAGTCTTGTACCACTGTGGCTGTGAAATGTGATCCGTTGTCACTTTGAATGCATTCAGGAGTAGGTAGAATACCAAACCACTTTCGCAAGACCTGAACGGTCTGGTTTCCAGTGGCTGTACCAACAGCCGTTGCCATAGACAATCCTGATACCACTTCCACTCCTGCCAAAATATACTTCTTCCCATGAGATGGTTTTAAAGGACCAATGTAATCAACCTGCCACGTGCTCCAAAGAGCCTTGCCTTGTCTGATATGCTGGGCCGGAGCTTGGTTTGGGTGATTAGCTTTAAGCCTTATTTGGCACTGCGGGCAAGCTGTAAGAATTGCTTCACAGGTTTTCATAGACACTGGCCAACCCCGAGATTGGCATTCATAATAGAGATCTGCTTTCCCTGAGTGGCCTCGTTTAATATGCAACCATTCTGCTAGTCTATCCCAATCCTCCTTCTCACTGGTGACCATCCTGATTTGGGCCAGGTGGTCCACCTGCTGATTCCATTTCGCAGCTAGGGTTCCATCCCGAGTATGTCCCTTCACCCATCCCACCTTTAAAGGTCAGGATCTCCCTATTGCCAGGAGACATTGCCAGTCCTCTGTCCTCCACACTTTCACATGACCTACTTCCCACTTACTAGATTCCCACTGACATAACCACTCTGTAGCACCCTTAAAGGTTGCGTAAGAGTCAGTATAGACGATGGTAGCACCATTCTCTACGGGCAGTAATAAAGCCCATAGTTCTCCTACTTGTGCACTACCGTCACCCTCTTCTTCGACTGCCTTCCCAGTACCAATCTCCAATGCTACTGCTTTATATTGCCACTTTGATCCCACTCAATGGCCAAATGCATCTGTGAACCACACTCCTTGCATATCTGAGCCTGCCACAAATTCAGGTGCCTCCTCAGAGAAGGTTTATACGGTTGACCCAGCAAGGCTGGGTCGGGGTTTACAGGTTGCTGTAGTTTGAAAACTTTAGTCAGACCCTCTTTTAGTGGGAGCAATTGGCTTATCCCTTCTACGTATGCATACCATTTCCTTACTGTGGCCTTTTGGGCTATTCCCTCCAGAGGAGGTGACCCATTGAGGATTGAATTTAAGAGAGGGAAAGGACCCTGTACTATAACATCCTCTGAGGTACGCAGCTTTTCAGCCTCTTTAACTGCTCTAGTGAGGGAGAGGACCCCCTTTTCCCAATCTGAATATCGTTGCTCCGTTTCTTTGAATGCAGTGGAAGAAAATAATAAAGGCCTGGCTGGTCCCTTTTGAAACACACCACAGTATGAGGCATATTCGGCAAATCCCCATTCCACTCTCAATGGATCTTGTGGGTGCAATGGACCTAGTCTCCGATAAGCCTTAAGCTCATCTTTCAGAGTGGTGAGGGCTTCTGTATGTTGCAAAGTCCAATCCCATTTTCTGGTTTTTTTCGGAGCAAGTCATAAAGAGGGCGGCCAATCACCGAAAATCCTGGTATATGTTTTCTCCAATAGCCCAAGGTACCTAGCAGCTGTTGTAATTCTGTTTTATTACTTGGAGTCTGTCCCTTTTCAATTGCTGACAGAGTGTCATCAGGTACTGCAACTGCCCCAGCTATCCACCATGCCCCTAGGAATTTGACTTCTTGTCCTGGACCTTGGCATTTAGAAGATGGAATGTCTAGCCCATTCTTGACCAACAGATTCCAGATGGCCTCAGCCACTTGCCCTACCTGTTCCTTGTTGTCCCCAGCAACTAGGATATCATCTATATATTGATAGATGTGGACACCTGGTGGTACCTCCACAGCATCAAGGAGCTTGGCTAAAGCATTGTGAGCAATAGTAGGGGAGTGCTCATATCCCTGGGGAAGTCGATTAGAGGTATATTGGGTGCCTTCCCAAGTGAAGGCAAACTGGGGTTTGTCCTCTTCCCTTAGGGGAATCATAAAAAACATATCTTTGACATATAAAGCAGCCATCCATGGGTGGGCTGCAGCCTGTATTGCTGAGGTGATACTTGGGATGGCCGAAGCTAACGGTGGGGTATTACTATTCAATCTTCTATAATCAATTGTTAGTCACCACCTTCCTTCTGATTTACGGACTGGCCAAACAGTGGAATTGTAAGGAGAATGTGTGCGACTGATGATCTCTCTTTTCTCCAGATCATTAATTACTTCAGAAATGCCCCGCTTGGCTGTGGCTGGAAGTGGGTATTGAGGGACATGGGTTACTTTAGACTGCGGTAGTGCAGGGGCAATCTGCAATGCTCTCACATGGATAGCCTCTGCCTCCCTGCCCACGAAGCTCCACACCCTACCATTGGGTAGATACCATTGTCTGCCTGCCAGCACATCAAATCCCAGTATATTTCCCTCATAGGGGCTTAAAGCCACCTCCACAGCTGTCATTCTTTTTTCCCCCAGTAGCCAAAGTTGGGTTCGGGCTATGGGGCATTTTTCTGTTGCCCCTGTTACTCCCCTAACGTTTATAGCCTTTCTTGATGGCCTAATTCCCAGCTCGCTAGCTTGTTGCTCATTTAAAACACTAATCTGGGCTCCTGTATTGATTAAGAATTCTAAACTTATCCGTTTTGGGCCCACAGGAATGCGTATATAAGGCTCTTTATCGGCAGACCATTGGCAAGTATTTACCATGCAGATTGGGCGGCCTGAACCCCAAACCGCAGCTTCTAGGGTTTTTTGCCTGTCCAGTTCCTCTCACAGTGCCGCGGAAGGGCTCCATTTCTCCTCCCAAGGGGGCAGGGTTGCTGGCGCTTCCCTCTGTTCTCTAGCTTTCCCCTCCAGCAACTCCACCAACTTCCGGACTGCCCATCCAGCATGGCTCGGGGTGCCCCCAGTGCCAGTGCCTTCTGCCAGAGATCGTTCCTTTTGGGATCGTAATTCCAGTCTGCCTGCCCGCGAGATCGAGACCGCTCGAGGGGGCAGGGCTTACAACCGGCTGCCCGGACCTTCCTGCCACCCTCCGTGCCACCGCTCAGCTCCATCCATCCATCCCATCTCGTGCCCATAAACTACTATGCTGTGCAGTACTTCCTCCCAAGTCATCATGTGCGCGGCCGGCCCCTGGGGGTTCTGTCGGTTACGATCAATGGCCCCCTGGATTCTTTCTCTGAGGGACTGGATGTGTATTTTTAAAACGTCCGGCAGACCTCTAATACAGGGTCTGAGGTGGCGGGGATCCACCGGTGCAGTCATCGGTATCCCTTGCTGACCTCTATCATACATAGCCTGAACACAGGCGGCTTTTTGCATCCCGTCTGTTAACTCCGACAATCCCTTTGCCCAGATAGTAACAGATTCTCCTCTCTCCTTGGGGTCCACACCCCCAGCGCAGCAAGCTACTCGGGACATTATTGACCGAACCCCTGTCGGTCCCTCATTCAGAAACACTCCCGGTCCCCAGTAATTTCTTGCTTCATCATCACTCAACAGTATCCGGTCCCCCCCCCCCCCCCCCCCCCCCCCCCCCCGTTAAAGAAACTCTCCACAAATACTCAGTTTCGGTTTCGCCCGGCTTGCACAAAAACTTAGCTTGCAACTCGCCGAGCTCGGGTCCCGACTGAGGGGCCATGCAAGCAGCGCTCTGGGGGCTCCCACTGTGCGGACCCACGTGCCCTTCTGTTTCAATAAGGGGCCACACATCCCTTTCCTCCAATTCCACCTTCAGACAATCTATTTCCCCTTGCCTTTTAGCAGAATCACTCTTTCGGTTCTGTGCTTGAATCCAGCAGGCGCCCAGGAGGGCACACACACTGCCTTTGCTGTCTTGCGGACTACTTCCGCGGCACAGTTCTACTCTCTCCACAACCGCTGCCAGGTCAGACCACTTCTCCTTCGCCCAGTCCAGACCTGGGGGAGAAGGGCTGCAGCCGTGCCTCCATAATAATTCCTCCATTAACACCATCCTACTGACTACGCCAATTTAAAATGTTATGGATGCACGACTAATCAAATCCAACAGGTGTTAAGACTCAGATTTATTCTTCAGCAAAAGTTAGTTAGAAGTCCGGTAACATTTTATAAAACCACAGGCTCAATGATGTAAAGAGAATTAGTACTACACGGCCGACTTAAGAACCCCCAAGATTTAAAGTGATGGCTCAAAATGCGCATATCACTCACCTAAAAGCTGAGGGCTCTCTCCCTCGAGGAGTTACCTTGGGCGGTGCCCCGACCCGAGGGGGAGTCCCCGACTGCAGACCCGCTACTCCGAGGAGGACTGCCAACGTGTCCTCCGGCAGGACCCCGTTTATACCCCTGTCGAATCTGACCTGTGGTCATTTAATTCTATTGGCTAGGAGGGTCACCTCGGTGTACCTGGCGCATCTCGATTGGCCAGTTCAAATTTCAACCTGCAGCCTCCAGGGTTTCCTTCCCCTTCTCCCTTCCTGGAGAAGTTTTGTTTCCTGCTCGCAGGATGGGGGGGGCGGAATGTACTGCCACAGGGGGTTGGAACTAGAGGATCTTTATGGTTCCTTCCAACCTTTCTACAATTCTATGACATTCAAACCCAACTGCAAAACTCTTCTGAGAAAGCCTGGTGAACCCTCCTCCCTTTCCCTACCAGTCCCAAAACTTTAGAAACCCCTTTTCTTCTTCTCAACTGCCAGGAAAGGAACCCCACTGCTTCCTGACACCTCCTGCCCTGTATTTGCACCCCTGAACCCCCTTCATTGGCTGCTCCTCAGGAGCCACTCTTCTGAGCCACATCCCAAATTCTGGGGGGACCTCCTAACCTACAACTCCCCAGAGACTCTGAGCTCTGCCACATGCCCACAAAATGAAGTTAAGTCCTAAGGTTTGTAATCTACAAGGGGCCTGCCACAAGCTGCAAAGGTTCTAGAGACAACATGGCATTCTGTGGGCAATGAGGAAAGGCAATGAGGCATCCCAGACCCTGAAAGGCACTGTGCCTCATGGCCCTTCTGCTTTCTTCAGAAATACTAAAACTCCATATACAGATGCATACAAGACGCTCATCCTAACCCCTGCTAAACAATGTCACCATCAGTCCTGTTAAGAGAGATATCAGCAACTTACACAGCATACAGCAGAACTGGTGAAAAAAACAAGGTTCTGTTTTCAATAAAGTCAGGAAATCCAGGAAAACAGAATGCATGAAGAATAAAAAAAAAAAAAAAACAAAAAAAACCCAAAAAACAAACAATGCATACTATTAAACCATCTTTCTACCCCTGAACACTCAAAACAAAATTACTGACCTGAAGAAAAAAAAAAAAAAAAAAAAAAAGCTGCATACAAGTGTTACTTTCTACTGCACATGCTGCTGAACCTTGACTGGTCCTGAAGGTCTTACCTCAGGCAAACACCTCTTCCCAAAGGGCTGAGCCAGCTCAAAAGCTACAAAGGACTCAAGGAAGAGCTGAGCACCAACACCAGAGAAACCCAGGGGCACAATAAGCTTCCTCAGCAGAGGCTGTGGCTCAAATACCCCGAGCCTCCGCCCACCACCCTTAGCACAATCACCTGGGAAAGGGGAAGGGCAAACCACCAGAAGTTATAAAGTCAGCTGGAGGAGCAGCAGCACTGTTCTTACCTGCCTTAAATTTACTGCAAGCAAAGCCTTGAACAGAGAAAGTAACCCCTCTAGGAAATGACACTACTTGCTCCTGTACTACAGCTACACCTATTGCATCAGCAATGTCACCAGGTAGGTAATTAAGCTTAATTTTTCTGGGGTGTAGATAGAAAACGATAGATGTCCTTCTAAACTATGTAAGAAACTAGCTCATTAAATGCAGTGACGATGTTGTTATCAAAATTGATGTGCTTTAGTTTCCTATAAAAAAGCCAAAACGCTCTGGGGTTATGCTTCATTTCTAGCAAGACTGTGCATACCACCTAACTTCTACCAGAACTACCTTCTGGATAGGAATGAATCAAAAAGCAGAATTAGATCCTTTAAGAATTCCATCTCCAAAATATCTCTGGTTGCGAAATAAATTATTTACTGTGAATAGGCAATGATTCAGAGTCACCCTGAGCGTCTCTCCAACTGACTCCCTTAACAGAGGTACAAGAGTCCCAAAGCGCAAAAGACACCAAAAAAACATGGAAATACACAGGGGGGACCAGGCAGCAAAAAAAAGCCTAAGCTAGTCATAGCCACCAACAATAGTGCTTGCCCTCCCATACTACATGCTAGGCCACCTTCTTACAGCACTCTGCTGGCCATGTCCATCACCCTTTGATATGCAGCTGGTCACTCTGCATCTGACAAAAAAACCCAACCAAACAAACAAACAATATGAGTCACCCAACCACTGCTGGCTACTCACCCAGAGATGGACCATATGGTCCAATGCAAAATAAACTGAGCAGATCAACATATTAGGGCAGCACGGTAGTGCTACGCTGCCCCTCAGTCTATCATTGCTACACCCCCAGGCAGGACAGCTCCATCCCAAATGCACACACAAACACTACCAACATGACCAAAAGACACAAGAACAACTCCTGACAGGAAAACATCATCAATCAAGAAGCTTTACAGTGCCATGACAGCACGGTACTGATGCAGCTCCGGAGAAGAGTTGAATGCCACAGCCCGTGCCAGAAAGCTGCCATCAGAACTGGGATGATGGATGTGCGAGAAGCTGGGCTCTAAGACCCAAGACCATAAGGACGTAAGGAAGAAACCACCAGAAGAGGACCCCACAGAAGCAGAACTCCTAAGTGAAAAGCTGCTGACACAGCCTAGATCAATGACCATCCAGAAACACCTACAATGCAAAATACACAAGACAAAACCACACTTTAAGCTTCAACTGTGAGACAAGAAGCACTTGACTGGGACTGCACTGATGAGGCAAGGCAATCAAGACCCCATGGATGCCTACTGCAGCGCGTGCAGAGCTCACCAAGCACCGAGAGTAATGGGGTCATCAAGACCTGATGAAGGTATGGCATAGGACACAGAACACAGACTACACAAACTACACCACAACATAGACACAGGCTGGAACTGCCCTGTCTGGAACATGCTTGCATCATATGGAACAGACCCTGCACAATCTGTCTGCACCCAAACACAACTGATTCTGAGCAGTCCTCTCTACAGCACTGACTTAAAACCCCCTGCCTACCCCACCCTCCAATTCCTATTCTTCCCCCACCCAGACATATCACTTGCCCCTCAAATTAGCTTTCAGAGTGCTAGGGGGTCAGAACCCATCCTTGACAAGGACTTCATCCTCTAACCAGGATGTTCCTGCAATCACCAGGTTCCTCTTCAGCATCTGCAGTAATAGAGCACCAGCAGTCACTGTCATGTCAGCCAACACAGACCTCTTCCTCAAGAGCACCCTCCTCAGAAGCACTGTGTCACTCCACTCACCTTCTCCACTCTAATTCCACAGTGAGATGGTGCCGTTGGTATATTTCCCATGATGCCTAGAAAACTAGGGTGACAAAGTGACAATTGTGTTCAAAAGCAATTGCCAGCCATGCCACTTCTCTCTCCTACTCAGCCTTGCCTGAAATCCTCAGTCACTTCTGAGGACAGCCCTCCACCACACCTACAAAACCAAAGGGAAAAACATCACTAAGTTGCCTCATGCTACTTTGCAATTTGACCCCAATCCAGCCAACATCCTCACCTCCTAGGACTGCTCATCAGCATACTGCTTTGCCCCTCTAAGACTGTTTGCAGCACCTACAAAAAGCAGAGGAAAAAGCACATGCCTTGTACATCCCCTACTTCCTTGGGATGCAAAGGAACTTTGGATGCAAGTTTGGATGCAAGCATGGAGAACATGCTTGCCCTGAGCACCACTATGTTCTCTTGAGTCCTATAGAAGATGATGATCCCCGCTTCCATCACCTCCAACAGATCCAGCAAGAAAACAACATTCCTTCAACAATAATCTTTGAAGTTCAAGAAAATATGTTTGTAAAAAAAAAAAAAAGTAGCTGTAGCATCCCCCACCTCAAACACCCTGTAGTCATTTATTGACTTGAGAAACAACTGTACCCTATAAACATGCTTCATGCTACGCCCACTACTCAGCCTTGACTCATCCTGTTGGTCTTACCTCAAAGAAAAGCCTCCACTTCCCTGAGCTTGAAAACAGATCTTCCCAAATATCTCAACTAGCATCAAAGACTACTATTGACAAAAACCAAACCCAGACCACTAACCCCTTCAGAAATCACAAGCTGAATGAGATCCCTCAAGTGAGACCTGAGGTTGATATACCCCACCTACCACACCACCTACAATCCCTTAAGAAAGGGGAGGGGAAAACCAGCAAAACATATAAAGACAGCCAGCTAGGCAGAACTGTCTCTTACTTTCCCTTAGGTTTACAGCATGCTAAGCACAGGAAAGAGAAATAGGCTGCTACTGTGAAAGACTGTATCTGCTCTTTTATGACTGAATGTATCACAGCAACAATATAAACAGGTAGATAATCTAAATTTGCTTTTACTCTGACAAACAGAAACCTTTCTTTTAAGCTGTTAAAAGCACTTGGGGTTATTGAAGGCTACACTGAAAAACAGTTGATCTAAATTTGTTACAGTACTAGCAACAGAAACATGAGGTTGTAGTTTTCTTTCTAAGAAAGAAAATTCTATACTGCTGCCCTTCATTTCTGTTGGGCCACATATGCTACCAAAGCTACACCAGGAGTGCATTCTGTATAGTGCTGAATAAGACAACAGAAACATGTTCTTGGAAGAAGCCTTCACTTGCAAGACCTCTACTTCCTGAGGGAATTGTTTCCTGTACAGCACCTATAATTACAGGTCACCGAGACTCCTAGGATGTCTCTCTGACCTAGTCACTGAAGAGAGCTAGAAGAGTTCTCAAAGGGGTCCTCAAAGGACTTGACATGCAACAGAACACTCTGAGGCACAAGGGGGGCTTCCAGACAGCTTCCTAGAGGCCAAAACAGGGATCTTGGGTGGGGTAGAAGGCTAACAGAGTGCTCTGGGGCACAAGGAAAGCCTGATAATTAGTTGTGAGGGAACTCAAAGGATCTAAAGGGTGTTACAATGACAAACAAAGTCTCAGGGAAAAAATTAGGAACTTGGGAGGGGGTTAGAGCAGAGCACAGATGTTTTCAGAGGGCCAGGAACTTAATATGGGCATCCTAGATGGCACAGATGAAGAATGGAGTGCTCTGGGGTATAAAGAAGGCCTCAAGAGAGGTCTTGAGGGAACTACAAAGACTAACAGGGTCTACAAGGGTAAAAGAAGGCTCAGACACAAAGAGAACCTCTGGAGGAGATGAGAGACAAGTACAGATATTGGGGGAGAAGGGACTCGCTAGAGACACTCTAGATAGTGTAGAGGGCAATAAAAGTGTTCTGGGGTACAAAGGTGGCCTCTGGAGTGGTCCCAAGGGGACTAATGTTGTCTGAAGGGAGTGAGTAAATAGAAATCTCTGAGACAGAGTAAGAAATGCAGGAGGCGTCATCAGAGGACTAGTCAGGCATCAGAAGGCTCTGGGGCAATCTCCTGGCATGCTGCGCAGAACAAAGTGGCTGACTGGAATTCTAGCGCCAGAAGACTTCATCTCCTGGCATGCTGCATAGAACAACATGGACAACTGGAAGCTCTGCCCAGTACAGAACAATATGGCAGGCTGGAATCCTGGTGCCGGAGGACTGGAACTCTTGGTGTGCTGCAGTGCATACTGCTGTGTGAGGTGTAACCCTACATAGAGGTCGTTTCACCTGGTGTCCAGACCTGGAAGCCCCTACAGAACACAGAGTGCTGCTCTGTGATGCCCAATGCTGGCCCATGGCCCAACAGTGCCTGAGCTTCATCACCACCACATACACACCTACTGCTCTCTGGCACTGTGCTGTGCTTTCAGAACAGCCCTGAACTGCTCCAATCCCCTCCTCCCCTGACCCTCTGCTTTGACGCAGCCCTGACCTGACCCCATGTCTAACTCAGCCAGGACTACTCTGACTCCTCAGTAAGCTCCCCGCTGGCTGCCTCTGGTACAGCCCCCAGCACTCCAGCAGCTTCGCACAGCTTCCGTGTGGCCTCACCATGACTGCAGACCCTCATTGCCACCATGCACCCTCCCTGCCACCTGCAGCCCCAGTACTGCTGCCTCCGGCACTGCCCCAGGCCAGTTCTCCCTTTGCCCCTTGCCTGCTGGGCCCCCCACTGTTTCTATCACAGGACCCACAGCCCAAGCATGAAACAACCACCCATGTTTCACCTACTCTGCAGTTGCAGCCATAGTTCTGGTGCCAACTGGTGATATTCAATGACTCCCCCACATGCAACTGCCCTCCATGGGCAACACAGCACACACTCGTCTGCCCCCAGTTGCAGCCTGGCCCACCAGCACATTGATTCATAGCTGCAGCCCATCAGGAACATGGGGGCCATCACCACTATCTCCATTGGAAAGCTGGGCCTGACGGGACAGCAGAGGTGGGTGCCAGCTCCCAAGAGCAGCTTGCTGAAAGCTAAAGAGAGCACCCTGGAGTACGCAAATGTGAAGAAGTAGTAAGTGGACAAGAGAACAAATGGAGAGCCTAGCAGTGCAACAAAAGGGGAAAAAAAAATAAACGCCATGCAGTGGTGGGGCAAATGGAGGGCCTTGGTATGCACCGAAGTGCTCCTAATGCATGTAGTGGCCCTCAGCAGGGCCAATGGGAGGTCAGCTATCATCACGGAAACTCCATCTGCCACCCCTGCCAGCACAGACACCAGGAACATCTCAGGATACTAATAGCAAATCCAGGGGCAGCCTCAGGCCCTCACACAGCACTGAGGAGCCCCAGCTGCCTCCAGGATGATGCAAGCCGTTTCTAACAGCTGAGCGTCGATGGCACTGTGAGAAAAATCCCCTGCAGCCCTGTGAACAGCACTGGGGTTGTCCTGGAACGTTGAGGAACCTTAAAGAGGTCCAAGAGCTCTTGGGAGCAGTCCCTAGCCTCTCAGACACGATGTGTAACCTCCTCTCTGGAGCACTGTGTTGAGGCACTTTTTACTGAACAGAAAGGGACATGGTATAAGTGGTCACAGTCATGACCTGTGAGAGTTACCTGACCCACAGGCATGTAAAGATCATGACTGTGGAGTTCTCAGAATTCCACAATATACAAGGATGTGGAGGTCTGGGTTTCTGAGAATTTCTTTATCACAAATTACTACAAAATTACTATTATTAAAAACAAATATATATACATATATATAAAAGTAGTATATATAGTGTGTATATATACCCACATTACAAGTCACTACAAAATTACCACTAGGAAAGCAAGTATATGTATTACAAGAGTAAAGCAAATATATGTATATTACAAGATATTACAGAATTCCAACTAGTGAAGCAAGCATATATTTATAAACCTTTACCTGTGTGCACACTTATAAATACATTATGTGATGTTTTACTGGTACGACACTCGCCAAACAGCTTCCAGGAGTGAGGCTAATCGATGACGGAAAAGCCTCACTTCAAAGACGATCTGCATCGCGGAGTCTGGAGCCAGCCACCTGTCCCTGGCAAGGGTCCAGTTTGTCCAGATGATCTCATGCAAGGAAGCTCTGGCAGAGAAGCTCATTTTGGGTAGGTAGTGAGTTACTTTTTATACCTTTTTGGTGTGGATACATAAGTGGGTGTAGGACATTGGTTCCTAGTCTAATTGTTGCTGACTCCTGTTTTCCTAGAAGGGCAGCTCGTTATCACAGTTTCTTTGTCCAACACCCATCAAAGTATTTTTGTCCTGCTGACTACGCCCCATCAAGAGGGTTTTGGCTGAGCTTATCAGGGACATCTCGGGGAGATATCTATCTTTGTCAGTATGTCTACCGGGTCGCTTCTGTAGCAGCTCTGTCATATCGACAAGAGTTGAAAGAATAAAGCAATCATTCATTAATGAATGCACATTAATGACACCTGGGAGTGAGCGTATCACACAGCTCAGTGCCAGCATGCTCCCCCTTCCCCTGTGACACGTGAGGAGCCATTGCTGGACCACTGTTCATCAGTCCAGTAGGGAAGGATCGCATCCTGCTCCTGCCCTTGACAAGGCAAGAAACTTAAGTAACTGTCAAACCCACCCCCTTTTTCCTTCAGGGATAGGATTCAGCTCTGGTATTTGAGAGGAAAAGCCCTGATTTCACCTGTCTGTACTCTGCCCTACCTCTAGAATAAAACCCCACAAGACATTTTCACAGTTCTCAGCTCGCTCGTTACCGTAGCAGTCCGATTTTGTGTGAGGTGACTGCAGCATATCAAATCCAGACCCTGGATGAGAGCACAGAGCTGAACCCTGGTTGGCACAGGAGAAGATTACAAACCTCACAGAAGGGTTCACAGCCTAGTGTTTAGGGCTTACAGTTTATTATCTTGGGATTTAGACAGTTCCATTTTTGTAAGTCATCAATCCTGAATCTAAGTTATAAACTTCAAATCTTGGAACCAAAATGGTTGTTGGGGATTTGAAGTGTATGGATAATGATAGATTTTAAATCCTCATGCCTGATCAGTAAATGAGTAAACTCTAAACCCTGACAAATACTGATGCACACAAAGTAAACTACAACCCCTGAGTAAGCAACCCTCAGCTACGAACTCTAAAAAATAAACCATAAGTGAAAGACTCTGAATCCTCAGTTTTAAGTAAGAAACACCAAAGCACGTATGAGCAGGAAAACAGCAAAGAGAACCTGAGGAATTTTTGCCCACAGTTTTAAAAGTTTCCCTGCAGGAGAACCAGCAGACCCACATGAGAATGTACTTCCACTGAACCTACCTGCAACACCGTAAGCACTAATTCATCCACATTAGGGACAATTAACATAATTTTTTGGGGTACTCTCAGCTCCACAGGCAAACATCCAGAGCCAGTGACGTTTATTACAAGCAATGAGCCTTTTCTTAAGGAAAGCAGAACCTGCTAAGAGAGAAGCATTTGTGACAACTAGTAATATCCCTCCTGCAGTCACTAACAGCACTTCTAAAACAGTTGCCTCTGGCCAGTAAATCCCACCCTAAAGACTAACCAGAAATGCCTCACAGAACAAAGGTAAAATACTGCAGCTGGGGAAATATTTATGATGTAAAATAGTAATTTTTTTTAGCCTGTTACCCACATTCTGAACATTTGTAGTTCAAGCTACTTAACCACTTGACACATCACTCAAATTGCCACTGCTCAGCAAACCTGGGTCCTGCTCAGTACCCACACTCAGCTTCAGTCTCAAACCCTGCCGCCTCCAGCTCCTTCCACCCAGCAGCACGCAGACTGTCACACAGTCTTCCCCATCCCCAACTAGGACACAACCACCTTCCACCCGTCCAGCCTCCCTCACGTGCAACATAGCTGCAGGACTTAGCTGTGCCAACGGTGCAAGTCTGAGCTTGTCCTCTGTGGCTGGCCGCAGATCTCTGTCTACAGAGCTCCCAACTGTGACAGTCCTTCAACTGCCAGGCTATATATATTTTGCACCTTCAAAAGGCAAGAACAGTTACCAAGTGGCCAGGCAACTGCACAGCCCTCCCAGAATCATCCCCTACTATGAGGCTTGTCATTGTTCTCACAATTAAGATTTACTCTACACTGTTTTTGTCACCTCCTCCAGCTCCACTTCATTACCGGGATGTCACATAGCCCTCAAGGACCATCAGGCTCACTTAGGTACCCAGCTAACTCCAGCCTTCAGTAGATGGTGGTACTCAGAGAAATTGCAGCACAGACTGAGACTGCAATGCTCGAAATGTTTCTCTGACTTGGCATGAAAATGCACACACCCAACACAGAAAGGAGGAAGCAGCAGTCATCTCCCACCTGCCCACCCTCTCTTGCCACAAGCAGGAGAAGGAAAGCCAGGGGACCATCTGTCACTGTGCCCGAGTGCTACCTGTTTAGTGCACTGTCACCAGAAGTGCGCCTCTCATCCATACGAGAGCTAGGAAGACTGCCCACCCAGCACCACTTCCCCAGCCCTCTGTCACCCCTACTCCATTTATGCTTCTGCACTAAGCGGAGCCCCTAGTCCCTCCCCCATAGCAAACGCTGGCACATACTGCCACAGCACCCGGTATTTGCGGTCAGACCTTCAGACCGCCCAGAAAGCAGTGTCCAGTCAAGACAGGATAAAACCCACGGCCTCCAAAATCTCCAGACCGAAGGGACTGAGCTAATGACAGAACCGGAGCTTCGCTTCGCTCCCTCGAGCTGCCTCACAGACAATGCCGCGCCCTCCCCGCCGCCGGCGCCGTGGACCCGCGGGCTCTAGGACCCGGCGAACGGCGCAGGCCGGGGCTCCGCGGCCTGCGCCCTGATCCGCTGCCGGCGGCCCCCGGGCTGCCGAGGCGCCGCGCTGCAGCGGAGGGGGCGAGGGGGCGGGAGAGTCGCAGCGCACCCCCAGCCGCCGCGCGCTCGCCTGGACCGCGTCAGCAGGGCAGCGCCGAAACCGACGGGAGCGTGGGGGCGCCGCGGCGGTAGAGCGTCCCGATGCCCTTCTCAGGTGCGCCGGGCAGCCTCACGGCCAGCTGCTGCTGGTGCCCGGCGCCTCTGAGCGTCCTCTGGTAACTACCTGGCTCGGGAGCGTCCGAGAGCAGCGGGCGCTCGGCCGGCGGGGTGGCGCTCGGAACCACCGCCGCTCCGGGAGCGCGGGCGGGCCGCGGGCGTGGCGGTGCCGGGCTGCCCCTCAGCTGGGCTTCCTGAGGGGCAGCGAGGCCGGCTGGTGCCGAAGCCGCCACCCTGGGAGGGGCAGACGAGGCGCACGTTCTCCTCGTCCTTTGGCAGCGGCCTGCCCGACCTGATGTTGACCCGGAAACATGAGAAAAGAGAGCAGACGCCATCAGAGATTGGCCTTAAATAAACCAACAAACAGAAGGTCTCTGGAGAACTCTGCCGAATGAGGTCTGGGTGAACTTCCAACCCTTGATAAGGCTACATTTTCTTTTGTTGACATCTGTGTTCTATACATATATATTCAGTTGTGCTTATGTGCTTGTGTATATGTACAGGTAGGCATACGCATGTATTCTCAGAGACATAAGAAAGTATTGCCTATGGGAAAAGAAATTCTTGTCCTTTGACTTAAAAATCACTCAAAACTGTACTAAGAACTGTACAGATTAATTGTTCCATTTGGGAAATTCAGAATTTTTAAAAAAGCAAGGCGTTCTACTGTTTTCTTAAAGACTGGGTTTTTTTTTCTTGATCCACTGCTTTGCTGAGGTATTTAAAATATTTTAATTACTCAGAGTAATTGTTTTTATGGAAATGGCTGGCTCAAACAGTTACCTGCAAAAATAGCTAGAGTTCAGTCAATCTTGAGAAGCTGGTGGCTCATGGCTTAGACAAGTGTACTCTTCACTGGGTAAAAAAATGGCTGGAATGATGAGCCCAGAGGGTTGTGGTGAATGGAGTTAAATCCAGTTGGCGGCTGGTCACAAGTGGTGTTGCCCAGGGTTCTGTTTTGGGGCCGGTTCTGTTTAATATCTTTATTAATGATCTGGATGAGGGGATTGATTGCACCCTCAGTAAGTTTGCGGATGACACCAAGTTGGGAGGGAGGGTTGATCGGCTCGAGGATAGGAAAGCTCTACAGAGGGATCTGGACAGGCTGGATTGATGGGCCGAGGCCAATTGTATGAGGTTCAACAAGGCCAAGTGCCGGGTCCTGCACTTGGTCACAGCAACCCCATGCAGTGCTACAGGCTTGGGGAAGAGTGGCTGGAAACCTCCCTGGCTGAAAAAGACCTGGGGGTGCTGGTTGATAGCCGGCTGAATATGAGCCGGCGGTGCGCCCAGGTGGCCAAGAAGGCCAATGGCATCCTGGCCTGTATCAGAAATCGTGTGGCCAGCAGGAGCAGGGAAGTGATTGTTCCCCTGTATTCGGCACCGGTGAGGTCACACCTTGAGTACTGTGTTCAGTTTTGGGCCCCTCACTACAGGGAAGACATTGAGGTGCTGGAGCATGTCCAGAGAAGGGCAACCGAGTTGGAGAGGGGCCTGGAGCACAAGTCTTATGAGGAGTGGCTGAGGGAATGGGGGTTGTTTAGTCTGGAGAAAAGGAGGCTGAGGGGAGACCTTATCGCTCTCTACAACTACCTGAAAGTAGGTTGTAGTGAGGTGGGTGCTGGTCTCTTCTGTCAGGTAGCTGGAGATGGGATGAGAGGAGATGGTCTCAAGTTGCACCAGGGGAGGTTCAGATTGGATATTAGGAAAAATTTCTTTACTGAGAGGTTGTCAGACATTGGAACAGGCTGCCCAGGGAAGTGGTTGAGTCACCATCCCTGGAGGTATTCAAAAAGCGCGTAGACAAGGCACTTCAGGATCTGGTTTAGTGGGCATTGTTGACAGTTGGACTCGATGATCTTAAAGGTCTTTTCCAACCTAAATGATTCTAAGTTTCCAATGCTTGACTTTAGTTCTAGTTATGTAATACACCTTTTTTTTTTTTTTCCCCAAAGAAATACAGTTTAATGGTCATGGTTTTTTTCTCCCTAAGTTACACATTTTGTGGATTAGCCTTCTTAAAAATACTTATTGAAGTTTTAGCCCTGTGTTGGAGTTGCCCTTGGTTGTTGTTTTTTTCCTAACAGCGAGCATTCTGGTTTGAGATTTATTAGCTTTATTGGATTTTATTTCGATTTTCACTCCTCTTTGCATCAGCTGTGTCATTGCAAGAACTTTTCCCTTATTTCTAGTAAGCCAGACCTGTCATTCATGTACCAAATTCTCCACTGCACACTGAGATTCTGCCTGTCTGCTTGGTGTCAAATGTGATGCTGACTACACTTCAGAGAATGCAATTGTGGCACTTCTAGTTTCTTACTTATAAGTTGAATTTTTATTTTAGTATTTCATCTGTGCCCAAACTGCAATGACTGGCTTTTCCTCAGTATTCAGTACGATGCTGTCTAGATGTGTCTTGAATTCCATTGCTTTTCATGTGGCAGGCAAGTCACCATGTGAGCCCACTATTTTAGTCGCATAGTGTGAATGGAAGTCATTGTGGTGTGGCATCTTGACTTGAGAGCAGCATTCCATAGCAAATCTGTCCTACCTGCTTGGCTATCTTGGAACTGACTAGTTTCTGCTACTTGCAGGCATACTGAATAGGTGTACTTTCCACAGAAAACTTTCTGCAGATGGCTAAAATTCTGTTATACCTTTACAATCCATTAAATGTTCAGTGCACAGCAGGGTAGTAAGAAGCAGCTGAGGGTCTGTTCCTTCTGGGTCCTTTGCCTTGCTCGTACTGTAGGTTTTTCTGGAAATATCTTTCACTAAGCATAAATTATTTTCCTACTTCCTCTGCACTGATCATTGTAATTTTTAAGGTCTTTGTCCATTTTTTTTGCCAAGCAAATATATAAATACATATATATATAGCTAGTTTAAGAGCTTACACGAAGTACTTTGTCTCTCATTCTATATGGTTGTTTTGTAAGCAAGCTGGCCTTTGGCCTTGTGAAAGCCTTCAGAGATGGCAGGTATGCTACACTGAGTGTAGAACCTCAAACTTGCCCAGGGAGTGGCCAACCCATGCCACTTCAGGTGTACACAGGTCCATTGAATGCACAGTGTGAAGGGGAAAGCTTGGAAGCAGTAATGGTGAATAAAGTTTGGCTGTGCAGCAGAAATGTTTATGTCTGGATGGAAGGTAATGCAGACCACCTTGTTGAGATTTGAGTGGTCTGAATTCTACCTAAGTGCCTAACTGGCTAAATACATTTGAAGGTTCAAAAATAATGAGATGGTAGAAAATTCTGGCTATGTGGACTTAAGTAGAATTTGAGCCATCTTACTCTAGTCCTCTATGTGCCCAGGGTTTTCATGATCTCATTACTTCTTTTGCAAATATTAAAAAAAAAAAATCACCAAACTTCAATTTTTGTGGCTTAGTCTGCTTTTGAGAAATTTGCTTCTAGACTTGTCTTTTTTTTGTAGCTATCCAGTTGTGAAAAAGATGAGTGGTTTTGGTTTTGCCTAATAAAAGGAAATCAAACATATCTTCCTTTTTTGGATCATTGTATGCCCTGTAAGTACTTTGTACTGCGTGTTTCAGAAGAACATGAGAGACATCACCAGTGGAGAGTTACAAAATGGTTTTGCTATAAAGGGAAAGTTCATCCTTTTGAAGTATGACAAAAAGTGAGTTTGTGGTCTTTTGGGAAAGTAGAGGAGATAAAATGGATTTATAGAGTTATTTTGAAATCTTAATTGTAGTGCTACTTGTCAGGCTGAAATAGACCAGCTGTATTCCTGTCTAAGAGTCTGCAATCATTTTCAAAGTATATTCCTTGTCTGCAAGGTGCTGAGGATCTCATCTGTCCTGAAGTTTGTTGGAAAGTAAACTTGTTTTACAATGCCTTAACAAAAGGAATGATGAAGAGTCCTTGTTTTGAGAGAAGAATAGCCCTATCTGGCTGACAGTACAGATACCACAAGTCTGGTGAATTGAGCTCTTTGTCAGTCTTTATATAATCCATACCAAATGGACTTGAATGACCCATGCTATTATAAAGGTGGAAGCAGATTAAGGGAGATGTAATTCTGGAAATTAAACAAAGTAGGGGTTCATTTTTATGAACCTTCAGGTTTATTACCATCCTGTATCTTTTCCAGTGAATAACTTCTTTTTCTTAGTATTCCCATAATTCTATTTCTCGGATTTTCTTCTTTATAATTCATAGGCTGTGGGCTTTTTTGTCTGTCCCTTTCTTTAAATATTCTCTCTCTGTTTCTCATACATATGCTTATAAAACTCATGTTTCTATATTATGTGTTTTTTTTTCTTTTGAGGGAAGTGTGGAACTTGACAGAGAATCAGCAGTGATTACAAATAAAGCTAAGGCAGTTCTGCTATTTGTGTCTCTGCCAGCCTCTTACTGCAGAGACACGCTGCATCCTGCAACAGAATACTAGAAACATACATCATTGCTAAAAGCTGCCAACAGGAATCCCAAATTTTAGCTAGAAAGCATCCAAGCCAATGCATTTACAGAATACCTCTTTAGACACTCTGTTTTCTTAATTTGCTATTACCTTTCTCACTTGCATCTTTGTGTGCTTGTTGTTTGAGAAAATGGGAAGAGAATTGCTGACAGCATGTTGTAAGGGAGGCAGCCCTTTGTGTAAAGAATGTTGTGGTTTTTATCGTGTTCAAGATTTATTGCAGCATTGAAACTATAGCATAGTGCAGAAATGCCTTTTTTTTTTTTTTTCAAATATTTAAAAAAACCCCGAAACTTCAAACTTCAATTTTTGTGGCTCTTTTTCATCTAGAGGCTCTGTGCTTGCATTCCACCCTGACTGGAATTTTAGCATGCTGTTAGACTTTAGTACAGCATAAGAAAGGCCCAGAACTTTTTCAGGCTTTTCATTTCAGGAGGCATACTTAGAAAGAAATTGGCTGAGAAAAAGCTGTTGTTGCAATTGCTAAGATCTGTGCAGAAGCAGGCTATGTTTCTTTGCTGTTTGAAAGAGTGGTTGTGTTTTAAAAGTTGGTATTCTTCAGGATGACAGAGGGGCACCACAGTGCAAATACTTAGGTTTGAGTGCGTGCATGTATTCATATTAACTCTGTTTTATACCTAGTGCACAGAAGGGAAGAGGAATGGGGTAAATGACAACTGCATTAAAGTGGAAATTAAGTACTTTAAGTGGAAGGTTCTTTCTGTTTCATTATTTCCACAGAAGTAGGTTCTTCTGAAGGAACAAGAGAAAAACAGCGTCATTTTTGGCAATCTTGTAAAGCAATCCAGATATTTAGAAAGAAGAAGAGTTGTGGTTGAGTGCAAAATACTGAGAAGAGGTTATTGTTGGTGTTTCAATGAAGATTTTTGTTTCTTTAGTATAGAAGTTCCTTTTAAGTTATTTTACTGGGTATGCATGCTTATGCTCGTTAGGGTATTTCTTGATATATAAGCAGCCAGCTTTGAGTTTACAGTGTTATTAGTTGAAATATACTTTCAAGTGGCACATGGTTGGATTTGTGTTCATACATTTAAGTTATGATGTAATGAGCTCTATACAGGCAGTCTACAAACAAATAAGATATTCTTTACAGTGTGTTATTTTACTGGGCTAAAATCAATTATTTCCATTGATTTCCAAAACTGGAAGATCTTTTCCATGCATGGGAGATAATCCTTCAAAGCCACAAACAATATTTAGTGATACAGTTAACTAGTACACAGCATTGTTTGCAGTAAATAACCAGTTAGCTTCTTGGAGTTTCTTGCCTGTAGACATAGGAGGTTTTAGATTTAATTTTTAAAAACAAAGGTATAGTTGCTAAGGTGCAGATTCCTATCTCCTGTCAGCTTTGAGGATTTGTCAGGGGACACACTGTAAAGGATTGACCTATGTCCATACATTTAACATTGAGTAAAAGCACAATAATATAGTTAATGAAGGAAGATTATTCCAAAAATTGTTAAATGTTTCTGATTTAAATTTGATGGCATTATTTCTAGCTGGAAGAACTATGAAATGCTGCAGTTATCTGTATGAGGAAAAAGGCAGTGTGCAGAAGAAAGCATGAAGAGATGTTACTCCATGAGTCCCCCATGCATGGAATTCTCACTGTATTTTAGCATTAGGGGTAAAAACTAAAAAACAACAAAACCAAAAAAAACCAAACTCAAAACATATTTAGATTTTGCTCATTGAGCATTATGTTATAGACTTAGATGTGGCCATCAACTGCCTGTGGACAGAGATAACTTTTCTGTAGGAATAACAGCCAGTTTTCGTGAGAGGCTGGGTGTATGGGTACGATTTTTTTATTTGGACCTGAGGTGCCATCTGCCAAACTGAGCAGCTGTGGGATATGTAACTTGTAGGTGGTCCTACATGATGATATGACGTTCAGAATAATAATATGCTGGGTTCCAAATGCATTTTATTACTTTATTCATGCTTGTAGTTTGCTCAAATCAATCTATTATTAAACTCACAATTCAACTGTATCCTGTTAATTCCCTGGTTAACCAAAAAAAGTCTCTCCCTACCATTTTTGAAAGACTTTTTTTTTTTTCTTTTTTTTTAACCCCAAGTTACTTTATTGAGCAGCTGATAGCATGGCTCCTCAAACACAATGGCAGAACTGACAGCCAAGGGTGATGCTGTGACATAGAAGGAGGAGTAAGTAACTGGTGGAGGGTGCAGACTCACTCAGACAGAATTGCTGCCAGAGGCTCCATTGTGAAGCTATCCCCAGGTCTCAATATGTTGGAAACTTCGCTTATAGAAGATCCAAATGGGTCTTAACTCTAATAAGCTTTAGCATTTTATGTTGTCTGAATTCTTTAAGGCAAGGCTAATGCTTGACAGAATTCCTCACCGGTACATCACCAGCTTGAGACCAGCGCAGATCAGCATTAATTAAAAGTTGCTCTTTGGTGGCTTCTACTGCATAATGGTTGTCCTTTGCCCTCTTCTGTCACTCTTCATCTTCTAGTGGCTGACAGAATAAGCAGAGAGACCCAGAATGATATGAATTCTGGAAATTGAACTGCCTTTTTAACACTAGGGAAGCTTGTCATTAAATTCAGACCTCAAAGTAGAGTTTTAGTGTATTACCTGAAGTTACTAGTTTGTAATAATTGTTGTTAAGAAAGATAAGAATATACACACAATCACGTCATGTAGTAAGTCATTACAGTTTACTACGTGGATGGCTGCAGTATTTAATAATACACAGTAATGCAGTGCAGTTCATTGCAAAACATACAAGCAATTGAAATTACTGAAGAAATTTGTCTAAACAGAATACAGTCATCCAAGTTATGATTACCCAAGATACAAGTTGTTACTCTAGCAAAACATTGGTTCATCTTTAGTTGTAATAGTTGATTGTAATATTGGTTTCAACTCCTACTGAAAAGTTTTAAGATAAGTCCTCACACAGTCAAAATACTTTTGGTCACCTTGCTATGCTTTGATTCCCAATGTGGGGGTTCAAACCTCACTCCAGGGTTTATGTCACATGACAAGCACAGAGTATGTTTACCTCCTGAAAAGGCAGAGAACAATAGTGTATGTCTGTGCAAAAGGAGAAAAGAGAGGGAAGAACTTCACACACTTGAAAGCGCTGCTGTTTTGTTATGCGTTAGACTTTTAAAGTCACACAGGTGGAGATCGTTGAAGACTCAATTGCGATGAAGTGGGCTGGTGCCGGCTGGCAAGCAAAAGACTCTGCCCACGTGACGTCTGACTTTCTGACTTTGTTAAAGAAATAATACTGAATTCAGCTGTCATTCCTTCCCCGGTAAGGTTTCACTCTGCTGGCCAGTTGCGATTGAACATGACAGAGGCTATCAGTCTGTGAGACGCCTGCACTTCTAAAGATTCTGAGCTGTAGGTGAGCAGGTTAAGAAAACACGTTATGTGCCTTTACTGATGCAACAGTAGTAGCATTAAGCCTGAATTCTAGAATGCAGCAGGCACCACAGGTGGATGGAGAGCTGGCAAAGGGGTTTGCTCCTATTAAATAGCAACCAGCTCCGAGGCGACGACTCTGCGGAAGCCAGCTTCCCTACCTCTCGCGTTTACCAAGCCGGCGTTTGCGAAGGGCGCTGCCGCGGGCCCGGCCCCTCAGGGCGGTGCCGGCTAAGGCCCCTCGCTACGGGGGGGCGCAGATCGCGTTCGCTTCCCTTCCCGGCGGAGCTCTGCTCCCGGCTGCGAACGACGGGCCGGGCCGGGCCGCTCGCTCGCAGCCCGGGACTACAGCTCCCGGCGGGCCCTGGCGGCGGCCGGCGCGGCGTCTGAGTGGCTCGCGGGCCGGGGCGGGCGCGCGGCGGTCGTGCGCCGGGGTAGCGGGATGTGTGCGCGGAGCTCCCGTCGCCTCTCCCGCGCGGGACAGAGCCGCGGGAGCGACGTCGGAGGGGTGAGGCTTCCGGCTGGCCGCCCGCATGGAGCTGAGCAGCGCAGAGGCAGCCTCCACCCGCTTCCTCGGCCTCACTCAGCGGTACCGGCGCCGGGGAGGCGGGGGCCGAGCTCGGGCGGGGCGCGGCGCGATGCGGTGCGGTGCGGGCCCGCGCTGTCGATGGTGGAGAGGCCGTGCTGTGCTTTCACCGGCCGGGGGGCTGGAGGGGCCGCCGGAGCGGCGGCGCCGGAGGCTCCCGCGCGGAGGGGCGGCTGGCCCTCAGGCAGCGGAGCAGCGGGGGTCCCGGAGCTGCGGCCGCCTCCCTCGGGGGCTGCTGCAGGTGCCGCGGGCGGAGCTAGGCGAGCGTCTTCAGAGTCGATTTCGCAGCTTACTTAGCCTTACGCTCCTGCAAGCAGATGCCGCTGGGATGGTAACTGCAATTACCCGATTGCTGAGGGCGCTTGTACCTGCGCCTGCCTCTTCAGTGAAAACAGATTAACCCGTACTGGCCAGTAGAGATCTAGGTGGTAAGGAGAATGGAGAGCCCAAGAGGCGTGCAGGCCACGTCGTTGTGATCACACAGGTGCAATCTGCAAACTCGCCCCCTTCTGCCACTACCCCCCACCCCCCAAGTAGGCCTTTCCAGTGTCAAACTCCTAAAAGAGAAAACGTGTGATTTGACACTAGGATCCTAAAAATACATTCCTACGTTTAGATTAGCAAATATGTTTAAGCTTGCTTCATTGTTCGACTTTCAGGTTGAAATGGGAGGAAAATGGTCCTCTCTCCCTTCCTCATTACTGTACATTTATGCAACAGCACTTGTGTTCCCAACCAAATGGAAGAGGGAGGTGGATTATACCCTGAGTGCTGTACAAATGTGTATAAGCTGGGTTTTTTTCATGTGAATAAAGGCTCATCTGTATTAAAACACTTTGCAATATAAGTAAACTTTAAATTATTACGCCAAAAGGGTCTGAGCCACTGGTAAACCGAAGTATTTCAGTGCTGGCAGTTCATCTTAACAGCATGAAAACTATTTTAAAACTGGCATAACTGGACCAACGGTGTTTTTCTGATGTAGATCAGGTTAGGACTGAGGAAGGATGTGATCCAATGAAGAAAATTAATAAGCAAAGCTAATGTTAATCACAGCGTATGTTTTAATTTAGATGATGTGATATGTCAGAGAGTTGATGAGTACAAATCTTGGTGGTAACCAAGAATGGAGAGCCAAAGAGCTATGTAGGCTAGAATTCATTGGGGAATATGTGAGCTTATGCAAATAGTGCGATAATGTAAATCTTACCTATGCATAAATTGAGGCTAAGATGCTTAACTTTCATGCAGTTGTCTGTGTAGCATTTATGTTGGTGTAAGATTCTCCTTTAAGTGCTTGATATGAAGCAGGTGACAAGTATGATAGGAGGTAGAAGTGTGTTATGAAGTAGTTAGGCTGAGAAGAAGCAGAGATTAGCTATTGGGTATAATTCTGATTTTTAAAAGGACTGCCAGTGTGTTTGAAGATTAGGTATGGTTTAGGTATTTGGAATTGGGATGCAAATGGATAAGAATATTAGTATTAAAACACTATTGTTTTAATCAACAATTTCCTCGGATATACCCCTGTGTTTTAAATAGCAAGAGTGGTGTCAGAGAAATGCTTTTGATACCAAAGGGTGTGTTTGTGGTAAGACAACGTATTTCCTCAAATTATTGGAATGTAGTTTGTGGAGAGGATAGGAGCATAAACCTTTCAGGCGCACAAACTGTTCTTTATGCTTTTTCTGAGCTTGTCTGTGTTTTCTGTCTGTATTGTGTGAGCTAAGAAAATAGATTATTTCTCCCATTAAACTTGCTTGGTTTTGGTGTTCTCTGCATCATTTGATGAATATACCCTGTCTTGCTGCATGTGTGAATCTCTGTTCCCTTAGTAGGAATAGATCTTAGGTATTTGGGCTGGAATGGAGTCCTGTGGGTTCCCCTTACAAGCCATACATGGATATCACGTCTTTCTTTTTCACCTGTGTCACCACAGGTGTCTGTGACCATGGGATTGCACTGGAGGCTGGCTGTGGTATTATGGTAACTCTTCTTCTCAAGACCCGATGAACAGTGGTGCGAAGCCTCTGCCAGTTTCCTTGCAGAATGTGACATTGCTGTCTCCTTCTTATTTCATGATACTGCTGTTGGCTACTGTCTGCATGCTTATCATTGTATCTATCATGCAATGACAGAACTCTGAAACAGCCCTGCTCCCTGTCATTCTGTGGCCAGCAAAGCTGATGAAATGTGAAATGTTGGAGTATGTTGGAGTGCCTCCTAAAGGCAGCTATTTTATGGCTTGTCAGTATGGAAATGCTAAAAAAAAAAAAATAAAAAGAAATCTAATAACTGTGCTGGGATTGTTTAGATCAAAATTTTTTTTCTGAGAATCTGGGATAGAGGATATATTCATGTGATAGAGAATATGGTTTTGTAGACATCACACCAGTTGTGAAGAGGTTTGTATTTGCAAATGCAGGTAAACCATAAGTTTGTGGATCAGATGGTCTCCTTCAACATCCTCTTTCTCATGGACATGAGGGAGTCTTCATGGTGAACCTTTCTTTGGGCTAATTGGCCTCCAGAACTTTGCTAGAAGCAACGTTGAGTACACCTGGCAGAGTGTGGAGGACAATCATCTTTTCCATGTTGAGGAAGAAAAGATTTGTATGGTAGAACCCAAACTTAACTCTGCACCTCACTTTGTCTTTTGTTTTGTTGTGAGACTCTGGCTGGGAAATGTTACCGCAGTAGTTGTTGTTGGGATGTATCTTAATGATCTTAATTAAGATCAGACAGTGTATCTGGTGTGCTTTTAATTCTACCACCATGTTTTGGACGTTACTTTCCAGGCTTTTTACCTGGGCTGCCAGGTGTATACCTTAATACACATTTTGCCTTTTTGTATTTCTAAATTAATGGTTTTCATGTCGTGTCCTCCTTTAACTCAATAACTTGTATTTTGTTACATTAGTACATTTGTGTGTTTTATACCTATGTCCATTTCTTAGTTATACAATGTTTGGTTTTGAATGCTCTTTTCATATTTTATTTTTTAAAGCTTTTTGTTAGCTGCTGACTTTGTTATCTCTGCAGCATTAATATGCTTGGATGTCAGCATGCTTTTCCTGATAGAGTTCAACTTCCACTCAGCTGAAATATCACCAAATTAAGGTATAGGACTTAATTTGTGTGTATGCAGATAGTTCTAAAATGCCTTCATAACTCCCTGGGTTTATCATGCAGGTAATTCACGAGATGGCATTTTCCTCTAGTTTCATGCATTTTGAGGCAGGCTTTGCCACAAAGGCAGAAAGTAGTTCAGTTTTATAAACCTCAGCTTGCTTTGTCTCCTGCTTTGTAGAGCTATTGCATGACTGATGAAAGTCTCTAAAAATTATCCAGGTGGAGATGGTTCCATTCAAAGCACAGTAGGCCAGATGCTCTTTGTGGTGACTTCTGATTTGTATTATATTTGTGTTTGGGGTTGTCCAGATGTCAGAGACACAAAACAGTGACCTGGCTTTCCCAAGACTCGAAAAGATTTATTGTGCTAGTGACTGTTGTTGGATTTTTTTTTTTTTTTTAACCCACTCCTTGAGTTGTCATCTTACATACATTTCCTCATTTGATCAAAGACTGAATTTCAGAGCTCAGTGATAGGAAAATCTCTCTTGACTGCTGTTTCCATAACATTCTGCCACCAGTACTGAAGGTGACAAGTGTTCATTGATCGAATTGCTTTTACAGCGGTTTCTAGGGCAACTAGCACACCTAGCCACAAAAATGAATTTTGTAGAACAAAAGTAGCACGCAAAGACAATGCTAGCACTACCATGATTACCTGATCTTTCTGTAAAAGTAAAAACAATAATAGAAAACCCACAGTGCCTTAAAATACATTGCAAATGAGGCATTCCATTTGTTCCATTGTCATGGTTTAACCCCAGCCAGCAGCTAAGCACCACGCAGCCACTCGTTCACTCCCTGCTCCCAGTGGGATGGGGAGAAGAATCAAAAAGAAAAAGTAAAACTTGTGGGTTGAGGTAAGAATGATTTAATAACTAAAGTAAAATAAAATATAATACTAACAATAACAATAATAATAAAAATAATTTTAAAATATATTAATAGTAATTGTAATGAAAAGGAATATAACAACAACAAAAAAAAAACCCCCAAAAAAAAAACCCAAGAAAAGACAAGTGATGCACAATGCAATTGCTCACCACCCCCTGACTGATGCCCAAGAAGCGATCCGCCCCACCCAGCCAACTCCCCCCCAGTTTATAGACTGAGCATGAAGTTCTATGGTATGGAATATCCCTTTGGCTAGTTCGGGACAACTGTCCTGGCCATGCTCCCTCCCAGCTTCTTGTACACCTGCTTGCTGGCAAGGTATGGGAAACTGAAAAATCCTGAACTTAGGATAAACACTACTTAACACACTGATGTTTTAGTTGTTGCTATTGACCTTATCCTCCCACTAAATCCAAAACACACTGTACTGGCTGCTAAGAAGAAAATTAACTCCATCCCAGCTGAAACCAGGACATCTGTGAAGCATCTGCCAAATTTTATGTGTATCTCAAAATGCAGGAACTCTAAAAATTGCGTTTGATGCAAAATGCAAACTTTTTAGGTTTTATCTGAACTTTCCAAATTCTCTCCGAGATGTGGAAAGAGGCAAAGCATCACTTTCAGTCCATACAAAACAACTTGGGAACTCTTCATTCTGTCTGGAGGGGAAAAGAAAGTCTTTATTTTTGTCTGTAGAGATGCTAATCTTGAAAAACTTTTATGCTACCCAGTCTTAATAACTGCAGAGAAAATTTGTTAGCCAGATTTATGTGTGTTTCCCTCAGAAAGAAAAGATGAGAACTCATGAGTAATAGCTTCAAAATTTTTATTTACCGCAAACCATACTGAAGTAAAGGTTTTTTTTGGGTTTTTTTTATATGTCCCTTCTGATGATGGTAAGAAGATGATGCATTTGCAATAAAATGTAAACCAAGCATGATTTCCTTGTAAATGGCATGTAGGAGTAGGGTGAAAAGAGACTGTCCAAATACACTTTGAATAAGCATGTCAATTATTGCCACAAGACCACATAAAGTAGAAGGTAGCTATAACAGAAGTTATTTGAGATGTGCAGCTCACAGGTACAGTCAGTCTTTTCACTACTCTGGGCCATCTTCTCTGTGTTGCAGGCTCAGGAGCTGTAAGTGTTGTGGTGCGTTACAACTTCTGTGCAACAGCATGGCGGTATATTGCATGGCAAGGTTCACTCAAAGGTCCAACAGCAGTAGTGGTAGGTGTATAAAAGTACTGGACATGAAGTCCTCATGGTGTGTGACAGCTTAAGGTTTGAACCTACTTCTGGATGCACAGACTTCCTGACTTGAGAACAGTTTCTTCTGTTGGTCTCCATTAAGATTGTTTCATCTTTGTCCAGTTGGTAAGGCTCTGAAAATTCTCAGTGTCACAAATGTAAGATAGACAGACATGTACTGCTGCAAACTTTGAAAACTCCATCTTCAGGGCATGCTTTTTTCAGTTAGCAACCTGAAGTAGCCTTACTCGCTGGAACTGACTCCTGTTGTGGCTCATTTGTAATTTATGTACCTCTAAGGTTTTAATATTGTTTCTCTTCTCATTTTGTCTCCGTCTACCTTCTGTTCTGTTGTGAGGGGAAAAAGGAGGAGTTATTGTTGTTACTTTCAATGAGAGTGCAAGCTGTTTGAACTGCAGGCTTTAACATTTATTTTTTTTGATCTCCAGTATGGCAAGGCTCTGAAATACTTATGTCTACAAACAGCAGATCATAAGTAAGATCAAATTGTAGCTGCTTTGATGACAAGGGCTCTTAGATCAGGACCCAAGCCCAATGTGTTCTTGTATCACAGGCTTTTTCCATCTCTGCTGTGCAGATTCCTGATATGGGAACTTACTGTTTTCCTGGAAGGTATTTCACGCCAGTTCTCAGGAAGGTTAAGATTAATAAGTGTCCCTAGTCAAACATAAGTTCATTGTGCAGGCAACCACACACTGAAAGCTTACATCATTGTATTTGTGTTTCGGCCAGAATACTTCCAACTGAGTGATAGTTTTGGAGCTCGTAAAACTTGCATCTAATGTGGCTTAACCTCAGTTCCTGTAGGCAGTTTTCCTCAAGTCACTCATATTACTGCTGCTGTGGCATGTATGCATGTGCCCCCATAGGTCTCAGAACAGACTGTGGCTTCACTGCCTTCAGGGGTCAAATTGACTGTATACGGTAATTTTTGCTTAGGAAGCAGTATAGGTGTGTTTGTGTGACAGGGGTCTGGTTGAAAGGCAACTGACCGAGAAAGTACAGGCTATACGTTCCCAGAGGCAATAGTGTCATCTGAAGGTTTTATTCACATGAAGTTAGAAAGGCAGCTCTGTTGCAGCAGCTAACATTCCTGCTTCAGTGTGCGTGTCATTTAAAATTACCGTTTGTCATGTTCTTATCCTTCCTGCATAATTTACATACTGGAAGCAAATACTAGAATTATTTTGGTGATACGTCTTTTAGATATGTCTTGTTTGTATTGCTTCTCCTTGGGTAAAGACATGGAATCCAAGTGGACAGGACTCAAAAATATGAATCATGTTAAATAAATTTTAAGTACTTATAAATACAAATAGAAAAGCTGTCTAAAAATTAAAATGTTTTGGAGTCCAGTGACGCAGTATCTCCTACAGTCAAGAAGCACGTATGAGGGTGTTGCATTAAAATTTAGATTTTTCTTCTGTTTATCAATGTAACGTTGCAATTTACAATACTGATAATTTTCAGAAAATTTAATAACTTATTGCTGGATGGAGTGTTTCTTGTTTTGTTTGGTTTGTTTTTTTTCCGATTAAAATTAAATGACTATTTTCATTACTGCTGACTGAAGGGTGAACTGTAAGTTTGGAATATGATGGAGGGATTGAGCTGCTAGCCCTGGTACAGACTGGTTAATCAAGGTTTATGTTAAATTTGCATCTAAATCTTTATTTAGCTTGTATTTGTAACATATATCCCCATTGCAAAGGCAGGAGGCTTAGTGTTTACAGTTAGAGGAGGCGCTTGCTATCTGTTTTGACCTCATGAAGCACGTAGGGATGTGCTTAATGTGACGTGATGGCATTATGAGGTTGTATGTGATAATGCATGTAGATTTGCATTTGAGGTATTCGCGTTCTAGGATTACTTTTGCTTGCTTGACAATTCTATCTTTGTTAAGGTAGGTGGGGGGAAACCTATGAAATGCTGTTCTTATGCTTTTGAATTAAAGTAATTGTTTAGTTTCTCTTTGTGTGTAGGCTAAAAAAAGACTCTGAAAAAAACAGTAGCAACATACTAAGTGTGAGCTTATTCAGCATAGTACAGTTATCCTATTTGAGGCATTAAGTTTACTGTAGGTTTTTCTTCCCTTAGATTAAATGCTGATTTCAAATGTGGTTATAAGCCACCACCTGCTTTGGAACTCTGATCACGTCATGACTAAATATTTAATTTAATCATAGCTTTTGCTTCCACTCAGGACGTAGACATTTCTTTTCCTTTGGGAGTAATATGAAAGCCAGACTGCAATGGCTGCTAGAGATTGTGCACATTGTAAGGAGTGTTCCCTGCAGTAATGAGTTTATGCACTGCGAACCTTATTCAGCAGGAATGATATTGTTAATGGCAGGGTGTAGTGTTACAGGAGATCTAAGACTAGTTGACTTGTGTACACTGATGAAGCGTTTCTATTCCAGCTCTGTCTCTGAAGATCTGGGTTGCAGACGTGGAGAGTTTAGCAGAAAGCATTACGGATCTGTGGAGCTTGTAAGTTTACATAGCCTGTCCTATGATTTTAGCAGCTTATAATGCAGAGCTCAAATCCTTTTCATTTCCAAATAAAAAATTGGATCTAGTTTGGAAAATGTGCTTTCTAAGCTTGACTTGAAAGCTATAGGGTAATAAAAAGAGGCTTCAGAATAGATACATGAGACCTGTGCTAGGAAATCTTTTTGCTGCCTTATTTATGACTATTTCATAGTAATGGGACAGGAAGTCTTATATAAATATCGTGTTTACCCCCAGATGGAAATTGGCCTTTTTTCCTCTTATAAGCTGAAGACTGCTAAATATTAGGGTAATATTTGATGAAGTACCTGCAATTATGTGAGTTAAAAACTGTGTGTGCTCGTATGTGTACATATATATGTGTGTATGTGATTTTTATGTGTGTATGTGATTTTATGTGCCTCAGAGTAGTGGGAGGGGGTTTAAAATTAAAAGAACTAGTCAGAATAAGGATATCAAAACCTGTTCCCTAAAATATGTCAGTTATTCTGCATTTTCTTCAAATTCAAAGGTAAGTTGGTACTTCATTTTTCTCATATATAAATTTCTTCTCTGCTGTGAAAATAGCAGTACATCAGCAGTTAAAATAACATCACTCTGTATACAAGGCCATAATGAAATTACATAAACTTACTATAGTAAAACAGAAGTGTGGAGGGGTAAAGAAACTGAACTCCATCTCTCTTATTGTGGAAGAAATCACTCATTTTCTACCAGCTATAGTTGTAATTTAAAGTTCTTGGATAGTATATTTGTTAATATGTGTGTAATTTGGTGGCTTAGTTGCTGGAAGTTGCGTTGCAAGAACACCAGGTATCTTTCTTTTCTTTCCATAAATTCCACATATTAGATATGGTGTTTTAATCAAAAAAGCAAGTGAACTGCTTTCTGCTAAGAGGCTCCTTCATTACTGGTACTTAGATTCTTTTGCTCGAAAAGAAAAATTTATTGGTAATTATAAATTCACAGTAAGCTCACACAAATGGTCTTGTCTTTTGGTTGATTTTCTTAAAATTTTGCTCGTATTTTATGAAAGTGGGGTTTTTTATCTTTTGGAGTACAAACATATAAAGGTGCTTGTTGCCCTTTCAAATTTCTAAATGTTTAATATTGAACCTTTCTTCCTTAATATTTTCCACAGCAGCATCTCAATTGCTCAATTATTTCCACCTTTTATTTATTACAACACAGTTATTTTGTCTCTGCCCTAAACATTTTTCCTATGTCTTTCCCACTGGTGTAATACAACCAGTTGTCCATATAATTTCTCTTACAGTTTATACAAGGCACCAGGATACGTTGGAGTTTTTGCCATGTTAGTTTATTCCTGACGTAGCCTCAGATCACTTCAAAGGAAGGAGCAAAGAGAATTTCAAAATGTTGTGATAACTCTTCCACCAAGTAAAGGGAGAAAGTAGTATGCTGGAATAACATGGATTGCTAGAGGGAAGCAAGGAATGATATACCATTGCATTATTGTTGTTCAGATCCCATTTCATAGTTTGGTATGGTATGTGACAATCTCATTTTTTACGTTTTGAGAGGAGTAACGTGCAATATCATCGGCAGCATCCTCCTCTTCTTCTCTTGTAGGGATCCTAAGCAGTGTTGCTGAATGCATCAGGATTGTTGTGTTATCCTATGCTTTACTGACTTCTCAAGAGCTTTTTTAACAACGAAGAGAGTTTCAGCGTTCTGGGAATCCCTGGATTCCCTTATAAAAAGACCAGGCAGTCTTTCCAGAGTATTTATGAAACTGTTGAAGTCTTCAGCTGGAAACAAGCCGTATTTTCTGATGTTAATACTGGAAGCAGACCAGGACATCTCCTGTACCTTATGTTGTTCAGTATGATCACTGAGCATTATGTTTGGAGATTCTTGCTGCTTGCTGTCTCCTGAAAACATCAATAAATAAAATGCAGTTAAAGACTGCTAGTCCCAGTAATACTGCCAACAAGTAGAGTTTTAGGCTTAGCAAGGCTGAGAGGACAAGAATCATCATGTCTGTAAGACCCATTGTTTTGAAAGGAGCAAGCTTCAAGATCAATTTCTGGAAAGTGGACAAGTCCCTCTGTAGGCATTCTGTGTGTTGATGCAGCCAAAATCTGAGACAGGAGAATTTCTGATTAGTACTGGGATCTACCAAAAGAGTGAATGGCTCTCCCACTCATGCTTCCTTCAAGTTATAATTGGGTCATTCCAAATCTGTAGTCAAATTAGTAATAGCTGTGCTGATCCCTTCTCTGTGAGTAGTCATATGATGCCTGGGAGAAGAAGAAACCATAGTAAGCTTTGATTGCTGATCATATGGCTATTTTTGGAACTAGAACCTCTATCTTAAACTCTCTTATAGCTTATATCTAGTGATGCTGATGGAGCCATTCAAAGAGCTGGACGGTTCCGTGTGGAAAATGGCTCCGCTGGTGAGGTAAGTGGCTAAAGATACTCATAGAAAACTGAAAAAATAATTCAGCTTCAGTTATTCTTCACCACTGAAAGATGTATTTGCAGTCAATTACTAAGGAAGAGGACTTGAAAAATGCGAAATAATATGAATGTAAGAATCTAAGAGGAGGGAGATGGTGGGGTTTTTTCCCCACAAAGTCTAGCTTAGCTCTTCTTTTAAGAGTATGTAATCTCAACAGTTTAATTTAAGGGAAAAGCTGGTATTTCATTTAGTTTTGGTAACATTTTGCTCACCTGATCATGTTAGAAGAAAAATACCCATCTTATCCTCTGTGTAACACTTTGCAGTCTCTAGGTCATCACTTTATATTGGTGTCCTGGTGATACTACGATGTTCAAGCTGACCTTTGTGCTTTTAAGTTTAATCCTTGGTGTGATGAGGTTATAGCTTCATCCCCCCCCCCCCCCCCCCCCCCACCTTAGTTGTCTTTTGGCAGCTATGCTTACATTTACATAAGAGATAAAGAAGCTGAGTGGAGCCTGAGAGAGTCATTTCCCCCAGATTCCTGTGCTGTTAAACTCGCGGTGTGTCCCTGCAACCACGAAAGTGACACTTAGGTTTCTACTTATCTTCATTTTTTATCTTCCTTTGCCAAGCTTTTTTAGCTGTAAATATCATCTTAATACTGAAAGAAAGAAGACCTCATATTCTTGAAATATATGTAAGGTCTTGGTAAGCTTGTATTGAACTAATATTAACAGTAAACTTTTACTGATAGTTTGCATCAGCACTGGCTGCAGACTTTGAAGCAATCTAACTGTTCTGCATTGATTCTCTATGGGGTCGTGTTCTGTATACTGTCTTTTTAGTTCAGTTTCATGCAGTTCAAAAGCTAATTAGCTTGTTTCACAGAAAGATTCTTTGAGTGGGTGATGAATGGCCACATGGTCAATGGATGTAGGGAATGGCTTTTTCTCTGCATATGTTAATTCGTAGTGGAAAAGGACTTGAGGGATGGTTGGGAATTTACCTTAACCGGCCAATGCAGAAACAACACTGAAGAACTTCCAGAGCATGCTCTGGTCTAGCAAGGAGTCCCTAAGGGTTATTTTGGGAAGAAGAACTGAGAAAACGAAACCTGGAGGCAGAATTCTGTTTAATTTATTTATTTTTAAGTTTTAAAAACACTGGTCTTCAAATTCCACATTGAAATATCTTCTTTTCAGTGGAATACTAAGCTATTACTGGTAATAGTGGTGCGTGGTGCTTAGTTGCTGGCTGGGGTTAAACCACGACACGGTGGTACAATAGGCAAAGACTGTAGTTATGTAGAAAGAAAAGACAAAAAAAAGAAGAGGAGAGGGAGAAATTTTAATTTCAGCTGCACAACAACTGACTTCACAATAATTCTTTGTTTTTTAAAAAACAGTATACATGTAAAACTCTTCTAGTGGGTCAGCCACTCTTGATTGGCTTTTGCCTGTATTATGTTCTCCTTTTTTTTTTCACTCAGCATTTGATCTAGCAGTCTCCCAATTCTATTTCAGAATACAGACTACACTCCGGGTACGTGGCACAGAACAGACGTGCATTTGGAAAACCCAGAGTATCATACAAGATGGTATTTCAAATATTTTTTAGGGAAAGGTAATGATCTTTTTGTGAATGGATTGACGTTTTGATCAATAAAAATGCAATCTGGCTTTGAGTCGCTATTATTTAAATATGGAAAAAAGTATGGTATTAATTTAGTATTAACACATTTTCTGTCCTGTACAGAAAATAAGTTCTTGTTTCATGTATTTTTAACCTGAAGACAGAGGATGGGTTTCTGTAAGCAGCAGAACCCCTGCTATCAAAAAGGGATATTTTGGAACCCTTCTTGGCCTTGAAGGCTGTACCTATCTCTTGGTTTTTTTACACATCTGTATATAAATACATAGTTACTTATGTAGATTAGTATATATTTTTACATATAAATGCGTATGTTTACACATTTATACATGTGTGTGTGCATGCGTGTGTCTGCTTGCACGTGCGAACGGGTGTGTGCATCTTCTTTACAGTTGATAATGCTTCTTGTTTTTCCCTAACAGTTCATCAAAATTATATAGGTACAGATGCAGAGAAGAACCCTTTCTTTCTGTCTGTTGTACTGTCTGACCAAAATAATCAGCGTGTTCCTCAGTACCATTCAATACTTTGGAGAAAAACAGTAAGAAACAAATATTTATCTGCTGCTCTGACTTTTTTGTTGTTGTTTTCTTGTTTGTTTTCAGTATGTCTATCATACACTTTTTTGCTTTTTTCAGAATTTCAGTATTTAATACATACTTCTCATTTTGTACAAAAAGAACGTATAATTCTACCATAGTAGATAAAACTAAACTAGCTTTGTAGGTAACATTACATTAAACTTTCTGACAGAAATCTGTGATGCCAGGTATTTTTTAATTGTTCTTACCTGCAACTCTGTGTTATTTTTAGAAACGTTGCCTAAATTTTTGTTGATGATGTCCTGCGATCAATTTAGGCAATGACATTATATTGCTTTTAGGATTTTCTTATACGTTAAGAAAAGAGGCAGGTGTGATACTGCTTTCACTAATATTGTTTAATGAATTTTTTTTCACTTAACGTTCCATAAGAGCCTATTATCCAAGCAATTGTATACATGCATGGATAGCTTTTTTTTTTTCTTTTTAAAAAAAAATTAGTTTGTAATGTCTGCTAGTTTCAGCAGCCCTCATACCACATGCCAAGGTAGTAAAAACTAAGTAAAAAATAATTTTGCACTGTCCATGACTTTTCACATTCAGTTTTTCTCCTTTTTGTTTTTTATTTTTCCCCCAAACCAGTAGTAAATATGGCTAAGTAATACTAGCATGGTTTTGTTCTTTGTTTTTTTACTTAATTGTTTTTATTAATATTCCTATTTGAATATATAGAAAAAGTCAGTATGTTCTGTAATATCTCCTAGCTTTTTTTCTTTATAGGGTACTCAGAAAATATGTCTCCCTTATAGTCCCACAAAAACATTATCAGTGAAATCTATATTAAGGTATGTATTTACAAATAAGTTATCAGTTAAGATATTTGTATGCCTTTTCCTGTAATTCAGAGCTTGTGTTGCATGGTTTTCATGACAGATTTCTAAAACCAGTAGTAAAAACAAGTTTACAAATCTTAATCATTGAAGGCAGCAAAAAGTCGTTTTAAAGCCTGTTCTGGAATAGACAAAGTGACAACTTAAAAAGGAGAAAAATTCTTAGCACTTTTCCTTCAGCAGAGGACTACTTTCAAGTTAATTGGAAAACAGGTGCTAAGTGGAACTGCAGTGGTTGAGAAGAAATATCTTTTTAAATTAGATAGACATAAACAGACCTAAGGAACAGCAGATTTTGACTAGAGAATTGGTTATTATGTGGCCCTAGGAGGAGGAAGCAAACAGGGAAGAAACCAAGATTGATTGTCTCCATGTAAGTCTCACTATGGTTGTGTTACACACACTGTCAGTGAAGCCGAGAAAATGCCTTCCCCCAGCCAGAGCCTGTATGGGCATGCTTGTACTCTGTCCTGCCTATTTTGTGGCGGAAGAGAATATGAAGTGAGCAAGCCCAACACCATTGCTATGTCTTTCAACATTGTAATCAGCTGAAGTATCAGAGCACCTGTTTGCAAAGTGTTTTTTCAAATTTAATCTGCAGTTTTTATGACCTAATCATGTGGTGTGTTTTCTCAAATCCCTCACTGACAACATCTTCAAATGCATCTTCTGTAAGGATTTTACCTCCTCTAGAAACCCATAAAAAGTGCCTTCATGTACAGAACAGGTAGTGTGTACCAGATAAATGAGCAGTCTACAGGTCTTCAAAACCTTTGATCTGTATAGAGTACGAGCAAATGTCTCTTGCTTGGTTGAAGCTTGTCCACTGGATAACACTGCCACTGCTGATGTGAGAGGAGAATTCTGGGAACAGGGCATGTGTTGTGATGTGAAGTCAGTACCACCAGATCTGGATTTTCCTACAACTGCACAAGATTTCTGAGAGGTCCCAGACCACTGCATTTGCCAGAGGGGCTAGGAAGCCATTGAGCCTCACTTCTTAATTCTGACTTCCTGGGCTGTGGCTCTGGTTTGTAGGGTCAAGATGGTGAGTTGAAAACACTTCAGATCTCTTCTTCATCTTCTTCATCGAGATGAGCTAAGTCCCCTCTTCTAAGTCCTACAGCACTGGCTTGAATAGTGTTCCTAGTTGTCAATACTGCATGTTGTACCTGCATAAGCACCTGATCTTCCATGTCTGCCCACCAACTGCTGAAATATCTCTTCCTAACATCCCTTTCTAACCCAGCCTCTCCCTCCACTCTCAGCCACATAGACATTTTTGGTCAGGCATCCCAGAGTGGAGAAACTTTGTCTTCTGTTGCCTAGGGTCATAACTTTCGCTGAATCACCCTCACGTATTCCATCCTGTGATGCTCCAGTATTTTTCAGAGGGAAATGCGGGCTTGTTACAGACCTTGTTCCTCACTTCTCCCAGGGTCTGTGCCACATGCAGTCAGCTGGGTAAATGTCATCTCTTTTTGCCCACTCGGGTTTGGACTAAAATCTCTTCCCCGACTATTATTTTGCTTTTACAGTCCTTGAGCCTTCCCTCAGGCCTGATTGATATTCCTTTGACATTTCACCCTGTTCACAGCCAGTGTGAATCTAGGTACAAACTGTCTCAAAGAATTTTGGTTACATTAATAAACCCATTTTTTTCTAAATTAATTGGAACATTTCAATCCCTTTCAAAAGGAACTAAAGCAAATCCTTTCTGCATTATGTTCTAGCATAAGCGATGATGGAAAGATGCATCAGATTTGACCTTCCTGTTAGTTCACTGTGCCCCAGACAGACTGCATCCAGCACTCCGTGACATGCTGTGCAGTTCTAGAAATTAATGCTGGGGGAAAAAATGGGCAAAAATAATAGTAAATGCAGAAACATGAGTTAGGAAAAAATGCTATAAATTGGGTATTTCTGTTTACTGAGGCAGTTGGTCTCGCTTCTTATTTAAATACTTTTTTTCTGTTCTGTATGTGGATCTTTGGCCTGTGAATTGGGTACTGAACTCTGGTTTTTCGTTTGACTTGCCTTGAATTACTTTAGAAGAGAGAGAAAAGCTTACAAAATAGAATAGGTTATTGAGTCCTCCTAAAATGCTCATAATTATTATGTATAAAGCCAAAGTGTGATGGAATAAAGCTCTGTGCTTTATAAGTAAATACAGTCAATTTAAACCTGATGTCAATTCAGGGTCTTACTAATTTCTGTTTTTAAAATCCAAAAGAAGTTTAGGAAGTCTTGGAGGTTAGTACTGTGGGAACGAAATGGCTATTCCACAAAACATTCCATGTAAGAGAGGCTCTTTAAATAATTCCTTTTGTAACCAGTTCTGACTGCAAACAGTTAGTAGTTTAATGTTGAAATGTATACTTGCCCTTCTATAAAGCAGTATTTCATTTGCATTTCAGTGCTATGAGTCTTGACAAATTTGAGAAGAGCCCAAGGGAAATTTTTCATCCTGAGATACAAAAGGTAGAGGTGACTTCTTTTTTTTGTTTGGTTGTTTTTCTTTATTATTTTCTGGAAAAATAAGTCATTAAGTATTAATGCTACTAGTTTGTTTCTTTCAGTAGCAGGATAATAATGATGAGTAGGGTTACGTGGTACTACAAAATAAACTGTCTTTATCAGTTGAACTGGCCACTTCAGAACAAAACTTAAATATACAAGGATGTTAGTTTTATTTGTGTTGTCTTTAATACCAGTGTGCTAAAGATATTGTTTTGTTTACAGGATTTATTGGTTCTTGAAGAGCAAGAGGTAAATGTAAACTTACCACTCCTAGCTCACAGACCCGTTCAATGAATACAGCTTTGTATTTGAAATATTTGCACTGAAATGCTTGTGACAACTTAGAAATCAATTGCTTATTACAGTAAAAAACTGTAGTATTTCTTTGCAACATATGAGATAAAAAATAATTTTAACCACCAACTTAATATATCATATTAATAGATTACCAACTTAGTATATCATAACATTCATAATCTATGATCAAAGGTAAATTATTAGGTATCTGCTACTTGAGCACATAATGGAATTGGTATGAAATGTATATTCCCATGGGTAGGACGTATACAAAGGTATGTGTATAAAAGTCTTTAGAGAAAACATTGTTTTAGGTCTTTTGTTTGATTGCCTGTTTATCATATAATATTTGGTTTTATTTCTCAGGGATCTGTGAATTTTAAATTTGGAGTCCTTTATGCAAAGGATGGGCAGCTTACAGATGATGAAATGTTCAGCAATGGTGAGTTTTTCACCTTCTTCTCAATTGTTTTATTCATCCGAATAAAAAAATGGAGGACAGTGCCTACATGTGGAAGCCAGAAGGGAGGTGATGGTTATGTGAACAGTAGTTTTGTTAGGTTTTCATGTTCGTCTTGGGTGAAAAATTGTAGTGTACAATCTTCTATTTCTGTAAAAGGTTGCTGTAGGAAACCTACTATTCTGAAATTTCTTTTCTAGAAATAGACTGTACAATGTAAGATTTAGTAAAAGGGAGCAGCTGAAGCAGGCCACTCGATGTTACTTGCAAAAAGTCACTTTGTTTCTAGTTCTTTCACTCTTAGGTTTTTGCAGCATGATCGTGTTCTTCTATGCACTTGAACAGTGTCTTGGAGTTAGTAAAAGAGGTCACTGTTTAATGTCACATGATGATGCCTATTCTGCAAGGCTGGGATGCTGTTTCTGTAAAGGTAGAAGGCTTGGATGACATGAAGAGACACTTATTCAGCTGAAACTTCCGTCCTCGTGTCCTGGGAGCAGTACCTGTTCCTGTATTTTGATTATTTTTTATATGTGTTCTATTACTACATGTGCTTTTCTGTTGTAACATTTCTGCCTTCCACATGTAGAAACTGGAAGTGAAAACTTTCAAAGATTTTTGCATCTCTTGGGTGACACAGTTACTTTGAAAGGCTGGACAGGCTACAGAGGAGGACTGGATACTAAAAGTAAGAACTCATCTGAAGCAAAAAGGGGGGGGCTGCAATATAAATATTTTAGCTTATTGCATGCGTATATTGTATATATTGTGGAAATAATACAATCCCAAAAGAGACTTCCTCTGTGCATGCTAAATGCTCTGCTTCCCCAGGAAAAAGTCAGGTTAGCTTAAATCACTGGTATGGAATGCGGTTGAAGAAAAGTATTTATATGACCTGTATTTTCAAGGTGAACAGTTTCATATTATGTTGGAAGGGGGTGAAGAATAACCTGACATGTTACTTGCTTCATGATAGTAGGGCATCATGGCTTGAAGGACCATGCGTGATTTCAGGAGGCTAGGTGAAGGACATCATAGGTTTTAAGATTGTGAGTATGCAGATTAGGTTGCAAACTTGGGTTTGGACCCACATAGAACATGCAGTGTGGACATTTTCTAAAATGGATCAGAAAAAAGGATGACTAAAGAAGGTTTGGTAGAAGGACCTGAAATATCTTTTGATCTTTAGAAAACTTAAAGGACATATTTCTGCTGAGAATGTTGTCTTCCCTTGCAGATGATACAACAGGAACCTGTTCCATCTATACAGTTTTTCAAGGGCATGAAATTATGTACCATGTTTCAACCATGCTACCATATTCTAGAGAGAACAAGCAGCAGGTACATGGTTCTCTCTTTCTTTTTTTTCTTTTTTATTTTATTTATTTCTTAAATCACGAACTCCAAAACTTTAGACGAAAATAAGGGATTTCTTGCCTGTTAATATTTTAGAAATGTAAGTCTTAAGACTTTTTCCTATGTTTTTTTCCTCAATATTATACCTAATGCTGACGATTTCATGATGTTTGTTAGAAGATAATGCATCATCTCATCTCTATTAAGGTACAAAAGACACTTGCAAAGAAAGTCAAAATTGATTGACTGAGAAGTGATTGAGTATTCTGTTATTCAGGTGACTTTTAGAGCTTCACTGCTGCAGTTATTGTTACCTCAAAGAATTTAGGAAGACTGGAAATTAGACTTGTGTGTGAATTGTCAGAATACTCACATATGTAACACACAGCTCATACTCAGGTAGCAATTTGTGTAGCTTCAAAGAAATTCCCCTTGTGAGCATGTTAATGGCAAGCTTTGTGCATTTCTCTAAAGCACTACTGTTGCCCTCTCATAGATTGACTAGGTGGGTTCTTGGGTACTTGTTCAAATGTGCTGTCATCCATTGCTTGAACCTTTCTAGGTATTGTATGATGAAAAAAATACTTTATAAGCACATGCATTTACCTATACATCACACATCCATAATGATTTACCTAAAATTACTCGCAAATTACTTGGTTTACTATTTTCTTATTTAAGCAATAATTATATATTATGTATTATTATAATAATATAATTAGATTATATAATTATATTGTCTTCTTTTATTTCCATGTCAGTTTTCTCATGCTTTTGCCTTGGATTGATGACAAAATCACAGCAGAAACCAGAGGCCAATCAGGACATTTATTGTTTTTAAAGAATAACTCAGCATCAGAGTTTTTTTCCTTTTATTTCAAGTGGTGGATTTGCTTTTTTGGAATGCTATGTGTTCCCTGCCCAATTTGTGAATATTAATTATGGAAATTACGAGTGCTTTGCTAACTTAAAAATATGCGATAGCATAGCTGCTGTTTTAGCAGCTGCCTTCTGTGTGCACCGTGGCATTGCTAGGTTTACTTGCTTATAGTTAAGTAATAATTTTATATTGGCTTCAATCATATTGATCATAATTTTCCTCTTTGCAGTTTAGGAATATTGTTTTACCATTCTCTCACAGAACTGTGAAGGTATTTATTTATGTCTTTTAAGTCACTGTGTCTGTCTTTTTTTTTTTTTTTTTTTCCTTCCCCTCCTTTTTTTTTTTTTTTTTTTTTTTTTTCCTTTTTTTCCTTTCTTTTTTTTTTCCAGGTAGAAAGGAAGCGACATATTGGAAATGACATTGTCACTATCGTATTTCAGGAAGGCGAAGAGTCTTCTCCAGCATTCAAGCCATCCATGATTCGCTCTCATTTTACACGTATCTTTTTCCTTACATTTTCTAGTGATTTTTTTTTTGTTTTGTTTTTTTTGAAGATCAATATTACTTTTAATTCTACCCTAAGTCCTTCCTGCATGTTATTTATGGAAGTGAAAACTGTTTTAGAAAGGCAGTTGCATTCTTGCATTCTTTACCTTCAACTCTTCAACTGCTTGACTAGGAGTCTCTAAGTCTGACTCATAAAACAATTTTTATGTTGAACCACTTACAAGATAAGGTCAAAACAAGAATGTGATTTTTAAATCATATTTTTATTGAAGGCATTTATTTGAATCACTTTGCATGTTGAATTTTATACATTTTCATAAAATACAAATTCATAAAAATATTTCTGTTAGTGATGTGAATTAATTTGGCATTAAGTACTGAATATTGCTTTTTAATGTTTAGACACTGTTTATTTTAAATATTTATGTATTTTGGATCAGTGTTTCTCAAATCTTTCGGACCACAAACCACATATTCTCCAGATTTTTGGCAGCCTGTGTTTTTCAGACTTTTGGTTGAAAACACTGTGAAGGCAATATGGTTCCAAAATCCAGCTGCCAATCGCTTGGGATTATTATGGGGTCACACTGGTGGTCCACAGATCCCAGTCTGGCATCTGTTATGCTAGATGGAATGGGATGAAGAAAAATGGATGGAAAGAAGAAAATTCTTATTTCTATCCATCCTCTGTTGCTGACTTTTTGAAAATGATCACAAAGCTTATGACTGCTAAACCTAGTTCTCAGGCTGACTAACTGTTGTTAGAACTTTCTTGCTAGTTTTGTCCATGGCTGGTCTTAGTTTTTAGATTTAAGCTCTTAATATTAACCTCTTTTAGACTAAATGGAAGAAGTGACTAGAAGGAAAAGAATTCCACAATTAAAAAAAAAAATCTTTAGATATCAGAGGAACCTAAATATTGTTAATAAGAAATGTTTACCAAGTCAATGTACCTCTTCATCAGAGTGTCAGCATTAGTAAAAAAGGAATGATTTTTCCCTTATTGCTGTTAGGAAGACTTGTTACAATGTAATTGATGCACCCTACTCTTCAATTTTTGACAAACATTTTGAGGTTCAGCTGTCCTTGGTGTAATAATGAGTTGGAGGGGCAGATGTGGCCTAAATCCATAAGGATGTGTTATCATTTAGGTCATTTTAAGTAATCCACAGCTAGTTGATGGAGTCCTGTCACCTTCCTGATGTTTTCAGTTGACCTAGCCAGGGATAAAGGTGTCTGCAAGAAAACTGGGGGTTGACACTGATCTGTCAGATGTGGTAAATCTCAAAGCTCACTGAATCTGTACTAGTGCTTTGTACTCACTTTCTTACATGCCATAGCACCCCTTTTTTGTTACTTCTACAATGGGAAAAATTAGCGTACAGGTATACCACTGTACTGTCCTATACAGCAATGATGGCTGCTATAAGGGTTTTCCATGTGTCATCTGTAGGTAGGATTGAGTTACCCAAATAAAGGTATCCAGTACCAAGTTAGATGTCCCAGCACATCTGAAATGTCTGCACAGGTCTGGCAGATATGACTCAGGGCCTACAGGAGATCTGTGCCCCTCTTGGAATAGCAGCTGGAGACTAGGCAACATACTCTCAAGCATCTTAGATAGCACTGGATGCTTACGTTGAAATAATTGAATCCCATTTTAAGTCGTTTTTATTGTGCAGTCTCCAGTAGTGCTGATCACAGCTATTGGCAAAGGTCTCTTCATTCTACCTGGAACAAACCCATACAGCCAATGAAGTTATTCAGACTTAGACTTTCTTTGACATTGTTTATAAGGACAGAAAACTTAAGAGACTGTGTTAAGGAAATCTGTAAAATCAAGAAGCCTCTGATTCCATAAAAATATCTTGCAAGGCAACTATAAGGATTTCTCTGATTTTTGCCCAGATTTACCCAAAGCTATGGATAAAGACTGGTAATACATTTTTGTGTACTTGCACTTTAAATCCTCCTCTTTATTTTCTTACAATTGTTAGCTAAATTATTTCATTAGAATCTTTCCTTCAGTGGAAGTTTTGATATAAGCAAAGTTCAGAATCAGTACTTTTTTTATCAGCTGAAAGAATTTTTAATCATAAGTCTATCAAACACACACAAAACACACTATATAGCACATTTTATGCTTCATGTAACAGCAAGAAGTCTGTATTTGTGGTACTAGCTCAATTTTTAAAACTGTTGATCAAACACAATAAAATTTTGTATGGGACCTCCTTTATAAATGGTAGTATGTGTATAGTCTAGAATATTTTATATATTTACATTGATTAATATATTTTACCTTTATTAAATCTGCGATCTGCTGCAGTAAAAAAAAAAAAAAAAGTATATTAAAATACATGTGAGCTTCATTAGTACTGGATTAACTTCCTTAACTGCATGGCAGATATTTTTGCCTTAGTGAGATATAATAAGCAGAATGATAGTTACAGGTAGGTGCTGATTGTAACAAAAAACTTCACACTGAATTTCTGATGGTTTAGAGATAACAGGAAAACACTTCGTATTTTCCACCAGTCTGTATGCCAGGAAGCCAAATGAACTTAAGAAATTGAAGAGCAATATGGACCTGTTTGCAGATGTCTGTAAACTGGCTATGAATAAGTTGCATGTTTCTAACCATCAGAAAAATGAAATTCTGGAACAGGCGTAAGCTAAGGGGGCAAAACAAAACTACTTTTTAGATGAAATGTAACAAAATGATGGAAGATATGCCTGGAACATTCTGACCTGGTGAGGTCAATGACATAGTGAACTACATGTGTGATGAAAGTTAATTAGCTGTGATGTTGTGATGGTCAGGGACTGTGGATCCTTACAGGTCTAGGTTCAGTTGTAGCTAAGCAAACTAGCTCATTTTTGGGGATCTTAATAGAGTACTTGTAAAATTGGACATCACGTACTTAAAACCTAGTGGAATTTTGCTGGTAAATCATGTGTTCTTCATCTGTTTTTCAGTTAGCCCTGGGACCCTCACACTGGAGGCATATGCTGTCCAAGTCTGAGTCCATTAGGTCTCACCAGAATCTGAAAACCAAGCATTTCTGCAGCCTCGTGCCTAGGCTTTAATAAACAAAGTGGCTTTAACCAAATTGTTAATCCCAACTATTTTCTTGAGGTTAATGGTGAGATGCCAGAGACACCTGTCAGTCTTGGAAAAGCAGAGTGGCAGGGGGATGTCATAGTCCAAGCCCATGGGAGGGATTCAACTTGGGCTTGAACCAAATAAGCGGTAAAGAGAAATAAAAGACCCACCGTTTAGCTACCACCGTGTGCTGCAGTTCGTAGTATAGCACGTAGACTTGACACTGTTATTTCTCCTTTACAAAGTACTAGCAATATCTTCAGTGATCCCTCTTCTATTTAAAGTATGCTGAGTCATTTACTGCTTAGACTAGGTCAAAAAGAGATGGGAGAATTGCATTCTGTTTTGGGTATGTGCCTGAGAGGATTGGTGAGGTTTGAAATCGCTGCCAGCTCAGATGCTGAAGTCTCTTATGGCTAAGGAATTTATACTGGGAAACCAAAATGTTTGAGTGCAAATTTCTAATGGCTGTGTGAGCCTGCATGACATGAGTTATTATTTAGCAAAATTTTAAACTCTTTGCAAATCATTCTACCCCACATTTGCAGGACGAAGCTGAAGGTTGAGAGCATTGGGTCTGCTCCTTTGAGGTGAACTACTAGTGAGCTTGTAGTGGAAAGAAAGAAACTGAACTTGGAAATGGCTTCCAGGAACACAGGGTCCTTAGGTAGATTAGTTTTGCTTCCTCTTTCCTTGACAATTCCATAACTCTGAGGACTTGGGCTGATTGTGAAAGACACCAGCAATATCCCTGGCACTGATCACCTGGCACTGGTGTTTTTTTAGTTTTGAACAACCCATATCACTTTGACAGCTAAGAAATATAGTACAAGTGTAGAAGGCATTCTTTTAGCCTCTCCCTCAATGCACAATACAGACCACTGATACCAGCCATAGTCCATGGTTTCAGAAGCTGTTGCTCGGATCCAGTCATGTGGTTCCAACCATTCCAACGTATGTAAATTCTGGCTTGCTTTGCTCAGCCTATGAAGTATAAAAAAACTTCCAATCTTCCCAATCATCTAAGAATCTGTTCTTCTTGCTGCAATATAGGTTACTGGAACTTTTTGTATCTCAAAGATACGGGACTAACTAAGCCTTCTTGGCTAGCTCCAAAACTTGATTGTTAGCAGTAAGAGTTTGGTGCTTTTTGTGCAACTGCAACTTCACCTACTCATTTACGAATGTTACTTGAAATCATCTGCAGTGCAAATGTGGAAATGCACAAGAATGCGAAGGCAAGAAGAAAATGGACTAACATTAACTAGATTTCTTCAAGAGGGCTTGCTGATAATGATGTGCGCTTTCTCCTATCTTACCTTTTTCTTTGAGTCCCTTAGTATTTGGAAGTCTTTATTTTGGGGCATGCTGGAGGAGAGGGTTCACACCATCATTGTTGCTCTTGATGTGGAGTATGAGATGAGGCGAAGCAAGTATATGACACATAGGTGCAGGAGTCGAAAGTCTACAAACTTGGGTGCTTGATGTGCATGTATATCCACAGGGATGTCCATATATATGTGTGTGTATATATATATACACATATATATGGACAAATACATCTCAAAAGAATTTTTCACTAGAAGTAGCTTTCTTTTTCAATATAGCTAAGAAATCTAAATCTTGATTCAATAAGAGAAATCTGTATTACTATGTTTCTCCAGCATGCCATTAAATCTAGCTCCAGAGAAGAATCCAACAGCATGATACTTCAGTTTACATATGTGGGTTGTTTCCCTCCACCCCCCCTATTTGTAGCTAAGGTTTGTTTTGGAAAATGTCTGTGGTGTAGTTAAAAAAAGGAGTAGTTTTATTTTGCTCAAAGATTTTGTGAGCACCTTCTTGCGGGTTTTTTTTTCCAATCAGTTGTCCTCATAGATTCTGCTTTTCAGCATTCCCGAGTTTGTGAGAGGCACAAAACATGTTCATGATTACGATGTGCAGTGAAAGCTCAGTTACTTCTTTCCTTCTTTTCCTCTTGTTTTGGGACAGAAACCTGGGCATGCATCCCTCATTAGCCTTTAAGAAGTGAATGTTGTCCTAACTGTAAGCTAATAGTCAGTAGATGGGTTAGCCATGGTAAATACTTTCTACATTGCTGTTTATTTGGGAAAAAAATGAGTAGCCGTTAATAAGATAAATTTGTCTCTCACTCTGAATAACTGACTGCTTTTACTAGATCAGTCTGTCTTATTTCTTAGTTGCTTTGTTCTGCCATTCTTAACACATCTTCCCATAGTGCATATCATGCAGTATTCTTACCCTGTATGACAGGCTTAACATGTTATTGTATATTTCAGCTTGGCCTAATTACATTTCTTTCTGTCTCTTCACCTTAGGCACGCACAGGACTCTTGTTCTTTCTGTTGTTCGGGGTTTTTTTTTTGTGAAAACAGTCTTCCAAGTGGCCAAAATTTCAGTCAAAATAAACCAGGGATACTCTAGGCTTTTGAGACAAATTGTCCTTGTTTCATATGCAGTGCCGCTGTGAGGTCTGACACTGAATTTCTGCTTAGAATGACTTTATATTTTATGTCACTCAAGAAGTCTATTGTTTTGGTCAGTTTTGTTGTGGTTTTCCCCATCTTAACTCATTCTGCTTTAGCCAAGAAACATTTCACTCCCTATGTAGTGATAAATTATTATTTTTTACCTGGATGGAATAAGATAAACATAGGGCATCTCTGAAACTGTGTCTTGAATCTGTGAAAACAGTTTAGAGTGATCAATATTTATGCAAATGTAATACTGCATTTCAGATTGTATGCACAGTTTCTAAGCTTGCATGAAAAAAGACCAGATGAATCCATTAGAATCCATTTGACTCGATACCAGTCAATCACTCCTGGTTTTTTGAGCAAGTGAATTCTGACTGGTTTATATAACAGTAGAGACGGGTTAAATCTATAATTTTACCATTTAACTTGCTGTGACCTGTGTCAGCTGCACATGCTGCTTGGAAGATCTTTGTCTGACTGCTATCTTACAGTGAAGAACATTGTGCAGACTGTCACTTGAAATAGTGAGGAATGATTACTTACCTTAAAGAAGCTATGGCTTGCTGAGCATGTTGTATGCACAGTTTTTGTACCTGCCATTAATTTTTGCTATGCTGGATTTCTTATGGATCAAAAGAACTCAGCAGGTCCAGCCGTCATGGAAGTCATTCTGACTCTTTCTTCCTCAGTGAAATGAATTTGCTATTCCCGAGATACAGATTCAGCTGTAGTAAACCATTGTTATTCAGAACAAATCTACTATTTCATGCATGTGGTAAATGCATAGGTAAGGTGGAAATCTATAAGGAGAACATATTTTGCAGGCAAAGATCTGTTCTGTTACAGCTTTTTTGAAAGGACTAGATTTTGCTAGTGCCACTAAAAGCATTGTTCTACAAGTGGAATTGCAAAATTCTGTTGTAATTGTTAGTGTCCCAGTGTTAGTTTGTGTAAAGGAAGCAGAATTTTGCTCTAGTGAATAATTCCAAAGGAATGTTTTTTGTTAGACCTGTGGGAGTTCTTACCTAAGACATACCCAGATAACAGTTTCCAGTTCTTTCTTCGGTTTTGAACAGTGTCTATAAAAATGGTGGGTTTTGAATGTGACTTTCAATATAGATAAAGATTTGTTCTTTCAATAGGCTGAAAATATTTTCCGAAGAAAGTGTTCCTCTCTTTGGGCCTCCCCTTCCCTCCCCACCTGTGTTTACAAATCACCAGGAATTCAGGGATTTTGTGTTAGTGAAATGTGAGTGAGTTATTCTTTTGCTAGAAACACTTTTTTAATAAGTGCTTTAATATATTGAAATTAACAATGCTTAAAATGTAAACACATTTTCTTGTGTATGCTGCTGTTCTGTATAGAACTTTTTTTCAGATCTGTAGCGTAAGTGGGATGGCAGTTCCATGAAACTGTTCCAGTCAGATGAACAAAAATCTGAATTTCTATGCAATTATGCTTCTCGGGCTACTAGATACAAACTGACTTTTACATTTGCAGAATGTGCAGCCATATTTAGCTTTGCATTTTCTTAAAGGAATTGGAGAGCTGAAAGAATTTATAGTGCTTTTCCATATTTAGTAATAGAAGGTGTTCGGTTAGCAGCTCTGAAAACCTGAAAATATAAGCTTTTCTGAATGCGTGCTGCGTAGGTGCCTTTCAGCACCTTTAAGAACTTCTTAATTCTGTAATGATTCAGTTTCAGTTTTCATTGACTCTTACTTGCCCTTCTAAATCAGCAAGAAAGAAATGTTTGAGAACTGATCGTGATTATTACAGTTAGATGCTTACCTGACAGGAACTTGACTGATAACTCATTTTGCATATTTAAATTGGTTTAGTACTTAAATTGATTAGCAGTTTGTTTGTTTTTTTTTTTTTTATTAGTTAGGAGGTTATTGGGATGCCTTGAAGAATTCTCCTATTAGTAATTTTTTTCTTTTAAGCTTAAGGGATCATTATTCACTAAAAAATGTGCAAAAAGGAGGCAACTCTAAATTACTAAGGGGAAAACAGGTATTTTTTTACAGAGGCAGTCTAGAGTCAGTGGAAGTTGTCAAAGTTCATTTAGGTAATGTATCTTCTTTTCCATAATATTTTAGTAATAAATGGGGAAAAAGCCACCTTGGAAACCCCAACATTTTCTCAGAAACGTCAACGCACTCTAGACATGCTGATCCGCTCTTTATACCAAGACCTGATGCCTGATCTACACAAGGTAAATGTAAGTCAGAAGTCTCTGCATCCCTCACGTGCTCTCCTGTTCTCACTAGTAGATTGAATGTTGTGTTGCTTTAGAAGACTGTAATCCTAATAAGCACTGAGTTGCATACACTAGGCTAAATACCAATTGTCATATAACTTGTTTTACAGTTACATGAAAGTTTACAGACAGTCTTTTCAGGATAGGACTCTTCATGCATTTGTTTAAACTAGGTGTGAGGAGAAGCATAACAATGTCATACTTTGTATAAACTTACCTGCAGCAAGGGAATAGGAAATTTAGGCTTTGCAAATACAGGTATTAGCCTTGTCACCATAAAAACTGCAATTACTTATTCCATTATGTGTAAATTTGGATCATTTTTACCCTTGGGTAACGATGAGATAACTTCATTTTAGGTGATGAAGACTTGTTCTTAAGGTGATTCTTAAATAACTAAAAAAGAAGTTCAATACTTCTAAAATTAGCAAGGTGCTATATTTTTTCCCACTGTTTATTTCTCTTAGCTAAATAGGTCTGCTTAAAGGTTTGTGTCCATATATTCATATCTGTGGTCTTTGCTATGATTGTGTAGAACATAACAGTGATAAACTATGACAAGTTGAGAAGTAAAGCCCTCAAGGACTGGCAGAGTTGCAGTTTCTGTTCTCTGAGAAGCTGTACAGTTAGATTCATCACTACAGGAAAATATCAAAAAAAAAAGACAAAATTTAAATTATATCACATTAAGTTAACTCAGATTAAAAGATTATGAAAACTTTTGGTTCAATTTAAAAAAGAAATGTTTTCTGTTTTAGAACATGCTCAATAGAAGGTCCTTCAGCGATGTGTTACCAGAGTCCCCAAAATCAACACGGAAAAAAGAAGAAGCTCGGCAAGCAGAGTTTGTCCGACTTGGTCAGGTAGGATCAATTTAGGAGGCACGCACCTATGTTTACAAAGACTGTGTCACCCCTTTTGTTAGAATTTGATTAGCTGGCAGAGTTACGTCAGGACTTAATGCAGTTCTCTGTGGTCAGAAATAGTTTTGTAGTATTGTGTTAGTTTAAGCTACATTAAGGTAAAATATGAATAGAAGTATTTATCTGTAACACCTGAGGTACACAACACAATTACAAATATTTATAAAATACATTAGCTAAAGGAAGGTTGGAAAAATCACACCTTAGGATCAAACCTAAAAGGTCCTTCCTTACTTCGTGCAGCAGATGCTTTCTGTCTCCAAGCAGAAGAGTGCTCTGTCTTTTTCTGTGCTTTAGAAAAACATAATCTTTCATGGATTTCCTCTATATGTCTTATTAAGATTGAATTTCTTAGAAATTATTTATCCTACTTCAGCCAGGAAGAAGTTTTGACAGTCTTTCTGCTAAATCAGAGGTTGCCACACATCTTTGAACATACCGGACACTGACTTCAATTTCTGTGGGCTTATTGACATGTTGATTCCATGAGGAGTAAAACTTCCTGATGATTTAGATAGTCTGGTTTGATCTGATAGTTCATTGCAGCAGGAAGAAAGACAGTGTCTATGCTCATCAGTTCCCCTGTCCCTTCCCGCTTGTCTCTTCTTGATCATAGACTGGTGACATGGTTCTGCTGCTTATCTTAAGAATACCTCTTTTCTGAGCTGATTTAACTCAGCAGGAGTTAACAGAGCAGGAAACCAAAACAGAAAAAAATGAAATGAAAAAGCAAAAAAAACCCACACCACCAGCAAAACCCCAGCCTCCTCCCTTCCATCCCATTTTTTTATCTGAGTTAGGAAGCTAAGGAGTGGAAGAGTGTGAGAAGTTCCAGGTCCGGTTAAAGGTAGAGAATGGAGCCAGGTGGTTGAGAGCTGGTGCAAAAGAATCTTGGGGCTGTTAAAGCCTGCATTGGTAGGGCTGCAAAGTCTGCTCCTCTGTGCTTTGCCCACCTTTTCCCCAACCACCTTGAAATAACTAGTCACTCTAGGCAGGTTCCCCAAGTTTACTAACTACTTTACAGAAGTTGAAGGAAAACATGATTATTGAAAGTATAGAAACCTATAAGCTTGATCCCCTTCACCTCCCCCAAGTTAAACTCTGATAAGATACTCATGTTACAATCTGGTTGGGACCCATGTAAACAAGACTTCCATCCCTGGCGTGGCCTTCATCAAAGGGAAACCTATATGTGGGTTGAAAATTCATAGATACCTGTTTGTTTGTATTTTTTTTGAACGTTCTTTTCACATTTAAATCTTTCCTTTCCCTAAAAGAACTTTCCTCTAAGTTACAAACTGTAGGCCTGAACACATTTTAACATGCCTTCCAAGTAGCTCTTAATCATTCTTGCCAAACTCTATGAATGTGTCTGTCTCCTTAGTTATATTCAGTTGAGTTTTTAGACGGTAAACAAAACTCACTGATGACTGGCTCACCAGTATATTTAAATCATTTATTTATTGTCAAGGTGATCTCAGCTGACTGGTGGGATGAAGTTAAAATGTTAATGCAATGAAGTATTTTGTGCGTCTCTGTAAGCTGACAGCCATGCTTAATGCAAATGTGCAAATGGTGCACGCAGCTGATTACTGCCACTTCACAGAGACCATGCGTGATAGTAGGCAAACTTCAGGGCAATAAAATTGGTTTAGGTAATTTCTAAACTTTGCATTAAAGAATGCTGTGACAATTCCATGTGTCATAGCTTTATAGGAACGCTGCTGTAAAGATTAGCAATGAAGGTATATGCGATACCTTAAACAGACTTACTGTGTATCTTGCTGAAACTACGTTTATATGGTGTTTCTCTAGAGTTCTTAGCCCTTTCAAAATCAGCTCGCTTTGAGTTACTTTTAGTTGAAGAATTTGCGATACTGTGACCATGTGTCCTTGGCAGCCCTGGCAATGTATATATAGTTTGACTTAGTGGTTTGTTATGAAGTCTTGCAAGTGAAAGGCGAGGTTGTATAATTGATAAAAGGATACTCTATCCAGCTAGCTTATAGAATGAATTGTGTAGATGACTAGCTTGTATGATTTGAGGTGGAGGCTTTTCTCTGTTACGATGTTTGACACTTCTTTTCTGATTTTGAGTTTCCATTTAACAAACAAACAAAAAAACCCCCCAAAACCCAACCAACATATGTTTTGGTTGAGAAGATGCCTAGCAGCCCTCTGGTGATTCATGCAGTCTTTGTTCAGGATATACAGAATTCCGCTTCTTTCCTCATTACTTAAAATGTGATAGGAATTCCAAACTGGACTTACTTTGTTGTCCTAAATTGTCCTTTCTTTATAGACTTTAGCTTGGGTATTGCTGACAAAAACTTAATTTAAATAAAATGTCTGTTTGTATTAGGCATTGAAATTGAAAACCACTGTGAAAGGGGATGCCATGGCTAACTTGGCAACCACAAGCTTTTGTAAAAAGGAGGTGAGTGAACCCATCTGTCTGAGAAGAGTTATGAAAAAATTAAATGCTATCGAGTATGACATTGCATATCAGTTCTGCATGCTATTTATTTACTTTTGTAATTAGATCCTGTAGCAGCAAAGATGAAATGTATAGTGTCAAAGTGATTCTGCAGCCAATATCAAATTAATAAAAGATGAGCCTGGAGGCAGAAGCATTTCTGAAGTTAAAGCAAGTGTGGATATTTTTATATCTGAGAATATTTGATGAAAAAGCCATCTTCCATACGCAATCATCTTTTATTTTAACTTCTGCATCAAGTTTAAAACAAAATTAAGTTGTGTTTTTATTTCCTGTAGTACCAGATTTTGTAAGCAAATTGCATATGCATGGTGGTACATACGTTTTAAGTCTACAGTGTTTTGGGTTTTTTTAAGTAAAGTACATATTGAGTGTTTCCAGGGTTGCACTGAGTATCAGCTGTGTGTGTTTTAATTCCAGTGTTACAGGAATGTGTCTTACACTTACTAGTGTCCAAACCCAATTAATACAGAGAGTATTTCCTCTGCAAGACAATTAACTAAATTTTGACATTTCAAATTTAAAAATTTTTGGAAATGTATGCTGCCAAAAGCATTTACATGTTTTTACTTGCCATTGTCCATCTCATTCTGTGTCTGTATGATTTGTATTTCTTAGCATACTTAATATGTATCCCTTATGTTACTTCATAGCCTTGGGAATCTCAATCTTTCTGCAGTAATTTTCCTCATGAGGTTGTCTGTGCAGATTCTTGGGGCCAGTCCTTGCTGGTTTCTACAGATGCTGGCATCTTGTTAATAGATGGTTAGTAAATGATCCAGTGGTTTTGTGTCAATTTTTATGTATCTGACCATTTTCTTGAAAATGTATATTCATAAGCTCTGTTCAGGTGTTGGTAGGTCTTCACCTACAGGAATAGTTACCAGTCCAAGTGAATTTATAACGTTTACATAACCTAGTTGCAAAAATTCTCTCTGGACCAGAATTAAGCCATATTGGGGAGCCAATGTTAATGCAGATTTCTGAATGTTTTGTTATTTCAGATGTTGTCTTCTTGATCATCTGAAAAGACTTATGAAGTCACATCCGAGCTCAAGGAGTGTTTAAATGGCTTATCTGGATTTCTTAGCCCTTGATGATAGTGAGCAAGAAGCCAAAAGCTAGACAATGAAAGCCTGCTTCTTCCATAGCAATGATATTGCTAGTTTGAGCCCTTATCTTCTGTGTGCCACATAAGGCCAGCGGGACTGAGGGAACGAAGTTAGTTTTCGGTGATAATTCTCAAACTTTCCAAAAGAAGGTCCCTTTTAGGCTTCAGCTGCACACTGTGATCCATGGCAATGATAAAACTCTTCCGTGAGGAAGTATTGGCTATGATGCTGTGGTATACGTAGCAGCTTTGTGCAGCTTTTTTTCGTTTTCACGAGAAAAAAAACGAGGCTTTTATTACAAGAAAGAAATAGGTCAAAACAGGTGACTAGGAAATTTTAGCAGGATTTTGGATAAATATGTGTGTTTCTTTTTTAGATGGTCAACCATCAGTGCAAGTATTTGATAAAACTCTCCAAATAAAGCAGATGCATGTGTTGGAAGCTCTGGATCTTTTGATTGCCCGAACAGACAAAGGTAGGAGAGGTCCGTGTTCTTTGATTCTCATATGAATGTGGCTGGTGCTGGGTATGTACATCTCATGAGACAATCGTGTATCAGTGGCAAGTATATTAGATACCTCATTTAGAATAAGGGAGCACATACAGCAACTGCTGTTATTTTCTAAAAGGCTGGGCAGGGGGTGGGGAGGAATCCCTAAATGCTCATTCATATTTCCTTCAAGGCAAGCCTGAAACTGGTCATATGGTCTTTCTCCAGCCACTGTAGGAACTCGACAGTCTTTGGAAATCTCCTTGACTGAATTATATGTTTATTCAGTTGTGCAAAAATATGGGGGAAATTACTTACGCTGTCACTTTTTTACCAGATGTGTTTTACTGGTATTTATTCTGTTAACTGTCACCACATCCTTGTGCTATAGAATATATTTTCTTGAAGGTTCTGGTATAAAATGTTTAATGACTTAAATGTTGTTTGGACAGAGAATGTTTTCTTTTTAGCCTCATTTGGAAGCACTAAATGCGCATAAACTGTGCACTTTTTCAATGAGATACTTTTTACCCAATAGTCTGTGATTGAATTTCACAAAGTGAACATACACAGAGCAAGAACAGGATCTGTATATGTAACACAGAGAAAAGAATTATGAATATGATTGGTTTATTGGGTTTTTTTACCACATTATGTCTGTTTGCTCAGTATTGGCAGAAGTTACATTTACACAATCTTAAGGTAAAACATGGTTCCTTTTGTATCATTGGGAATTGCCCAATTTGGCTGCACCTGATGAAATTCACCCTGGGACCTTACAGAACTGGCTCAAACTACCTGAGAGCCATTTGCAGTTCTGTTTCAAGACACCTGGAGGGTGGGTGACATTTCTCAAGATCTGAAAAGGGTGGTTGTATCTGAAGCTTGGTTTGTGAAGCTTCTAGAAAAGATAATTACATTTAATTGTCAAAACATTGTACTGTTCGGTTAAACCTGAAGAGAGAGATGTAAGCAGGCATATTTTGAGGTAACAGAACAAGGTATTACTGGCATCAATTCATGACACTTCGAACAGTCTGATGAAGTCTTACTCATGTAAAAAATTGCAGAGATTTTTAACTCTTCATATGGATGATTTCTGAAACATTTAGGAGAAAGTTCTTTCATACTCAATAGAATTCTGGCCTCCTGTTTTGTATTTGCATACCATATTACCTTTCATTTTCAGACTGCACTTCAGCAGCAAAAATGAGAGAAATAATGAGTTAGATGAGCAGAAGCACGCTCATAAACTGGGTTCAAAGACTTTGCGGGTTTTTAGGATAAAATGTTATGTGTTACAAGGTTAACTTTTTAAGCTTAACTATCAGCAAGAGCTTACTCATGTCAGCATTCCCAGAGAAGATGTTGAAGAAGGCACTGATACAGCAGGTATCAATGACAGCAGCACAAATTGCTTTGGTGGCAATGCCCTCTGTTCTAATGCAGACACAGTTAAATCTAACACTGCAGCGGGGTCGTTTGGGACATTTGCTGGTTAAATTTGTCCTAGAAATGAGAGGCAAGGCACGAAAATGGATCTATTTTGTCCTCCAAACACACTTTGGTATTTTGTTCCAGCTTTATTTTATGAAATGCCTAGACACGAGGGTGAGGGGGGATGAGGAAGAGCTGCTTTGCTTGGAAGAATCAAGTCTGTAGGAGGTTAAGAAAAACTAAAAAAGCTCAGATGATAGTCACTTTTATAGGCAGCCACAGATAAATCTAACACCACAGTGGGGTTGTTGAGAACATCTGCAAAAGAACTAGTATTGTGAAAGAGGAGTGATGTATCCTAGAGGACACACTGGTCAAAAAGCCAGAGCTATTTTAAATGACAAGGAAAGGTGAAGATTTATGTCTGCTGGAAGGCAGGAGTGCTGTCAGCCTGTGGGGTGCACATCTCACAGCGTATGGGGATTTAAACCCCAATTCCTTTCTAAAAGCGTATCAAACCAATTTCAGTGAAGGCAGTGGTCATTGTTCTGTCTTCATAGTGAAATGCCTGCATGGGAAGGAAGTTGTCATATGTGTTATTCTTTGCTGCACACGCATAGCATCTTCACAGAGGTAAATATGGCATGTTTGATGGAAGCATAAAAGGTCTTTTCAAGTTTGGCATAACCTCCAAAAATAACAGTGCTTAATTTAGGTAGTAATACTTGCTCCCTGCTATGGCTGCCTGTTTACAACCATTTCTTGATTTGAAGAATGCCGACATTCAGATTGGCCAGAAGAAGTTCTTGAGTTTTGCTGTGGGTACACAGCTGTAGCATTTCAGAATTGTCTGCATCACCAAGAATGTTTGTAAAATACCTGGCTGAAATAGTAGCTCAGGTGTGAAGACTGAACACTACAGTTACCACTGGAGGACCAACTACTTAATCAGAGGCAGAATCTAGGAGAAAATTCTAAGAAATTTAGAATAAACTTTCTTCTGTCTTGAATGGCTGCACTAAAAACTATCTTCGATCTCAGTGCAAGTGATGGTAGTCATAAGAATTACAGCTGATTCTAGATAGGAAAGATGGCCTTCCTTCAGGTTGTGTCAATAGCTGCTTTAGCTTAAAATCAAAGTTGGTAGAAATGGAAGAGCATTTTAAGGTGTTTGGTCACGTGTAGGTATTTATATATGTGATGGTGTTTGAAAACACTCACATGCAGCACCAAGAGTTGTGCATTAGTTGTAAAACAGTGAGTGAACATGCAAGTCCTTGATTACATTTCTCATTTAATAGCATTAAAATGTTCCATGAATTTGAGAGCCACACTTGATTCCTTTCCTAAACGAAGATGGAACAGAATTGTTAGGGACTTTAGATTGACAGAAATGATCAATTAGTTGCTAGGCAGCAACCACAGCCGTCCAGTTTTGGGCATGGGATTATAATTTGCACTTTCTGAGAGTTGGCAACAAGCTGAGAGACCTTCTGAGCAGATATTGCATAATCATAAGCAATCATAAGCAGTTATTGCAAAGGTTGATGACAGGACTAGTAGTTAACAGAAAACTCTCATGATGCAATGTTCACCAAGTGTCATATTTCTAATACTGACTCTGCCTTATGCCTTTTTGAAGTGAAATTGGAGCCTCCTATTTGTTTTCGTATTGATTTCCCTAGTCCTGTGGGATGCTATCAAAAGTCACTCATTTACTGAGAAAATTTTGGATTACAGATTGCTACAGAGGCCCATTCTGTTGCCTCTGCAGCTGTCTAGCTCAGATTTTGCCACGTCACTGTCAGATGAACATCACTAGCCAGGCCCAAAATTATTGCATCTAGCATGGAAGATGGTAGCTGGTCAAGTGCCATGGGCAAGGATGGTTTCAGAGAATATACATTATAATATATATATATATATATATATAAATATATATTATATACAATATACTATAATATCTACTACTATATAGTAGTAGACATTTCGCTAGCTTGTGAAATTTTGTAAATTTGCAAAATGTACACTATTTCCCTGTTCTGAAGCGCCTATATCATTCTTTGCTGCAGCATCACCTGATGAGACACAGCTGCTGAACTGAAGGAGTTGGTTACTAGAATTGTAAAGCTTAGAGAGTTCATAAGCAGTCTTGTATGATGTCGAAGCTCATCCCCAGAGAAGCAGTATGCTTTGTTTCTCTTTGGAAGTATTAATTTCAAACTACCTCTATCTTTTTTTAACTTGTTTAACTGGCGCTCTTCATCCTTCAGGAAAAGACTCTCGTATCCTTGTCTTCAGGCTCAGTGCTGTCCAAAAAGGTATAGAAACAAAGCAAATGATAAGAAGCAAATACGACTGCAGAGAAAATAAACTGGAGAGAACAAAAGGTAATTTTATTATCCTGTGTTAGAAACATGCACTGTGGTATGATGCCTGTAGTTGCCAGGGGCTTATTAGCTCCCTTGAGGCAGTTGTAGGTGTTCGCCTTTATTTTTTTTCTCTGGACAGTCAATTCAAACTTTGTTAAACTTATGTGTGAAACTAAGTCTGGTATAGTCCAGCATGACATTTTAGAACTTTGTAAAAATACCATGTTACTTGGCAATCACTGGTGATGAAAAGCTCTAGAGAAAAATAGGTATGTTGCTTTCAGTATTGAGGGGTATGAGAAGAATTATGCAGGGATGTGAAACTGAAATGAAGGGCGTTTTAAGGTGGAGGAACACTGGCAAACCTCCCTTAAATAGTAGCGTTTAGATTAGTTCGGGTGTTGGTGATTATTTTAGTAGACATTTTCTGGTCTTCAGAAGCAAGCTGCATTGGAAAGTTGGAACCTGCAGAATAATGAAAATCCAAGTATTTAGTCTTGCAAAAGGCGTAAGGGGAAAAATAGATTTCAAAAGAGTCATAGCTTTTTGGTTTTTTCTAGAAGCTAATGTTATCCTGTTGCGAGGTTTGTAATTCTGTGGTGCTAAGTCAAGCATCAGAGCCCCATTGTACTAATCATCACACAAATACAGAACAAAAAAACCAGACCCTATCCCAAACACTTACAATCTAGAGCATTATTTCCTCAGGTTGCCATTTGTATGCCATTAATACTCACCATGGCAGTGAACTGAGGATTGTTGTGGCTATTCGGAACAAACTACTTCTCGTCACAAAGAAGCATAATCCACGCAACATTTTAACCAGCAGCTCTCTGCTATCATCATCTGAATCTCCAGTAGAGGAGTTCCAGTACATCCGGGTATGTGTAATCTAATCACTAATTACCTTAACAGACTGAGCAGCACTCAGCTGGGGAGGGAGGGGAAGACAAAGAGCATGCATTTTTATCTTCCTGAACCTTCAGACAAATAACAGTGAGAAGCCATATGATGGAGTTCCATCATATATATGCCAAAGAAATCTTTCAGACTTTTTTAGTTAAGTTTCTGCTTGTTCTTTATCATGTTTCTGTGCTTAGAGCACATTCCTTTAAATTCGTGGAGTACCTTCAGCACACACAGTAGGAGCTTGAAAAAGAGAATAATTTTATTATTTACATTATAGGAAATATGCCTTTCTGACCCTCCAGTGGTTATGACACTAGTGGATGGACCTACTGGAGACAGTGACAATATGATCTGTGTAGCGTATCGGCATCAGTTTGATTTAGTTAATGAGAGTACTGGGGAGTCCTATAGATTGCATCATGTTGAAACAAACAAGGTAAGTTTTCATCATTGAAATTATTTTCTTGCAGAATCACACTGAATGCAATTTCTTGCAGACTCAGCATCCTGTGCTGACCTCCTGGGAGTGTAATTTTTGGAGATCCTCATGTGTCTTACTTTTCACTTCTATAACCCCTGCTTTAGGGCACTCTGAGATATTTGTTCCTTTTGGGATACACAATAATAATCACTCCCAAGAGAGGTAGTTATAAGGTATGACACGTTAGGAAGGAGCCTGTGTTTCAGGCTCTGGAATATTGCTGTCAGCATAAATTTGTTTTTTCTCTTTTCTTAGTCAATATTTTGCTTTTTGCTTTTTCTTTGTGGTCTCGGTGTTTTATTGTTTTAAGAAATAGCAGCAAAATAACTTCAGTTGTTGGACACCAGTATCTCATTCAGATTTGCCTATTTGCATGTACTAAGGCTAAAATATTTACAGGTAGCTTTTAGTTCTATTTAAGAAACTGCTGCCTAGTCAACTAGTAAATTAACTGAATCTTTCTAACTAAGACATAGGGTTGGGATGTAAGCAAATGTCCTGATTTTCAGAAAAGAGCTCCAGTATTTCCTGCTGCTGGGAAGATAATGATCTTCAGCATCTCTGAAAATGAGATAATTGTAATTGTTTCTAAATATGATGTGGACATATAGCTTTAGTCAGAAAAAAAAAAAGGAAGATTTTGCACAGTTAATCTTTTTTTGTTGTTTTTCACTGACTCTCTTCCTCATAATTAGGTAAGGGACTACTCTTTTCATTTGATGGTTCTTGTTGATAGATTATTTTCTTTTTAAATCACCTGTATTTTTATTCAGATCTGATGATGAAGAGGTTTGGTACTCGTAGCATGGGTGATAACAGTGTAAACTTCTCCACAGCACTGGAAATCTGTATTAATCTGGATGGGGAGGAGCTACAAGTAAAGAATAGGGATGGAGAAGTACACTACCACCAGCCCCCATTCTCCCTGTTCCTCTTCTCCCCAGGAATCCTTGTTTCCTTTGAGAACACAAGCAAAGCAGACAATTAATACGAGCTGAGCCAGTGATTTTTCTGATGTTGAGATGGGACACAAAATTATTTCCATGCATAACAGAGCAGAAGTGGCTTTCAGTCACTACAAAGGTTGGGTCAAAATGCATTTGGTATAGATATAGAAACTTCCAGGTCTGTTTAACAGTTCTTGACCTATACAGTAATCTTGAATCAAGAGGTGAACATCTAGCTTATTGTACAAAGGAAAGTCAAAGAACTGCTGTTGATGGAATCGGTCTCCAGCCCCTCTCCCTGCCCAAGCAGTAAATATTGTGGTCTGCAAAGCATTTGTCTAATGTAATCCTACGTATTTCACTAATAAGTTCTCATTTCCTGACCAGATACCCTACTTTTTATGGCTGGTTTGGGTTTTTTAATCTAACTGTAAAAGACAAATACAGAGTTGAAATACAAGAATTTATGTAGCCTATGCTATGTAAAAAATACTGTGGTTTATCCAGCATTGGTTCTCAAGTTTCTAAATTCAGCCTATTAGTAATCCTTAAGTACATCCCTATCGAATTCTGTAAGTGTTAGTGGTTTTGAACCACTAATTGGTGCATCTGATCTTTCTGCTAGTCACGATGTGCAATGGAGCTTTTTGGATTTCACTTTTTGAAAAGAATTGTTATTTTTAGCATATCACGTTGATTCACAGCTGTCCTGAAATCACCCCATTTCCCAAAATTCATATTGCCAAAGAAGTTGTGTAAGTTTTTATTGCTTTATACTGTTGATGTGGTATTGAATATTCACTACTGTACAGAACTGAATACAAAAGAAATTTATTTCTGTCCTGAGAGCATCCTGAAAATTAATCACAAAGAGGCTGCATTTGAAAAATTAATTTTATTTTTTTTTTTTTAAATCTGTAGTTGTGCACTCCCCCAACTGATTGTATTGCTTGCTAATCAAAACCTGGTTGTAATAACCTCAGTATCCTCTGCCTGTTCATTACCCTTGCCCATTATCATTACAGGTTAATTTTGTTGCAGCTATTGATGTATATGAAGATGGTGAAGCTGGCCTACTGTTGTGTTATAACTGTAAGTATTTAGGGAAGACTGAAAATGGTAATACCTCAGTCTGAATATGTAATTCCTTTTTCACTGGAGTCTAGATCTGTATTTTAACATAAAGTTCAGTGTTTCATGGGCAGTTTTTCAATATATGTTCTTTTGAATTTAAATGTGTATTAGAAAGACTAGGAATTGAAGTATTTTATTGCAGGGTATGTTGAATTTAGACATGCTAGCTGTTAGGTTTTATTTTCAGGTATATAGATGTGTATCTATAAATTTATAGATGTTACCATCTTACTCACAAAAGTCCTATTTCTTCAGATCTAGCTCATTCTTTAGGTACACACTTACTGGGTGTTTTCAAGACACGTACAATTTAGCATTCCACCCCTTTTTCCTCTGTGTGCTGTCCCATTCTGTCTTTGTGCTTTTTCTTCCACCTGCTTCTTGGCACTGTTGCATTATTTCATTGTAATTCTCTCAGTCTCCTTTTATAAAACGGCCTTGGATATAACACACATATGCTCTTCTCTGTAGCACACCGGTACTTTTTCTTCTGATCCTCATGAAAATAGAAGATCTTGGCATGAAGCAGCCTTTTTAGGCAGTGCTGAAGGACAAGGCACAGCTTTCTCTGTTGCAGAAGGCGTGTCCTGTTTGCCTCTTCAAAGTGAACATTGATGGAGACAGGATAAATACTCCTATGTTTCAGCACTAGCTATCATTTTGGTACCACGGAGCAAGTTTTAAGTGTCTCTAAACTGTATCTTTCTATGCTCTGTGAGGCCTTACTGGTTCTGGTTGCTTGCCAGATCCAACCTGGTTCTGGTTCATTTAGCACTGCTTCAGAACTAAAAAGCTATCTGGCAGAGCGTAGTGAATTCCCACCTATATTTCTGCACAGAATCAGTTCCCCTTTAGTAGACCCATTGCTGAGCCAAAGCTAACAAACTTAGCTGATCTTAAAATTACAATAAAGGTGCTGCACAGGCTTGCAGCAACTTGAATTCCTATTTCTAGGACAGCGTCACAGGGAAACCTACATTTGTTCTTTAGAGAGTTTTATAATTCTGAAAGGATCATCATAGAACAAATCTGAAAACACAGGATTTGGCAGTGTCCTAAGTTTGTATTTAGCAAAATACCTGTAATACATTTCTGGATATAAACTTTGATTCAGTCTAAGAACATCAATTACAGGAAAAAAACCAGAATTTTGCCTAAAAAATAGAAAAGAGCTGGAAGCAGCACGTATTTGAGAGGGTCATAAATGTTTACCTGGAGCCCTCAGTACGCTCATATGAGCTTGTCAAGAAAAAAAAATGATTGCAATTGCATCTCGTCTTTAAGCTTTCTTGTTTTCTGATACAACTTCTCAAGTCCTGAACTTTAATAGATGTTTGATCAGCACTAGTGCATGTGTTTAAAGAAAAATCAGTTGGTAGTAGAAGGTAAAGTTCCCCATTATCTAGATCTATCAAATTAAAAATTCAGAATTGCATTGCCAGTGAGAAGCTGTATAAGCCAGCATTCATGTCTGACTTGTAGAAAGACTGTTAATTTCAGAATCATTGGACTTACAGCAGCTAAGAAGTAGGTTCAAAAGGTATGTGATTAATGAAATCTTGGTGTCTGTAATATCCTGTGTGTATAACAGTCTTCAAAGAATGTAAACAGCAGCATATGGGTGCTTGAAGGGCAGAGAGGTACAGTTCTGCTGACACTGCTTTCTGAATTTTTCTTGCCTATTACTCTATCCATAGACAAGGTAAGGAACTGATAACTGTTGAAACAGAGTAATACTTACTTTGTGAAATATGACAACTTATTAAAATGTAGATCTTTTATTTTCATCTTTCAAGTGCTGTGTTCACAGAGGAGGCACATTTCCCTTATCTGTTTAAATATAGAGGGACTTCTACATAAACGCTTGATTATGTATATAATGCCCGCACTTCTGCAAAATCTGCGTATAAAGTTAGTGTTTGTCACTTGCAGTGTAAAGTGGTGGGTGCTTCTTTTTTCTCTTTTGTTACAGATGTTTGCCAATACAGAAAGGTATATCCTTTCAATGGAGGTTCTCCACTGATCCAGCCATCGGCTTATGACTTCCACTTCAGCTGGAATCAAGTTCCTTATGCTGTAGGTAAGAAAATGTCTGTTTTTACTAGATGGCTGTTTTTTTCATTACCATTTAGGCTTGCACTTGGCTGTTAGTGGAAATACTATGTATGTGTGCTAGGAATGAGTATGTAACATTCATCATGCCACTTTAGCTAAGTTTCTGCATATGATAATTTAAAAAAGTGGAGCCTTGGTGCCAAGTTCTTCCTTTGCTGAACCTTTTTTTCCTTTCTCTTTTTTGTGTTTTTAATTTTCCATTCAGTCTATGTTCTGCCAGGCATGGAGAGTGAAGTTTTCTTCAGGCTTGATGTAGCTTAATGTCCATCAGTATGTTAGACAACCCTTTGCATAGGAAAGGGAGATGCCAGAAGAGGTCAGATACTCGAGAACAGTTTTCATGGAGCATCCAGGAAACATTTACATTAACCATTTTTTCTTGCCAAATAATTTTTGTTTCATTGCAGTCTGTGCTTTCCCTTATATCCTTGCCTTCACTACTGATTCCATTGAGATCCGATTAGTGGTGAATGGAAACTTAGTCCACACAGCAGTTGTACCTGAGCTTCAACTTGTAGCATCAAGGGTAAGACACAGGAAAATCATGTTTGACTATTTCTGTGATATGTTGGGATCTAATTCACAAAAACCAAACAAACCAAAACTTAAACATGTGCTACTTGATCTGTGGTAACTGTTCAACTGTGTGCTCTTAGTTTATATCAAGTACAAAGCAAATCAGAATTGATACCACTGTCCTTTATTGCTAACAGTAATGCATATGTGAGATATTTGACTGTTTATGGGCAAAGCTATCCTCAACATCACAGATGTTTCCTCCACTTAGAGTGGGATAACCTTTCCATGACCAGCCCTAGCTGACTTAGCAGCAATACAGCAATAGTGGCAATAGAACGTAGTGGAAAAACATCTGAGTTCTTACTCAGAAGATGGTTAAGAAAGTCTTGCTGTACTAATGATGAGTTATTTGTCATTTCAGTCAGATATTTATTTTAAAGCTACTGCTGCAGTAAGTGGATCATCTGACAGCAGCTCTAAGGAAATGAGTTCAAGGAGTTCTCCTCAAACGCCAACAGCTTATGACATGCCAGAATGTCCTCTTTCTTCTGTAGAAGGTAACATGTTTCCAGGCAGCTTGAATAATGATCTCTGATCATTCAAACAGCTATCACATCTTAGTGCAGCTGATCTTTAGTAAGATGAAATTGATCAGGTAGAAGATTTTGAGTACCTAGTTGAGAGTCTGGAAGATAGAGATTTTCTGTTTATCCACAGATATGAAGCACCTGGCTGAGCTTTTGCCCCATGGTATCGCTTCTGAATGCATGGTAGCATTGTTTTAAAGAAATCATTTCTGTAGGAGGGAAGGAATTAAGCTTCAGTAGCTTGATGACTCTTTGGCAATATGGCCAAGACTAATAATGCGAAAACAGGTATAAAATTGTGGGAAAACTTGAGATTGCACAAACACCATTCCTTTCATTTAAGAAAAGCTAAACTACCACTGGATGGTTAAAGTTCTTTTGCGAACCAAAAGTAAGAAGTAGTTCTAGCCTCGAAAGAGTTTGCACAGTCAATTTACTGTAACATGATCTGTGAACAATCAGTCTGTAGGGGAACAATAATGGAGAAACAAGGGAACATCCACTAGATAATGCAAGATGTATGTATATCTTCTTCACTTAAATCTGCTGCTGCACTGTTGGCAGAAGGGGAAAGGAGAAAGGAATCATAATTTCAGTTTTTAAAAGGCAGTGCTATTGATGGTAAGTTGTGGGTTTCTTTCTAGGAGTTAGGAAAACACGTGGTATTTTATGTCACCTAAGAAGAGGAGCCATAATTCGAACAACTTGGAATCTAGGCTCCAATATACTTGCAACATATTAAAATACATGGGGAATATTGCACAGAGTGCAGAGTCATGGTGTAATAGTCAGAATACCAGCCTCAGGACATGTAAATTTACTTCCTAGTTCCACTGCTGATTCATCACATCACCAAGAGTCAATCTTTTTCTCTCTAAGTCAAATTGTAAGTCTGCACAATGTGGTTGTATTTCTTCCTCCTCCTAGCCTGTTTATATTGAAAGATCTCTGGGGCAAGAAAGATCTTCTTTATTTGGGCTAAAAAGCACCCAGCACAAGTATAACTTTTTGTTTGGAAGTATTAAAAACGGATACTATTGTGAAAGTGTAACATTGTTTTTTCCTTTTGTGTTTCAGGTGAAGTTCCATGCAAAAACCTGTACAAAATTCCTCTCAGTAATCTAGTTGGGCGAAGCATTGAACGACCTCTAAAGTCACCTTTGGCTCCCAAGGTTATCACTACTACACCATCCAGTGGCATTGCCTCTCTTCCAGTTACTCACTCGCTATCCTTATCTCGTATGGAAATTAAAGAAATTGCAAGCAGAACACGTAAAGAATTGCTGGGTAAACTCTCCTTGTTCTTCAGTGTACATATCAATTGCTAAGTATATAATTTCTAATCTTTGGACCATCACAGTCAGATTTGTAACATGCAACCAGTATTCATAAATAAGTAGTATAAACAAACAAATGAAACTGCGAGAAAATATTATTTGCAAATAGTCTAGCCAGTGTCTGATCACATATAAGGTGACCATATTCTAAGCCAGGTGGAAACTATTTAGTTAATAATGGAAACCAGTGACAGATACATTAACGTTTTCATGAATGCTTTATTTTCTGTTGAGAGGATTAAGTCTTTTATTCCTTTATTGAGGCCTCTTGGATGAGCCCATACCCAAGACAGAAAGTGCACAGAAGCAAAAAAAGGTTCCTCGAAGACAGTCAGACCCCAAGCAGGGAGCAGTAAGATCAACTAGTAGTGACAGGTAAATACACTGGCTTTAGAAAAGAACCTAAGTTAGACTGTAAATGTTTTCAGAATTCATTGTTCGTGCTTATCTCAGTTGGCACGGGGCTGACTGAGACCTTTGTATACCAATATGAATTTCATGCTAATGTGTTTGTTGGAGTATCTAAATACTGTAAGTACTGAAACGATTATACTTTTTGCTAAAGACATGTTAATGGGCAAAGCAAGACTAAATGGGATTTTGTGGGTACCTGCTGCAGTTGAGCCTGTCATTAGGATTTGGACTACTGGATCTGCACTGTGCCGGCTTGCTTGCTGTTTTCTTCGTATGCTCTTGTGTTGCTATTTCCAGAATAAATTTTGTGAAGAAACACCTTAGCATTTGTCTGTTTGGCTCTGCTTACCTGACCCCACTGCCATTCTCGTTTTCACTGTGTTTGTGTAGAGTAGTGGCAGAATTCAGCCAAGATACAGTAGACCGAGATTAACAAAACAAACAAAAAATCTGCTGCAATGTAAAACCGTGTTTGATTTGTTTCACTATTTGGAAAATATTTGGGCTGGGGGCTTCATTAACATTGCTTATTAATGATTTTCAGTAGAGTAAAAACAGAGAGAACTCAGTTTTAATGGTCTGTCTCTGTCTTTAGGATAACTTGATTGAATCTAGAAATAGCCATTGATCCTACTTGCTCTGATCTGTGCATTTTTTTAGTAACTTTTGTCTTCCTCTTTGCAGGATAATCTCAGGCTCTTTTGAAAGCTATTCTGAAGGACGTCATCTTTCTACTAGCTCAGATCCTGATACTTTAGCAAACAGGGAGGAGAGCTCACCATCTAGCTATCCATTTCAGCTGATTTCTTTATATGATGAAGACATCATTGACTTGAAGTGAAGACAGTCTTAAAACCTTTCTTCCTTACTTCACATTTTCTTACAACTCCATGAGCTCTATGGGAATGTCACAAACACTGCTTCTAGTGGTAAAATGTGGCTGGAAGTATTGGTGATCAATCTTTATAGAACCCATATTGTTCTGACTAGCTCAGCCTGATTTGATGATGCTTGTATCTTTGACATAGGTATGTTTTCTTTTCTCAGTTAATGAACCATTACTTTTTGTGGCATTCTAACAGTAGGTAATCAATGAGAGATTTAGGCTGAAACTGAAGTAAATAAAAAGTATTACCTGTTCTGAGCGTCTTAAAATGTGAGGTACCTGAATGACATTCAGCTAAGTTAATCACTGTTATTACTATCATGAGTTGTTCTAGAACAGTCTATGTCATGTGGGAAGAGGAATTTTATAACATCAATTGCTCCTTTTGGTTTTTCAGTCTTTAAAAAAACAAACAAAACAAAACAACAACAAAAAAAGGCTTGCAGGCAAGGTCTTTCCAAACAGTGTAGTCTGTCCTTGAAATGATGCAGCTATGGTACGTTCACTGAAGAATCAAGGATGTTCTATAAATATCAGGTAAGATATGAAGATGCTGCTTTCTTTGTTCTGGCCTGTCCATGCACATTTTTTAGAGAAACTTGAAAACTGTTTTGGCATTAAGAATCCTTGAGCAGAGAGTCTTTTTATAGAAAACACAAACTTTCAAAATATTCCTTAAGAATTGGAAATAAATAAATAAAAAAACAAAACAAAACCAACTGTATTTTTCCATCTACTGGAAAACTGTTACTGTAGTGCACCTACAGATTTTCTCATTACAGGCAGAAGAGCCAACCCCTGATTTTCTTTCTGACTACACAAAGATTCCTATGCAGGCATCAGAATTAGCTGTTGTCTGCTGTTGCACCAACAGTGTAAGTCATTATTCCACATAATCATATTTTTCTAACTGGATCCAGACTGAAATTCCACTGCTAAGAAGCTAGTTTTCTATGATGAAATAGTCATCTTAGATCTTTTGTTATGTTAAAGGACAGGGTTTCATGTTTAAAGCTTGATTATTTTTTTAACCCTTTCCTCTGTGCCAAAAATCAATTTTAAACAGTATTTTGAAAGGGTTTTGTTTTGTTTGGGTTTATTTTTGTTGTTTGGGTTTTTTGGGTTGTTTGGTTTTTTGTTTTTTTTTTTTCCATGAAAGTGTGATGCTTCCAGGCTCTTTATATATGAAGATTTTTAGCTTTATTAGCAAGTATTTCTTGTTCTGTATGTAGAAATGCTCTGTACCCTTGATTTTATTTTGGAATACCATTTATGTGTCATGATTTCACTTTCTGTCCAAGCATGACCATCTGGAGATTTGTGCCTTTTGCTTCGGTCTGTCTGAATGTAAAACTGTTTTTGCAAAGTATTTTTTGCCCAGTTTATTGTATGTAATGGCTTAATTGCTCCACTTAAGAAAATATGCAAGGCCTTGTCTGGAAGGATCATTTCTTACTCTCAGGTGGAGTGGCTGATCAAGGAAAGAAGCAATATTTTCAACAGTAATTAATCTAGGAGCAGAAGCAGTATTAACCAGTGGCTGCTATTATTTTAGTATTTTTGCACTCATAGATGTGTGGGGTGAGCCTTAATAAGCATCTAAAAGGGAAGTGCCAGCTCAAAGTCTTTGCAAGAGCTTGTAATTCTTTTTGAGAATGTTATTTCCAGAGATTGTGTTAATTTACACTGTCCTATTTATCTGGGCAGCTAAGGTTTAAAAAAAATCAATCTGAAAGTATCATGTGGTGCTTATTCTCCTGGAAGTTGTAAACACTTCTGTGGACTTACAGAATCCATTTTAGGGAGCATGGCTTGCACTTAGCTATTTTTAGAAAGCAAAAGCATCACCTTTTTTCCATAAATGAATTTATTGATGTAGTATTTAATTTCTGTTATGTGGGTGTTTTAGAAGACTGTACCAGTGTGTTGCAAAACTGGGGCTTTAGTTAGAATACAATTTTAACTGGAAACTTTGCAGTGTTAGGATATCAGATTTGAAATATACTGCACATATTCACCTGTGCTATTCTAGTGTGATTTTAACATGAGTAAACCATAGTTCGATAGCAGTTGAAGCAATATATGGAGATTTTAAGACTTGTTTTGAAGAACCTGAACAAACCACCTGTTTAGGCATCCTGAAAGACAAGCCTTAGAGATGGAGCACGAGGGAGATAAAGAAGAATGAGGAAAGCTTGACAGAAAGCTTGACCACTGGATATGATGGTAGTCAGGATGCATATAGATGTGGCATTTATGTCATAACGGAGACGTGATTATAGAAAGAGGGGCCATAAAGCAAGGGTTACTTTTTTTAACCAGAACAACACCAGTGGCTATAAAGTATTGCTGTAAAGTAAGAGAGTGTGTGAGTGTATGTGTGTGAGAACCTTCCAAGGTCTGCCTGTAATCACAGCATTGATGACATCTAGCAAATACTAACAAACAGCAAAAGGACTGTGAGGAGTACAGATTAAATTTGATTGCTTAAACTAGACAAAACCAGATCAGACTAGCTTCATGGTACTTAATCTGGAACAGGATGTTGGTATAGTTTGAAGAAGGAAGCCCAGCAATTGCCTCCCCCCCCCCCCCCCCCATCTGAATTTTATGCTATCGCTTGACTTAATGGGTCAGGTGCAAGCTGTTACAGAGATCACAATGGGATCTACCAGACCTAACAGACTATTACTCATATTGGACAGGAAGGATCTGAACCCTGGAAAAAAATTACCTGTCTTCATTCCTAATGTATGCAGTAAGTGCCTTAACAAGGCTGCTGCTTCTTGAGTTTCTGCTTCTGTAATTAATCAGCATGTCTTGCAGGGATGTGGGGATAATATTAGACCTAGCAAAAGAAGTTGGGAGGCATAAGGCAACATTAGTTTGGTTTGTATGACACCCAGAGATGGTAGGTGAAGCTTTAGGGTCACGTATATGAAGTTTACGACCTACTTACTGTACAAGAACAGCCCAGAGTATAGGTAGAAGGTAGAGAACATGGTAAAAATTTTGTTTAACACAAGCAACGGGAACCAAATTCTGTGAAGGTCTTCATCACATTTATTGTATCAAAAGACAAAATATCACACAATAATGTGAAATTGCTGGCACAACTGGACAAATATCCACTGTACTAGGATGTAGTTTCTGTGGGCTCTTGACAGTCTCATCAAACTGCCATGAGTTACATGCCTCTTAGTGTGATGAGCTGGCATCCTCTGAACTAACTTCTAGCCATTGTTTCTCTCAAACTATTGTCTTAGATCCATACCATTCAGACTGCTAATTAAAATCAAAACAAAAGCCAGCTGGTAGTATTGATTTATAAGCTCTTGTGCATCATTTATAAAGGGCAAGGTTTTTGTACACCTATGCAACCTCTCCTGCTTCAGACCGGTGTCAAATGACAAGGCTTGTTGGAAGGCTACTGGGATGGACAGCTCTGTAATTGTTGTTCACTCCAGCCTTAGAGCCATGTTGTTTCCCTTCTGCTTTTCCAGCATGTGTGTGCATCTACTCATTAAAACTCAGAAAGTAGTCTTGGGCACAAATTGGAGCCATGTCCACCCTAAGCACAATCCTTACTACTTACATATCTTATGCTAAAGCTGCCTTTAGCCTGCATTCTTGGTGTTGGCTGACCATCTCATAGATGAGAGAAAAGATGATCTTTGAATCTACAGTTTGGGCTTTAGGAACTGTTGCAGACTAACAATCATTCCTGTCCAGCTTGCCCTTCTAGTGGCAATGCAGTGTACATAAATTTTATAAATGTTTGAGAGTAACAAAATACTTCTCTCTAAGGAGAGATAACGAAAGACCCACATGTAATTTGAAAGGGCTAGGTTATATTCATGGTAGCAAGAGATCTGGACTCTAGGTTGAATGGATGTATGGATACCTTCGGTTACCTGGTGCACAAAGATAAGTACGGCCTGTTCTGATGCCAATCCTTTCCTGGTTTGGAGCTGGGGGGGTGGGGGTTTTTTTGGTTTGGTTTGGTTTCTTGGGGGGTGGGGAGGTGGTTGGTGTTTGGCGTATTTTTTTGTGATGCATAACAAACAGGAGGCAAGTGGCACCCAGAATGAACAGCAGGTTTGCTGTCTGCCTTCATGTGACTATTTCTATACATGTCCAAGCATTTGTAATTGATGGGTAGATTCAAATTAAAATATGTATGTATATTTTTTTTTAATTTTTTTTTTTAGTACTAGGCCAGTCAACTAAGTATTTAAACACGGCAGGGAACAGGTAGCACCCACATCAATTATAACACTATTACACAACCAGTTACATATGTTTAAGGTTGCTCCTCCTGACATTTACTTTCTGCTGTTGTAGGTATATTTGACCAAGCCACGGATTCAAGCTCATGCATGTTTTCCTAAAGGTGTGGGTCTATAACTTGTGCTTGCAGATGCAGCAGCTTCTCCAGAGCTGTTTGCTTAGTCTGCATTTGAGATTAAAAACCACATCCAAACGCAAAAGATGATATATGTATATACATATGTATGTATATACATACATATGTGTATATATTTGTAATTTCTACCACAAGTTTCAAGGGATTAAAAATCCTAAGCATATATAGGAATCTGAAGTAATGTGATCTTGGGCAGCGTGGGGGCAGGAATTAAGAATCATTTTTTGTTGCCTTCTCTGTATGAAAATGAGTACCCTAGTATTGTCATTATTAACAATTTGATGTCATGGTTCATATGCACAGTGCTTGCTAATTCTGTTAAAGCAGTATTTTCTCAGGTAGGCTTAGCCTGATTTTGCAGAGGAATAAATTATACCCTGAGAACTTCTTATTAACAATACAGGAAAGCTTATATAACAGTACGCAGCAAACATCTGTACTTGCATGCAGGTTAGAAAGTATTTTTACTCTTACTAGTTGAGCACAGCAACTTCACCACCCTGTATACTGCCTAGCTGCTTCACTTTGTTGCTGACCTGCAACTGACTGACTCCTGGTTGCTACTGGAAATCATGTTATTAGCACATGATTTAAAGAGAAAATTTAAGAGATTATTTTCTGCATATTTATTTATAGCTCTATTTATTAGGTATGTAGCTGGTTGAATGGAAAATGTTATGTCTCTAAAGGTTTATGCAAAAAGTGTTATCAACCTGGAATGTCAGCTGCTTTGTAATTTAATAATTGCATATTGTTAAGACTGTTGCTATGTTTGTGATCAAAAACTCTTTATCTACCACTTGTCTTAAATGCCAATGTATTACCATTGTTTTTATTGTCATGTGATAGTGCATATGGTTTGTGTTTTAGATGTGACATCCAAATAGAAACAGTCCTATCACAGCTGGAACTGTTTTAAGTGCCATTTATCATCTTTGTGAAGGAGTAACAGATGATTTATTCCTTCATGTGTAATATACCATAAATTTGACCTCACTTCTTTCACACATGCAGAACTAATGCCTTTTCCAAATTTGGTTCATCAGACAAGAAACTAAAAAGACAGGAGGTAGTACACTATTGCAGACAGCGCTGGATTACTGTTTCCATTTGAGTTCTCTAGAAATTTTGTTTCAGAGATGTCATTCATTTAAGTGCTGTATCATACCTGTGACGCTGGTGTTTGTGTCTTACGCATTACCCATCTTTGACAAGAACTATATCCAGCATTGGTTTGTGTTTCCAGGTATCATTTAGACTTTCAGAGACCTGCTCCAGTTGGTGATCTTTACCCCTTAAATTAACACTAAAAAAGATAGTTTTTCTCCTTTTCTGACTAAGAGTATATTCCTGCTGTCTCCAAGACCTTGTAATTCCTTTTGAAAAACAATGCTCGCTCTTGAATTCTAAAATACATTCTCTTAAGAGCTACAACCCTTCTTGTGATTTAAATGCATTCCTAGCCCCCTTGACAGCAATAGAAAAAAAAATAACGGCAACTTTTAACACTTAACACCCATGAAAGCCAAGCATTCGTCTCCAGTTGGGACCAAGACTTGTTGTAAATAGTTAACAGCAACACAAAGGTAAAGTACTGCAGTCTGAAATTAACATTAGCCAGGCTACATCATTAATTTCTTCACTGTAAGATGTACCATAAGGGAAAGGTCAAGTAGACCATGGAAATTTAATTTATTTATTTACAAAATTAGATCTTAATTTACATCTTAGAAAAAAGATACTGGCCAATACATTTAACATTCTTACTTGGCCATTATAGTCAGTCTGCACTAGGTGAAAAGGACACAGGTATTGAAGACAAAGAGTATGTCCAAGACCTGCACAAGGGAGATTTACTACAGGGAGTATGCAGAAGTCTATGCAGATCCCCATAGATACTTTTTTAAAAAACAGAATTCAGGTTTTACAAAATTCATTAAAATTATTTGATGGCAAGTTTAGTAACTGAGATATTGGCCAGTTAATTTCAACCATAGCACCATAATTCATGATATGAAGGTTTCATATCAACATAAAAAGCCTTAGGATTAAGATCTTCTGAAGTAGGCCTCAATTTGTTCCAGGGTCTGTCCTTTTGTTTCAGGAACATAAAAGGCTGTAAAAGTTATATTGAGGCAGCAGAATGCAGAGAAGAGCCAGAACGTGCCAGAGGATGTTAAGAAACCCTGAGGGAAGGGAAACAACAAAAGCCACATTATTACAGCTCACTACTGCACAATTACAGTTCTGTATTGCCAGAGAAGACTATGGCTCAAGGCTCTCTCAGGAGCATCTTTAATAAATTTCCCTATGAAAAGAAAGTTCAGATTGTAATTTATGATGCTTACTATAAAATCATGAAATTCTTTGGTTACCAAGAAGGCCATAACCCAGTTTGTTAACACACAAGCACCACTCAATATGCCTCTAGCTTTAAGTGGGAAGATTTCAGATATCACCAGCCATGGAACAGGACCCCAGCCAAGGGCAAAACCTGCAATTACAAAACAGAAGAGAATAAATGCAAGTATATATTAAAGGGAAGACTGAATTATGCCCAAGTTAGTGAAGAAAGGGGGTTGCAGTTTTCACTTGACTCTTGGATGATACCAAAAACAGTACCTCTACCAGAAGGAAAGAGCATAAATTATTTTAGGGCAGCATGATCAACACTAGCACATTTTACATCAAATTAATTACAAGAATATTCTTAACAAGCAGAATTTCTTGCCATGAAATCTCTGAACTGGTAAGCTTAAAAACTGACCTTGTTTCTAACAGCTGCTGCCTTGTACCACCACAGAATTCAGTGTGGCTCAGACACTAACAAAGACTGTTTTTTCCACTAACAACTGTAAAGCAGTTTAACCTGAGCAATTACGACTTACTATTAGCACAAGGAGGTATAAACTCATTTTCTAGAAAATTAGCTTTACTAAGCTGCTAGCTCTATCACCAGGGTTGTGACCCCCCAGCCCAACTGTGCAGTATACACTGAAAAGGTCTGTCAAAGACATAACTTATTTCCATTCATCAATAATGTGACAAAATGGAACAAAATTGTCACATTCATCAGAAAGTTTGTTTTGTGTAATGGCTAGTTAGAAGCGTGTTCCACTTACCAGCAACGAAGAGCCCTAGGCACACTACTGCAAGCCAGGATATGCCGCTTTCTGTTCCTGGGGATGCTGAATTTAGAGTGAACCATGTATCAGGATTTGATGAGTTGTTTTGATTTGAAAGGACCATTTTAAAGTAAAGCCCAAACAATGCAGTACTGAGCGCCATGATTATCCCTAAAAAGTAAGCAATAACCCAAGTTGTCACTGGTTGCCAGTTGGGTATTCTTCTGAGAAACAGAACATACTTGGTCAGCCAAATCTAAGGTACGCTGGCCCTAACAGAAGTGTTTCTTAAAAGATACTGTTCTTGGAAATAAACACTGGCCTTGACAGGAGTGAAAGATGCCAGACAAGCATTCTAAACACTAGCCAAACAATACTGTCTTGACAGCAGTCATTAATATTGAGTGTGCAGCACAATAACTATATCAAACGGAATTCGTTTTATTTAGCACATTTACTTGTGAAGTTAAAATTTTTAACTGTAGTCTTATATAACTAAACACCACAATGTCCCATGAAAATAGCAGCGGCCATGGAGAAATTACTTTGAAACAGCCATTTGTTGACAACTTGGGTATGAGAACGTATCATGACATCATTGAATGTCATTAAGCAGAAAAAATTATCGCAGTATAAGAACTGTCTCAGTGACATAGCTATTTCAAAATAAAATCTGGCCTGGTAAGAACACAAAAAGATAGCCATATGTAGTTTCAAGGGGTTCCACCTACAATGTATCTATAAGGTGATAGTTTCCTCTTATGAGTTTAAGTCTATAGTTATACCAAATCATAAATACAAAACCACTTAAAAATGCATACATTGCAATACTTAATTCCCCCAACAGTTAAGAATATAGTTTTGGTACTATATATAGTAACATGTTTTACCAGATATGTAAAGCAGCACTTTTCGTCCAGTTTTATCTATGGTAAGTGCAGCCACAGCAGTGAAACATACTTGTATAGAACCCACAACAACAGAAGCCATTCTGCTGTCCTGAAATAAAGTAAGAGGTAGAGAGAATTTGCTCTTCCAGGCTGGTAAGAGGATCACTTATCAAGCATTGCAAATGCATTTGTTTCATGAATCTGAAAGAAGACAAACTATGCCACAGAAATTAAGGGGGAGGGTGTAGATTTAAAAAAAAAAAAAAAAAAAAAAAAAAAAAAAAGACATCACCAATTAACACAACAAATTAACACAACATACTGGTCTCTTAATAAACTTTAAAATAAGCCACCACTTCTTCCTAGAGTTTCGCTGTCTCTGAAACACTGCTGACAAAAAAAATTTATACAGAAAGATGACTATAATAGAATTTCTATCACTATCAAAGTTTCAGACCAGCAAAACACAACATACTTCCCCCCACCCCCCCAAAAAAACCCCAGAACATCAGGTATGCCAGAGTAACACAGTCAAGAGGGTGTCTACAATCCAAACCAAAAAAGCCCACTAAAACCCAAACACTGTTACTTATGACAGAGGCAGGATCATTATCAAGTCAGTTTGTTACGTGTTTTAGACTTACTGTAGCACTGACTAAGCTCAAACTATTATAGACATTTGTCAGTTTGGAAACGCACCCCAGTTACCTTGAAGTTTGCATCTTCAAAGATAGTTTCTGCATAAAACATAACTGCATTAATGCCTGTTACTTGCTGGAAGAACATGAGAGCCACACCAGTAAGAAGTGGCCTGTAGATTGAGGGGTTCTTAAATTCAGAGAGATTCAGTCCCTGTTAAAAAATTAAGCAATGACTTGGTGAAAAATTTCCTCTTTCAAATCAAAGAACAAAAACAACAACAAAAACCTCTTCAGAACATTTCAATCTGTTCAAACTCAGTAAGTTTCCCGCCCCCCTCCTTTAGCAAAACTAAGTGCCTTAGCAGTAAAAATGTTTACATTTGAGGTATCTGAGAACTCCAGAAAAGCAATTTTCCCCTTTTCTCAGGTTCTAGAGACAGAAATTGACAGTACTTTGTAGAGAAAGTTAACATGAATGAATCCAGGGTTTGCAGGAACCAAACTTCAATGATTAGACCTGCCTATTTAAGCAGACATCTCACAAGAGGCTAAATGATGCTTTTAGAGATGCAAGAGAAAATGCATTCATACAACACAAACAATAGGAAGTTAGTGTCAGAGGTGTTGAACAGTCCTAGAAAATTGCTAAATAAAGCAAAAAACTAGATAGCTGATATACAATTAACAAGATCGTGAGCCTGATTGCTACTAATGTACACTGATGGCAGCCAACGGTGATAGCACTTGCAGCTGAAAGGTAGAGGAAAAAAGATTCACTCTCACTTGCTTCTTGAGTATCATTTGTATGAGGAAACAGGTTTGGACCGCCATTTGTAGAAAAGGCTATTAACTAAGCTTTGGTAAAATCCTTTTAATTACACTACACGCTTTCAGATGTTACCTCCATATGAAAAGGTTTTTAAGAGTACATCAGATTCTCATCACCTCTTCCTGAACACCAGCTTCAATCTGCCTACATTCCCATTCATGGTCCGCTTGTGGTCCCCGCAGAAAGCGCAAAGAGGCTATGGCTTCTGAGCGTTTGTTCCGATTCAGCAGAAATCTTGGTGTTTCAGGCATGAAGGACATGAACAACAGCATTATGCAGGATGGAAAAGAACACAACACTGCTAGCCAGCGCCATTTTAGTGTTACTCCTGGGTAACAGAAAGGAAAGAAAGAGGACTATGAACATCAATTAGTTGTACAAACAAATTAACATTTACTTTCAATTCTTCAGTGTAGTTCTTTCATTACATGTACTAATTCTTTTTTATAACCTAGAGCCCTAACGTCAATACCTGCAACGTAGGCTCCCAGTATGCCAGTAACCACCATCAACTGAACACAAGAGCCAAGCATACCACGGACTTTAGGATGTGATACTTCAGATATATACACCTAAAACATAGGGAGAAAACATCTATTAATTACTTTTATCCAATTTTGGATCAAGGACTTGGTAAGTAATTCATTTCTGAAAAAACACAGACGTGTTTCCTAGTAACTCCCATCCTTAAAAAAAGCCTGAATAAAATGGAGTGAGTAGAAAAGTACTCTCTCAGAAATGTATGCTGGCATTATGAAAAACCCTGGAAAAAAGGGAGGACCTAAGCCAGAAGAATGTTGATGCAGTATCAGTATCCCAAAGGTGAATAAACTTGCATTAGTAAGAGCTTCCTTTGTTAGCCATATTCAACAAGAAATGCATCATTGCAAAGCAGTCTAGAGCTGGGAAGAGTCTTTGCATAAACATGTAGCCCAAGCCACATATAAAACTGTTTGCAATGAAAGTTTTACATTTTTAATTCAAAGTAAAGAGTGCAAGTTATTTCATTCTCCTTGAAGTTCAAAATTGACAGCTCATCTTAACACAGACTATATGAACAGCATCACACCTCATCCAATATTTGGGATCAACTTAAACTTCTCAGCTATTTTTTAATATATGACCCCAAGTCAACAGCTACAGTTTAGCTGTATACATAAAAAAGAAATCCCTCATACTTATACATACAATTCTTTCTAAAGTCACAGTTCCTACTTCTTCTGGAAGGAAAATAAGTAATCCTTATTTCAAGAATAATTTAGAGCTACAAAAACTTGGTATTACATATGACAGTCTCCTCCCTCATCACTGCAGTCACATAGATCTTTTACCGTTGGCTGTGGGTCAAGGCCTTTACATATGGGAACCTAGAGCTCAGCTCCACGAAACAAAGAGAAAGCAGTCGTTGATAAAGCAGACAGAATTCCTCCGAAGACATTAACACAACAGACTAAGCAACCAAGCTTCCAACAACAGAGACAGTTGCACAAGATTATCATTTAGACCCTACCACCCTGAATCTATTAGATTTTATTTTTATAACCATCTAGATTGATATAGAACGAGCATTTATTCCATACTTCATTACAAGTACTTCAACCTTTGATTTTTAGTTTGCCCCTCACTTCAAAAGCTAGAAATGCTGGAACCACCAGAAAAGAAACAAATTTGAATTCTAGATAATTTATTTCACATTACTACCTATTCAGCTAGATCCAAGAGGTCAAATAATACCAGAGAAGACAGATGACAACAGAATGCATTATCTCCGTTTCCCTACTGCACATGTATTCCTGAATGCATGGGAAAAGTTAATATTCAGAAGATAACAGTTAAATGGAATCAGAAGGCACTATTTGGCATTACTCCAGGATGAGTGAGCAGCCATAGTTTATCTGCAAAACCAAGAAGTTGAAGTGAAATATAAGACTATTAGAAGCAGCTGGTAATAAAAAATAAAAACCAAAACCAAACAAAACAAAACACCAACAAAAAACCAAACCAACTCCCTCCCAATGTTACATATGAGGAATTTGAAGAGATAAATATTACTAGACTACAGGAGAACATAAACAGAAGCGATCAAATAAAGGACTAATAATCTGAAAGATCACATCACTGTATCAGGAATGCATAGGACAGAAGTGCCACTAGAAGAAACAAAATATCTTTTATTTATATTTTCTTCATGATTAAAAACAATCAAAATCAGTTTCTTCTAAATCCACAAGCTGCCTTGGCTACAGTTATTCAGTTACTTCACCCAAGCCACCTATAATAATGCTAAGGAAAAAGAAACACACACACACACACCCCCTAAACAAACAAACAAGCCACCACACATGCACACACACACACAGAGAAAAACATCTTACTTACTGGAACGACAAGCGAAGTAATTCCACTGGCTAAGCCTGTCAGCGTTCGTCCAAAATAAAGCATCCAAAGATTCTGAGCAGATATAATAACTATATATCCAAAAACGTATGGTATTGAGCACAGCATTAGACTCAGCTTTCTCCCAACTTTATCCACAAGATAGCCTCCTAGTATTCCTCCGGCAGCAGCTCCTAATGTTACTACTGACTTCAAAAAACAAGTAAAAAAAAATTATTTTACATATATATAAATAAACAACAGACAGCAATTCCTTTTAAAATCTTGAAAAGTAAATAGCAGCTTCCAAAAAAACATGCAAGAGTATGCAGGTGTTTTGAAAATCAAAATAAACATTAACTTGTTGATCAAAACACCGTCAAGGAGCACATACACACAGAGACTTACCCCAAACCACGAGGCTTGACTGCTGTCCATTCTTAATTTAGGATCGCTGATCTTCCTCAGCTCTGGAATAACAGGTGAGCTATAGCCTAGCACGAAGCCAAAGCTCAGGGGTCCCAGGACAGCAGCGAACGTGGCCAGGTACAGCTTCTTGTTCTGCACCCTGAGGCGGAAGAGGCCGACAAGGATCACGCCGCCCCCACCTCCGGCCCCTTACGAGGGCCGGTAACGCTCCGGGGGGGGCCGGCAGAGGGCTCGACCCAGAGCTCGCCTCGGCCGCCCCCCGCTATCGGCCGCGGCCGAGCTCCAGGGCAGCTACCGCTGTCCCCGAGCCCGCCAGAGCGGCGGGTGTCGCGGCGCGCTCACCTGGGGCAAGAGTCCGAAGCGGCGTGGCCCAGCAGGCAGCGAGACTCCTCTGCAGCCATGCTCTGCCTGCGGGGAGCGCCTCGGCGCGGCCAGCCCCAGCCACTTCTCCGCGGGCAGCCGCTGCGAGCCGCGCGCCCGGCCGCGGCCTCGGTTCAGGCTGTGCGGGCAGCGTTAGCGGGGCGGGGCGGGACGGGGCAGGCCCTCGGCCACGCTGCCCGCCGCGGCGCTCGAAGACTCCAGTCCGGACTCCGGCCGGAAGCGGCTCGAGTGTGGCAGCGAGGCGTGATGACGTCTGGGGAGCGCGCCGGAAGCTGCCTGGCTACGGAGCGCAGCGGGCTCTGCGGAGCGCCTTCCCCCCGCGTGCCGGCCGGTTCCCCCGGCGCAGGGGCCGCGGCGCGGGGCTCGCCCCGCCCCGCTCCCCTCCCCTCCCCGCGCCGGAGCGTGGCTGAGGCGCCGCGTCCCCGCCCGAGGGCGACCGCCCGCCGCGGGTCGCCCGCAGGTTGCGGTGCGGGCCGCGGAAGCGCTGGGAGCCTTGTCCTGCCGTGGGAGCGATGGCCGCGGGGAAGCCCCAGCCCGTGCCGGGCTCGGGGGGGCCGCGCGAGCGGCGGCGGCTGCTGCTGCGTGCCGAAGGACGCTCCGCGCCCGGCCGCTACCTGAGGTGAGCGCCGCGGGACTCGGGCGAGCGGCGCGGCGGCTGTCGGCGGCAGCGGCGCTGGAAGTCTCCAGTCCTGGCCGCCTTGTTTGCGTGCGGAGGTATATGGGAGTGGGCGGGGGGAGCGGATCGGGCCGGCCGGACGACGGCTGGAAAAGAGCCTCGCGCGGGCAGCTGCGGGCCGCCGTCTCGGGGCCTCGCGGCAGCCCTCGATTTCAGTGGTAGCTCCCGTATGGAAGACAACAGACGCCTTAGAACTCGCCTACTTCTTTACTCTTAGGGAGCCCGTTAGAAATTGTTGTTCGTTTCAAAGAGAACACATGCCTGTTAGAACAGCAAAATATATTCGGTACCGTATGTGCTGAGGAAAGCCGGTAAGTGCTGTCAGCAGGAGAAGTTACTGTATGAACTTGTGGCTTGGTAGGAGCAGCTGTTTCTCTGCATTTGACACCCAGTACCTTCTTGTGTTTTTATCAACAATTGCATGCCATATGCAGCCTTTCATAGTGAAGACTCTGCTTTTCCGTACTACTATGCCACGTTAAGAGGCGTACTCTAAGATCCTATTCTGTGAAGGTAAAATGTCTGTATAGAAATAAACACGTTATTGACTCCCACTCAGATTCCTCAATTCTTTGGGTTTGGGAGCTTCCATGAATTAAATTCAGCTGGGTGTCTCATGAATTGAATTGGATCTTCCAGAGGAAATAAATAATTATGGGGTTTTAACTGTTTGCCCGACATTTATCTTGTTAATCACTTGTCCAGGCTTATTGTAGGAACTTGAGATGCCGCAGGATAGTATAAATGCATACAGATCACGTAGTTCAGGAGTTTACAGTATTTCAAACCTTCAGTTTCACAGTTAATACTTTTCATTGGAAATAAACTGAGAAAATAGGAAAAAAAAAAGGAATTACAAAAAAAAAGAAAAAAGTGTTTAGGTCAAAGCAGTGCAGACATGTCAGTTGATACTAGACCAGCACAATCTAGTCTTTACACGAGCCAAATAGAAAGACAGCTAACATATCCTTCAACGCAGTTTTTCAGACATCTCTCTGTAGCTTCTTTTGAAAAAAAATACAGTTACCTGCTTTGCGTTTAAAATAGTTCAGGACAAAGGTATGAATAAGTTCTGTCAGTAACTAGCTTATAATTCTGCTTATATCCTTTGGTTTCTTCCCTTTATCAGTATAATCCATGAGTAAACTGTAAGACAGTGTTTATTTGCTATAATAGGTTTAAAACTTAAACTAACCCTTACCTTATTGGATTCAGAATTTGAAAGTGTTAACCTAGAACAAGAAGGATGTTAACATTCATATGAATGCTAACATTCACTACCTCCATACAATTCACTTCTAAGTCTGATGTGGGACAAATGATAGTTCAAAGTGCATGCAAATGCTTAGTCCTAACCTAATGAATATTTTAAAATGCATTTGGTCACTTTAGTCTATGTGTTAACATGCCATTTGGAATACTGATGTACCAGTAATAAAGATGTGATGCTTACCTTGTTTTCTGAACGGAACTAATACAGTATTTTGATGTATCACAGGTAAATTTTTCCATAACCTTATGGAGAAAAAGGACTTTGAAGCATGGCTTGATAACATTTCTATTACATTTCTTTCTCTGACGGACTTGCAGAAAAATGAAACTCTGGATCACCTGATTAGCTTGAGTGGAGCAGTCCAGCTCAGGCACCTCTCCAATAATCTAGAGATTCTCCTCAAGAGGGACTTCCTCAAACTTCTTCCATTGGAACTTAGTTTTTATCTGTTAAAATGGCTTGATCCTCAGACCTTACTCACATGTTGCCTCGTCTCTAAGCAGTGGAATAAGGTTATAAGTGCCTGTACAGAGGTGTGGCAGACTGCATGTAAGAATTTGGGTTGGCAAATAGATGACTCTGTTCAGGATCCTCTACATTGGAAGAAGGTTTACCTAAAGGCTATTCTAAGGATGAAGCAACTGAAGGACCACGAAGCCTTTGAGACATCCTCTTTAATTGGACACAGTGCCAGAGTATATGCACTTTACTATAAAGATGGACTTCTGTGTACAGGTAGGAAGGACAGAAAACTTGTGAGTCTTACAATTCTTTGTGTGTGTGTGTGTGTGTCCCCACCCCACGATTAATGACAATTTGCTTTTCCTTTACCAGACATATTATTTTTTTAGTGCTAATGCAGTTTAAGATGATTCAAAATTACTACTTTTTTCAATTTCTGAAACACCTGGCACACTAATAAACTCATTAGTCACTTTAATAGGAAAACAGGGAGACCAATTTCTTTCTTGGTTAAAAAAACAGTAACAGTAAGTGTGCTTCAGCTTAGTAAGCCCATTTGAGAAGTACAGATATGTTAATTATCCTCTTAAGAGGATAACTTCCAGTTAAAGGGACCTTGTTTGGGCTACGTGATCACTGCAGTCTCCCAAGGTGTGGCAGGAAAAGTCTGTCTTCTTCCTTGAAACGAGACAATTTCTCTGATACAGTCGGTAAGCACTTTCAGTCCTTAACATAAGTGCTTGTATGAAGACCTGTAAACTAGATTTAACCTTGCTATTAGTCTGACTTGCACATTGTAATGATAATTTCAGCTTCCTTCCTGAAGTCTGCAGACTTCAAGATTTCAGTTTGAACTTAAAAATACATCCAGAACAAATATGAAACCTTAAGTATGAAAGAATAGTAACAAAGTTACAATAAACTGCTGTCGGAATGTATTCCAAGGATTTCCCAATCATTTGAGACAACAATGCTATAGAATAAGTTGGGAATACTGGCTAAGTACTCCCACATTTGTTGGTATGTTAAGATGGTTACTAGAAACCAACTGAACTCTAGCCAGTCTTTCACTTCCCTACTCAGCAAGGAACATAAATACACAGGAAGCAGCATTGTCAAAACTTTCTGAGAAGTCGCACACTTTTGTGCTGAAACCACCAGGAGAAACAACAGGTGACAGGTGTAAGAGTCCGGGGTTTTATTCGGCTCTCCAAGGCCAGCAGTCTGGACTTACTGTTACGAGTTTTTAAAAAAAAAAAAAAAAAAAGAAACTTTTGGGAGAGAAACCTGAGAGTGATGTATCATGTAAAACATCCATGCGTCTGTTTCAATAGACACTGTCAATCAGAGGCAGTGCTGGAATCTATGGAAGGTGCTAAAAGGGTATGAGGAAACTTGAAGGCCTAGTAGCTTAATTAACATGAAAACAAGAGGCTTTGCTGTAGTGCCAAGACTTAAAACTAGTGCTTATTCCCCATTCAAGCAGCTTGAAAGTACTATTTAATGAGAAAAAGTTCAACATGGGGAAATGCAAAGCCCTGCACCTGAGGAGGAAAAACTCCATGGCACCAGTACGTGCTGGGGGCCACCGAGCTGGAACGCAGCTTGGCAGAAAAGACCTGGGGTATCCTGGTGGACACCAAGTTGAACACGAGCCACCAACATGCCCTTGCTGCAAAGGTGGCTAACAGTATCCTGGGCTGCTTTAGGAGTGTTGCCAGTAGGTTGAGGGAGGCGATCCTTCTTCTCCACTCAGCAGTGGCAAGGCCACACCTGGAGTACTGTGTCCAGTTCTGGGCTCCTCAGTACAAGAGAGATGTGGACACACTGGAGAGTCCAGCGAAGGGCCATGAAGATGATGAAGGGACTGGAGCATCTCTCATATGAAGAAAGGCTGAGAGACCTGGGACTTTTTATCCCAGAGTGGGCTCAGGGAGGATCTTATCAATGTATGTAAATACCTGAACTGAGGATGCAAAGAAGATGGAGCCAGGCTCTTCTCAGTGGTGCCCAATGTCGGGACAAGAGGCAGTGGACACAAACTGAAACACAGGAGGTTCCCTCTAAAACTGTGAGAATGATTGAGCATAGGTTGCCCAGGGAGACTGTAGAACATCCATCCTTGGACATATTCAAAAGCCATCTGGTCGTGGTCCTGAGCAAACGGCTCTAGGTGGTTCTGCTTGAGTAGGGGGGTTGGAAGAATTGACCTCCAGAGTCCCTTCCAACCATAACCACTCTGTGGTTCCATGAAAATACTATATTTAAGACAAACATGGAAGATGAGTATAGGAGTGGAAATATTATTTACTCTTTGTTTCCAATTACCCTGTTCTTTTATATTCTAGGATCAGATGACTTGTCTGCAAAACTGTGGGATGTAAGCACAGGTCAGTGCATATATGGTATCCAGACACACACTTGTGCTGCAGTGAAGTTTGATGAACAAAAGCTTGTAACAGGATCTTTTGATAACACAGTAGCCTGTTGGGAATGGAGCTCTGGGGCAAAGACACAGCATTTTAGAGGACATACTGGTGCAGGTATGTTGAACTTTTCAATTTTTAATTTCACCAGTCAAGTAACATACATCATGATCAAACAAATTATAATTTAAGTTAGCTCTTTGCACAATAGCTTTTTCTTTTTTTAGGCCCTCTCCCATGTCACCTTTTAGGGTGGGGCGGGAACCAGCCAGAACAGATCTAGATGTGTCTGCCCTTGAATAATGTCAAAGCTTAGCCATGTAGTGTTTTGCAGTTGCATGAAAATAATACTAAATGCCATGGTTATTCAGTACTTTCAAGTCTACCAAAAAGATGCAAACCCTAGGTAGCAGGGAACACATGGCAATAGCAGTTCTTTATATCCCCAGACTGGAGGTGGGCTTCCTGCAAAGAGCATAACAGGACGTGGGAATCTGTATTTGCATTTTCCTCATAATTAACTTCTCTGTCCTCTACTGCAAAATACCCTCAACTCAGCTGTAGGTCTGTTCCCCTGTGAGTAATGAGATATATCAAATGTACTAATCCTGCTGGAATTGACTTACTACAACTCTTAAAATAGGAACTAGCTTAAGTTATGCTTTGCCATAATCCAACCATAAAGGAACCACTGATGTACATGCTCTTAATTTGGACAAAAATCAGTAATTTTGCAGTGTAAGCTTAGGAATCCAGAGCAACAATTCACATATACAGTTCAAGAGCAACAGTTAAAGCTGTAGTAGCATATGAATTTAGAGGCTACTAAATTCATATAGAGGCTACTAGTTAGTGTCTCACTTACAGAAAAATGTGTGCATAGAGACTGGTATTCCTTATTTAGTACCCTCTTTGCTTGTAGTTTTTAGTGTGGATTACAATGATGAACTTGATATTCTGGTCAGTGGCTCTGCAGACTTCACTGTGAAAGTATGGGCCTTATCAACAGGAACGTGCCTGAATACCCTTACTGGACACACAGAATGGGTCACTAAGGTGGGAATATTGATTTTTAATTAATCTTGCAAAACACTTACTTGCAATAAGTTTGTAACGTGTTCTAAATTTCTGTTTCCTAATCCTAAACCTGTACCTAGGTGTAGAATCTAAAGAACATCAGGAAATACTGCAAAATAACATTTCAGCAGAAAAAATACTTAAAGAAGCTATAGTTAAACCTTTCAGACCATTGAAGATATTTCTATTCCAAAGCAGCTGGAATAATATTAGGAATCAGTGTTTGATTCAAAGACTGAATAAAAACAATGGTTCTGAAAGCAAGCTACTTTAAAAATTATGTAGAAAAACTGATGGTCTTGATAACCAGAATCTGAGTATGAAAAGAGTTCTGAAGTCAAGAAACAGTATTTTTCTTCCAAGTATTTCAGAACTTGGAAGGTGGGGGGGTAATTCTAGAGGTGAAGTACGTATGTTCGCTTATTAATGCAGTAAGTTGTCACTAGTAGGAACAAGAGAAGTGTATACTGTAGTTTCCCTTCAGTTACTAAAAGTATTTGTATTGCCTTTATACAAGAGTACAGTATACACGTTGTCAATGAAGTGAAAAATGCAAGTGAAAGTTCGGTTATTTAGCAGCATCAACATAAATCATTACATCCTTCAATTACAGGTAGTTTTGCAGAAGTGCAAAGTCAAGTCTCTTATGCATAGTCCTGGGGATTATATTCTTCTAAGTGCAGATAAGTATGAAATCAAGGTATGTACCATATATCATACGTATATCATTTTGATACCCAGGGTAATAAAATGCTTGAGTGCTTCGCTGAAGTTTATGAATAATAGACGACTTTATTTTCTCCCATATTGCCTGCTTGTAAAGTTGCGTACAAGACATGCAACTCTTTGGAAGCTAACTTTTCAATGCTTTCCTTCATGTTTAGATTTAAATGATAGCTCTACATGAATGGTAATGCAAAAAGTAAGTGCTTTCAGTGCATGCCTAATGTGCTAACTTGACAGGGAAGCACTTAACTGCAAGTACTGTTACTCTTGGGGACTTTTGGGCTGGAGAGTGCTGTAAATAGTTTGTGGCTGTGGAAGTGCTTCATAACTGAAACGTTGTTACATTTCTGTCCAACTGGATAGTTGATTTTTTTGCCATTCTGTAAAGCACCCATTTTCACTGGGATTTTTTAGGCTAGAAACAACACATACTGCAAAAATACTGTAAGACAAGTCACTTACAGAATTGATGTTCCTACCTAAAGGAGATAAATATTTCTGAAAAAACATGCACACATTTACCCCATGCTTAAAGAGAGACTGTGAGGCTATTTGTGTAACGGTTTATAATGTGAATGTTTTATGGTCTTAAACTGTGTTTTAATTGTAGATTTGGCCTATTGGAAGGGAAATAAACTGCAAGTGCTTAAAAACACTGTCCGTTTCTGAAGATCGCAGCATCTCCCTACAGCCCAGACTGCACTTTGATGGTAAATACATAGTGTGCAGTTCAGCCCTAGGATTATACCAGTGGGACTTTGCTAGCTATGATATTCTCAGGTAAGTGTTTCAGTTTCTTAGTCTTCTTTAAATAAATAAGAAGTAGAACATACTGGTTTTAATAACTTACTTTAGATGTAGGCCAAAAGAATCTTGATAATTCTGTAAACATCTTACTTTACACATATTGCCCAGGTTTAATTCTAATTTATGATCTGTTAATATGAATCATTTGATTGCTGTTTTGGTTTCTGGCCACAGGCTAGTCCTCTTTCATATTTTCATTCCATAAGCTCAACAGTTCCAATATAGACTTAAATCAGACTGCAGTGCTGTAGTTGTGAATGTGAAACTGTAGTGACTAGAAGTTAATGTTGCTGTGGAGACTGCTTTACAGAGAACCAGGCAGCCATTTCTGGGGGTCCTTTCATGGGAAAAGAAATTTAAAAGACTCTTTTTCCTTATAGCACTACTGATCTGTCATTCTTAATAATGCTGTGGAGTGATAGTGAAGTCTATCAGACTACAGTAAGGGATCAAACAGGATGGCATTCTGTTTCTGTAAGAAGAACGAGGCTGTATCTGTCAGAAATGGTGGCATCTAAGATTAACTTATTAAAGAGTAACTTATTAAAAAGTAACTTATTAAAGAAAAAATTGCATTTTAGAACTGTTAGCAGACTCTAAATTGAAATGGCCTGAATATTTGTACAGTATCTATCTACCATAGGAAGATCTACTCCAAGGGAAGTGCTTCTTTTCAGAAAGAATAACTGAGTAATTTCACCTCTTAGTTTACACTGCTATCTTTCAAAAGAGAAAGATGTTCTCTTACTGCTGAGAACAGATTTTCATCTCCATACATTTTTGTGCCTCAGTTCTGTGCTTCATGTAATGCTATGATCAAATGCTCAGTCAGTTGTGGAAAACTTACTCTCTTCAATTTCTGTTTCAAGTTTTATTTATTAAGGCAAAAATATCCTAAAGGTGTAGGGGAACTAACAAATACTTTTATTTCTCCCCAAGATGAAAATGTGTAACTTATGCTGAGTATCAGTAAAACAGCATTCTGTTAAGGACCAATCTTGAATGATTTATCTTGCCTTCTTATCACAAGAAGGCATTTCTGTGTTTTATTTCCACCTTTTAAAAGAGTGGTCAAAATAATAACAACAGGTTTTACCTCTTAATTTAAAGATATTGAGGCATGAAATCCCTATGGAAATTTACTGTAAAACACAAGTACATTTGCTCTTTTGTGTGTATCTGGAAACAAGACTTTTTTTTTTTCCCCTAGTGCTGTGCAGAATCCCTTTCAAACCCTAACCTTTACTTAGGTCAGAAGGGTCTGTCCTGAATGCACAAAGCCAGAACTGAGACCACAGGCCTGACTGCAGCTAAGTGTTCAGTTGCTTAATTTGAAGAATTTGCATCCAGTTCTTTCTAAATGCTTTCAGAATGATGAGTTTAGACACTTACTTTCTATAGACACATAAGGATATGTTTTAGTAATGCAGCTTCATGACTACATCGTGACAGAGTTTGTAACAATGCTGTCTTGTCTTCTAGGGTTATCAAACCTCCTGACTTCTCAAATGTGTCCTTGCTGGGCTTTGGAGAGATATTTGCTCTACTGTTTGATAACAGATACCTGTATATAATGGACTTGAGGACAGAAAAACTGATAAGCCGCTGGCCTCTTCCAGAGTATAGGAAGTCAAAGAGAGGCTCAAGCTTTTTGGCTGGTGAAATGTCTTGGTTAAATGGACTAAATGGCCAAAATGATATGGGCTTGGTTTTTGCCACGAGTATGCCGGACCATAGTATCCATTTGGTGTTATGGAAAGAACATGGCTGAAAAGCTCACATATGCAGGATCTTCAGGAATATATGGACTATCAGCAGTGTGTCCATAAAATGAGACTTTGCATGAACCAAAGTTGCACACCTAATGGTATCATCATGCAATGCACAATCATTTACTTTTATTTGGGCATTTGGGAATGGGTGGTTTTGGACATAATGCAATACAGCATGCTAACAGTATTCACCACAAAATTTTGTCTGTACTCATGTTTAAGCATACCTATTTGGGCTCTGAAGCATAGCTTTTAACATGTAAACCATTCAAATCCACCATCAAGTTTGAAATGAAGTAGTGCTTGACCTGACTTCTGACCTATTTTTTGTTGTTGAAACAGAAGGTGAAGCTACTATTTCAGAACCATAGGCTTGTGTATGTGTAACAGCAAATACTGGTTACAGTGCATGGCTGCTTAACTCAAATGAGAAGATAACAAACCCTTTCTCTCTCCAGTATCATTCTCTTCAAAATGGTTTTTCCTTCTGATAGCTTTAAATACTTAGCCTTTGAAATAGAAGAATCAAATGAGTCCTTTAACTAGGATCAGATGCTAACAATAATAATTTAAGTTCGGGAACATGTAAATATGAACTCTCCTCAGCAAGAATGAGCCAACTTTTCATCTATCTAATGGAGCTTGCCAACACAATTAACCTTAGAGAACCTCTGACAGTATTCATCATATTTGCTGATGGTAACTCAGAATGGCTTGATCAGTGTTTTATTTATAGTCTGTATCTCCTGTAATTTGTGTGAGAACATAACTTAGTTCACAGGTAGGTAGAAATGTAATGAATAGGAAGATTATGTTCAATCTCTACAGCAAGAGTCACTCTCTTACATTAAATGATGTCTAGCAGCCATTCACTTTTTCCAAAAGTTGCAATTAGTATAATCATGCACTTCAAGCAGTTGCTACATCTAGATTTGGAAAGCAGGGGCAAATAACAGTGAGACTGCCACATCTTGGGCGGGGGCATGGAAAAAGTATCGAAAGTCTGAAGAAAAGTATAGGACTAGAAAAAGGTCTTTAGCTTTCATCATCATAGGAGACCCGATGTACACGAGTTAACTATTGACTAGCAAATACCTATCCACATACTTTTGTGGTATTTGACTTGTACTTAAAAGCTGTATCAATGACATCACATGCTTTAGAAACGCTTTAGGTTGGTTTCCCCTCCTCCCTTACAATAAAATCTCCCCTTAATGTCTTTTTTTTTTTTTTTTTTTTTTTACACAACTTGAAAACATGGGTTTTCATGAAGATTGGCTCATGTCCTTGAAAAGATAAAATGGCCTAGCATTACTACAGTTAGTATGATTTTTTTTTTCTTCCCACTATCCAAGAAGACCTAATTTCATACTTAGTACTGAACAAAAGCCAAGGTTCCCAAATATATGCAGTATGAATTACACCAATGGAAGGGCAGTTTTCATATGCAAGAATCAGTATTTGAGTGACGCGATAGGAACTGCATGAAGTCACAGTTGGAGTGCTATCTCTTGAATACAAGGCTAGAGTCTTAAGTACTCAGTTTTCCACCTGTATTCACACAAACTTACTTTGAAAAGGTGTTTGTAGTCAAGGATTTTATCAATTGGAAGCCAAATTCACTGCGCTCGATTCAAATCACACTGACTGGGGCACAAATGATGATCTCTTAGAGCTTTTGTTGTCTCAGTCAAAAGTGAAGGAAGCTTACGTGAAACAGAAATCTTTCAATAACTTGTCTTGAAACCCAGTTCTCATAATTCTTAATGTGGGAGTAACTATAATGTGTATGATGTGTGCAGTGACTCACCTTACTCTAAAGGAGCCACATGATGATGGGCCAGCTATAAAACGTTGCATTAGCTTTGAAAGATTACTTCACAGCAGGAGTGTAGACAGGAACATGCCAGAAATGTCCTCGTACCCAAAACAGTGAAGTACGGAGTGAATATTTGGACTGCAAGACAAGTAGAAAATGGGCTGGCCTGCCAAGCTCAAAGAGTGGTCATCACTGGTAACCAGTTAATAGAAGTGTTCTTCGGGAGCTAGAATTGGTTAACTACTTTATTAGTGACCTTTATGATGCAGAGTCCACTCTCAGCAAGTTCCCAACAATACTAATTTGGAGGGGAAGGGGAAACCATGGGAAGGGGAAGCAGTCAATATGCGAGACAACAGTGAATGCTATTCTGAGGGTCCTCAACAAACCGGACAAGTGGGCTGACAGAAATCTCATGAAGTTTAACCAAAGCAAATGCACGACCCTGCACCTGAGACACAATCACCCTACACAACAGGCAGGTTGGAGCCAACTAGATGGAAAGCAGCTTTACAGGAAAGGACCTGGGAATGCTGTTGCACAGCAAATTGAACAGGATTCCACAATATGCCCTTGTGACAAAGAAGGCCAACTCTATACTGCACTGTACTAACAGGTACATAACTAGGAGTTCAGGGGAAGGGATTCTTCACCTCTATTCTGTGCTCAAGGCCACACTGAGTCCAATGTTGAGTTCCCCAGCACAAAACAGACTGACCCACTGGAGCAAGTCCCATGAGAGGCCATAGAGAGGGACAGGGAGGTGGAGCACAAGATGTCTGAGAAACAGCTGAGTTCAGTCTTCCAGAGAGAATGGTGGGGAAGGGAAGGTGGTGGCGAGCATGGGGTGGGGAGGCACTGCTGCTGTCTCCAGCTACCTAATAAGAAGGTGTATAGAGAAGACAAAGTCAGACTCATCTCAGCATCATGCAGCAGGACAAGGGCCAATGGTCACACATTGCAAGAAGAGAAATTCCAACTAGCTCTTCTCCACTGTGAGGATAGTTTAAGACTGGAACAAGTTGCCCAGAGAGATTGTGCGTCCAGCTTACCTAAACAAAGTCCCGAGCATATCATGCTACCTTACCCTGCTTTGAGCAGGGAGTTGGACTTCCAGATGCCCCTTCTAAACTACATGAGGCTAAAATTCTAAATGGACCTCTTGCCAAGCAAGATAGTACCACCGCAGCAGGCACCTTTGATGTTAATAGAGCTGCCAGAGTTTGTTGATACAGACTTTGGGAGATGTTGCTGCCACTGTGAAGCAAGTACTACAGTTTGTTAAAAGCTGCAAAGTGGTGTTTGGAAAAGGATTCTGCCACAAGTATTTCACAAGTTGCAGAAAATTTTAAACAAATTAAGAACTGTAAATTTTCCTTTTCTGCATTTTCCCAGAGTATGCAAGCAGAACAGCATGATGAGAAGCACCCAATACACACTACACTGCTCTTCTACCCTTTTAGTTTTATAAATGAAGTTTTAGCCTGTTACATAGCAGCTGATTATTATTATAAACACAATTAGCAAACAGTTATTTATAGACTGTTTCTTGAAGACTTCCAAATAAAAGTTCCACCTGGACACTTACTAGCTCATGATGCTAATCCACTAATGACAGAGCTCCATGTGCCACCACAAAACAGATGAAGGAATGAAAACATGACACTGGTGTAGAAATTACAAAAAGCATACCTGCTCTCAAACATACACATCTGTCACACACCAAAGTGTCAGACTATCAGTGCCCCCAGATATCCCTTCATAGGAAGGTTCTAACACATTGGCACATCAGTACAATGGACATAGCTTTGGGGGCTTAGCAAACAGAAAAAATATGACTGAAATTGTGAAACTACAGTGACCAAATGTTTTTTGTTTGCTTTGCTTTCCATCTGACCCTTCAGCAGAAGTGAACAACTACTTCGCAGTATTTTTAGATAAAGGTTGGAAAAGACAGAGCTTCTGTACCATTACACCTACATAAGGAAGCAACATAATTCAACTTACCCATCACGTAAAGGACTAAAATCCACCTGATGTCTAATTCTTGTGAATGAAGAAACAGTTTGTTATGAGGCTTCAAGGTTCGAGAGAAAAAAAACGTATTATGTATCATAAGTAGTTGTTCATCCATCCATCCATCTGGAAATAGCCTTCTTTTCAGTTCACAATAGCCTCTTTTTCATCAACATCAATCTGTATCCTTTACCTCTGGTTAAAGCTTTCCAACACGACTCAGTATCTACCACTTAAGTAATTCAGAACAGCTGTGGGTAACAAAAGAGGGATCACCCTTCTTCTTAAACTTACATGTCTCAAAAACCCAGCTGAACAGTCATTTAGATCAGCAAAACTCCAACAGCTGTTTAGTGTTACAATACATCACCACTTTAACAAACACTATTTCCAAGAATATAAGGGGTTCATTTTTTTACAGTTGAAACTGGTAGATTTTGCTCAATTATTTTCACAATCTATTTGTTTACCTTTTACTCAACATGGTACATACAAATTTTGTACTCGGTGACATACAAACTGCAAGAATTAAGCAACATTACCTTTGATACTAATGACTGTAGTTGTATTTTTTTGTGCATAGGTTGAAAACTTTTGCATTAGCTGAATCAGTTGAGAAGTACTGATATTTTTTTTTAATTGAAACCAAACTAATTTTACATCTTCCAGAAGTAATACCATCTGCATTGATCCTTGGTATCATTAAATGACCCATGGCTCTGCTACAAATTCCCATTTCCCTTAAGAAGAAATACCTCTAAAAAGTGACAGTTCCAGTGCTACAGGTGGCATGTTTTCTCATCCTGCCACTGTGATTATAATGAGTTACAGTGTTAAAGCCAATGCAGCTCTTCACTTGGGAGATGCTGTCCCAAGCCATCTTTTAACAGGCACCACTAAGCACAGCTGTATTTTTTTATCCACCAAGCACTTCAGAGATACAAATAACCAAAAATTAATTCATTCCTTCTTCAGGTAGTTTACAGGTTCATTGTACTAGCTAAAACATATATGAAGATGGGAAAAGAAAAAGAGAGAAAGCTGGAAATCAGTACATTAATTTTCTAATATCTGCATGGTCACTTCCTAGGCCTTGAATAATGCCCTTTCATAGTTATAGGCATATAAAAGAGCTATCTGTCTTCTCACTATACGTCAGCTCTCACATCTTACAAAGTTGCAGTAAAGACTTTACCTGAGGAACCCAATTCTTAACCAGCACTCGATCACTGTGGACTCTTACAAGGTACCTTGATTCAGTTCACAAATCAAATGCATTTACCTTTGTACGGGACATAAAAGGGCTGTTGTCCTAAATCTCTGTAAGATGTAGGCTTCATGTGGAAGCGATTTTAATACGATCTTTAAATTATACCCTCTGCCTCCCCACCATACGAGTAGCTCTCCACTTTCCCTCCTTATAACCGAGGTTTCACTTTTGAGCTTACAGTATGGTTTGATATAGCACCTTGTTAACATTCATGATTAACGATAAGTTATATCTCCACAGTGTTGTATCCCTGATGAGGGATTCTCTGGGAAGGTTTCCTTGAAGGGGCACCCGACAGTGATAAATGAGGGCAACATCCACGGGAACATTCACACTGTTGCCATAAGCATGTAGGACAGAGTGGACTGAAGTCTGAATCACCTTTCGCGGATCAATTATCATTTTCCTGGGATTGATTACATCTTTCCTGTCGGGCTCTCTGTGAACATGCTGTAATATGTTAACACCCGGCACAGTATTCCAGGATGAAATGTTGAACACATGAGTAGATATGGTTTCTGGGAAGATATGGTTCTCAAAGAGGAAAATGCCAGTCCCCGGGTTTTGCTCCTGAAGACTGCTCATCATTGTCATCCAGTCTGGGTGCTTAAGGGGAAGAATTATTTCATCAGCATCAATAAGAACCACAAACTTGCTCCTCTGCATGTTACGGTATATACAGTCATTTAAAGCTGTGATTTGTCCATAGTAGCCAATGTGTGTTCCATCTTGCATGAAATGCCATTTAGAAGAAACCTTGAGGTGTGAGTTTATTGGCCAGGGAATTATCTCTACAGTTCCTTCTTCCATATAAAACTTCAAGACTTTCTCCATCAGATGGCTGCAGTTGTTCTTATAGATCACCACTTTCTGTACCCCAAGAATCTTGTACATTTCCATACTCTGTATAAACTGCAAGACATTGTTGTAATTTCCAAACATGGCAGAGATGCATACAGTGAAGTCAACAGAAAAGGTCTCAGCCTTGCGGTTTTTAATTTCAAACCTTGGCAGCTGGTCAGTATTTCCATGTGGAGACTGATGAATCGATACATGTGTTGGCTCACAGTTGTTGGGTTCCAAACAAACTATATCTGCTGCACCGTAAGGGAATCCAAATCTATCTGAGTGAACATCAATTTTTGCTTTTGATACATACATCTTTCCATCGGGCTGACAGCAGAACCAGCAGTATAGTTGTTTTACATCCTCATGGTGAACAATCCCAATCACACGAGTGACTTTGCTTTCTCTGTCATCAAAGTATGGGGATATAATAAAAGTTCTGTTATCTTTTAATGCTGTTATTGTACTATTGGTAATTTTCCCTCTACATCTGCTACCTTCTTGAATTATTTTTGGCAGGTGAGAATGTCTCTGTAACTGAAGATAAGAAAGTGTGACCATTGAAGTTAGAGTAATAACACACACAGCAGCAGCCAAGTAAGATTTTTTCCCACCACACAACATTCTGAATGTATCTAAACGTGGATGCAAATTTCTTTGTCCTTGCACTTTATGCTGCTGCATCTGCAGAAAAGAAAATATGTAGTATAAGATAATATTGACTCATGATCATAGCTCAAGAATTTCACAGACCCTGTGGGGAGCAATTCTCTATCACTGTGCACTGACTTAATCAGAGACTTAGCTACTGTGTTTTTATGAAAAATCAATCACAGAACACACCTTTAATGGGATGGACGATGCTGTATGTGACACCCTGAATGCCTCTGTATGTCGGACGTGTGGAACAGCTTCTGTACATGGAGGGTTCTGTGAGAGAATATGATAGAGGTCTATACACAGGAGAACAAGGAGCCATTATTTGTTATTTTCTATAATCCAAGTTTCAGAACATCCAATTAAATAATTAAGCAGTAATTTTTAAAGCAAAACAAAAGCTTTTTTTTCCCCACACAGTGTATATGGAAATTGTACACAAAAAAAAACTCAACCGGACCTCCCACAGACAAGTTAGGGGCAGATATATAAATTAAATGCATAGAGAATTAATCAAGTTCATAAAAAACATGGCAATTGGGAATTGCACATGATGGTCCAGATACAATCTCTAAAGTCTAAATAAATTCCCTAACTTGCAGTTCACCACAGATGAGACAATACATACAGAGGAAGGTCAATTCATACAATTCAGCAGAAGACAGGTGAAATCTATGCAGGTATAAAACTTATTCTCAGTTATCAGCTCTACCCTACTTAGCACCGTACAACGCAGGGCTTGCAAGGGAAGGTCGCCTCATTTATGCTTGCTAGAGATCTGGGCCTCCTCACACTGCATTAATGCTGGCTCAGCTCCTGGCATGGTCTGGGGGTCAGGTCTTAAAACTCTTCCTGCTGCAGGACCAGATAGGCATCCTTGAGTACCTGGATGGCCAAAGTCTTTAGCAGCACTCACATGCTAGCAAGTGTTAATGCCTGACAGGGGGTTCATGGCATTCCCAAGCAGTAATTTCTGCAAATGTTGCTCAGATTAAAGTTTCCTCTACAAATTCGTCTTCAGGCATCCAGATATGATCCGTAACAGTAAGGTGACAGCAAGTCTCTTCGAAGGCCTGCTTGCATCACAGAGATTCTTGGAAGAAGAGTGCCCCAGATTAATCAAATTCATATTAGATCAGAAAGCTGGACTGGTAGAAGAGAGTATCCCCAACTGCCAGCAAGAAGCGTGGGTTAAAATGCCAAGATGGAGTAAACTGACTCTATTGCACAAGATGAAGGGAATGTTTCTAGTAGACATGTCATTGCTGCATAAAGCCAGCTGCTGAGAAAAAACCCCATACCAATAAAAGACACGGATTTCTAGGTATATATTTCATAGCTAAAATAGGTAGCAATGTCATACGTGTAGCAGCTATTAGAAGAGTCTCATATTTCTTGTCCTTTCATTTATTTCCCAAGACTCTTAAAATCACTTGCTTAAGTATTTAGTAATCTAAGTATCTTCAGAGAGTATGCACATGCTAAATATCTAAAAATATTTTTCCAAAGCATATTACTCACTCTATTCTAAAATAATAATTAAACCCAATATTTCATACTTTTTTTCTTTTTTTTTTGCATTTCACACATTGGGTAAAGCTATTTTGAGAGCCTCTATCTTGATACTGTTTTATGATAGAACAGAGAACTAGCATTTTCAAAGAAAAGAAAGAAAGATACAAAACTAGAAAGAACCTAAAACCATAGCTTTGATCCAGATATCATACTCAGCAGCTTCATAACTTTGGAAGTGCCTAAATTCACTGGCAACTTCACTGCTTGGCTTGAAAAATTCCCTTAGGGTCCAGTTTTCTGCTTAAACACAATATTTTCCAACCAGTAAAATCTAGCTTCTGAATACAGCAATCTAGCTTCTGAACCTCAACTGAGTTTAGGCAAAAAATAATTGCCCACGCCTTCAGAATAATGTGCAATATTTTCATAATTGCTCTTTCCTGAAAAAGCAAAGCAAGGAGAACTATGGTCACAACACACCCCTGAAAATGCCCCATTTGCCAAGGCTGATACGATTTATAGCAGCCTTTCCTAGCTACCAAGAAATTGCTTTACCGACCACAACAGTTGTAGGGCACCAGAAATCTCACTACATCACACTAGGCACAAAGCAGAACAGCAGCAGCACACAGCACTGACTCTTCTGTCTCTGAAATGGAGAGTCGCCCCTAGAAGTCCTTACAATTTAGAGCAGAACTGCAAAATACATGATAAGAGCCTGCTACTGTCATGCAACTTTCTGCTGGAGATTTGTGACTGAGAACAACTCAAATTTTGTAAGTCTTTTTATTAATGAATCTGAAGTCAGACAAAAAGTTTCCCCTGAGCATTCTTATTCCCAGGTTGTTATATATTTTAGCATTCTTACAACATAGAGTAGGTCACATTTAACATTTTTTCCTCAGTCTTACCTATTTATGACTTAAAATATTATTCAGTCTTATAGAATAAATAGTTTTTCCTAAAGAAGTATCAAAACATGTCAACATTAAATAATACAATGAATTTATTACCTGTTATTTCTTCTGCCTTTGCTAGCTATAAATAACGAACAACAACAACAAAGTATGTCTTTTCAACTGTGTTTTGAACAGTGACCATCAGAAAGGAAAAAGTACCTTTTAAAGCAGACAGCTGAGTGAAGTTCCGTTCAGTCCTCCATTTATTTTTTGCTAAGGTATAATATACAAGGTCTTTATTCTAACCAGATAAAAACTTAAATATTTTTAAGAGAAATTGCAAGAACTGTTCAATACAGAACAGTACTGAGGAAAATGCTGGTGTGATATCTAAGACACTTGCCAACACATTTTATTTCAGATGGCTGGTGTTCTTTAAGGTCGGTAACAGCAGCCACACCTACCAGAAAAACAAGTTTTCCTTCTCTTGAGCAAAGCATACAGTTGCCTCCCAAGAACTTAATCTAAATTACAAACTTGAGCGTGGAGCTGTTGAAGCAAATCAAACCTAGGCGCTCAGGTAATTTTTTTAAGCCTACTTAAGTTTCCTTCTGGAAATTAATCTTGCATGTTAATATATCTGCAGTTCACACACATACTTAGAGAGAACTAGAAAAATATACTGTATATCTGTATTTCTTGGGCAATAATTTTTTTAATAACATACTACAGGCCTAATTAAAATAGGTAAATACAGATTCCGATGAGGAACTGTAAGAGCAATCTGAAACAACAGGAGGTTCTAGAAGCAGAGAAAAAGAGCAAAATATAGAACTCAAGACACATCAGAACACAGAATCTTAAATAAAATAAATATGTAATTATTTGAGGAGTGGAACTCATGGTTTTCCCAACATGTGACTCATGAATTTTGATCCCCTGAAATTAACAGCACAGATATGTAGTCAGAAAATATGTAAGTAAGTCAGATTAATTAGGAACATTACATTTATATTTCCTCGCTATAGACAGTACTTGGCAAATTTTAACTTCAAAAATATGCTTCCAGCATATTTAAAAGAGTTTATTTTATAAAAACAGTAACAACAACAATAATTCATTCTGGTTTTGTGTCTTTTAATTACAATTACTATGCAAATAGAACATGATACAAATTATGCAGATTTGCTTTAATACTAAATTTAGCTAATGGTATCAATGGCTACTTTGCACCAGTTTGTTCTTTTTCAGTATTCCCCTTAATAGCAAAGAGCCTTTCTTCCTCCCTATTGCATTTATTGAGTGCAGTCATATCACCTCCTAGTCTTCATAGTTGCTACTTTTTCATTAGACAAGACAGGCTGTTCTAATACCATCTCATAAGAAACACTCTTCCTTGACAGTTGCATCTGTGCAGTTGGCCTAGTTTCAGTTAATCTATAGCACAGGAGACCAGAAATCTCTGTTGCTTGTCCATTTGTACATGACAGTGATAAGCCTTCATCATTGTTGGAAATTTTCTTTCTTAACATATGCTAGGATTACATTTTTTGCAGATGCATCACATTGCACAGACACATCTGAGCTTGTCATCAGCCAAAGATTAATACATCTACCCAGTCTTTCAGCCAAGTGCTGTTACACAATGTGTTTTCTTCTGCAGCAAGGTCATAATAAAGAGCTCTTGCCCCAGTTAGAATCATAGAATCATTGAATGGTTTGGGTTGGACAGGACTTTTAAAGATCATCTCGTTCCAAACCCCCCACCCCCCGCCGTAGGCAGGGACATCTTTCACTAGATCAGGTTGCTCAAATTAATCACATTTCTCCGTATTTCTTTTGTCATAGTCCTTCTAAAATCTACTCTAAAACCTTGTATGTGATCAAGATCGCACTTACAAACTTGCATATACTTAAATAAACTTTTTTTCCCTTCCTAAACCAAGGAACCGCTCATGCTTTCTTTTGCCACATTGTACCACTATGCTCACGACACATTTATATTAAACACCCATTATAGGTTCTTCAATAGCTTGTCCGTCTTCTTAGAATTTTGGAATGGAAATTATTCATTATCACCTTCCAACTGGAATGTTTTTTTACCTTTGCTGTACAACTTCTATTTTCAGACCTTCTTTTCCGTCATCTTTCTTTAACCCTCCACCATTAGCATTGTCCTTCCTAAAGGGTGGAACAAAGTGCTAATTTAATTCAAGAGCCATTCCTAGGTCATTATTAATCTCCCCCACATGTTCTCTGCATTGTGGCCTTCCTTTGTAATTTGTTTTCTTTGCACTGAGACAGCTGAAGACCTTCTATGCTGCTCATTTCAGTATCTTTGCAATGTCTACATGGAGTTTAATTTTTTATAACTCAGCTTGTTACTATATCTCCCGATCTAGGGTGAGGATAAGGGGCAATTGATGAGAGGTGATTGCAAAGTTTCAGTCACTAATATGCAGTATTAGATTCAGTAGCATAGGAACAATAAACAGCCTAATCTCTGGTTTATCCAGGGTCTAACTAAAAAGCCACCACTAATAGCCTTATTAATTTATTATTTTTGGAAAAAGTTATTCCCTATCCTCTGCTGATGGTGTTCCCCAAAAGTAACAACACAAACCACTGGTGCTTAAATAAAAATAAAAATTCCAAAGACTAACAATCATTTACTATCTTTACCTATATCGTCTGTTGCTAATCTTTTGATAGCTTATCTTTTTCAGAAAGACTCTTTGAAACATCAGTGTTCTTCCTCTCTTATATGTTCTGAAGTCAGAAGCATATTGTTTGAAGGATTAAACTGAGGGCAGTATTATTCCACTATTCACAAAATATTGCTCTAAAAAAAATTAAGCTGGCCATTTCTATTCTAAATACAAAGAAGGTAAACCAGACCAATATACAGTGTTGCTGTATACTTAATTTGTGCCATTAGAACTGACACACACTTCCCTGTACACTAAATAAACTTCTCTCTTATAATCTGCTGTACGTTCCTAAGCCCAATTTCTCCTATTGTAAACAATTAGACTTTGTGTCCTTTGAAAAGAAGTAGATCAGGCAAAATAAAAAATGCATAACAACATTTAAGATTGTTATTTCACCTTTTTGTCTTTCACACTGTACCTCTTTTAGCTGGGACAGAGTTAATTTTCTTCATAGTAGCTCGTAGGGTGCTGTGTTTTGGCTTTGTGACCAAAACAGTGTTTAAAACACACTGCTGTTTTAGCTGTTGTTGAACAGTGCTTACACAGCATCAAGGCCTTCTCTGTTTCTCATGCTCCTCCCTGTCCCAGTAGGGCGACACAAGCAGTTTGCAGGGGACACAGCTGGGACTGCTGAACCAAACTGACCAAAGGCCTATTCCATATCCGGTCCCTCAGCAATAAAAGCTGGGGGAACAAGTGGGAAACACGCAGCAACGCAGCATCTGTCTTCCCAAGTCACCGTTAGACATGATGAAGCCCTGCCTTCCTGGAAATGGCTAAAAACCTGCGGGCTGGTGGGAAGGCACGAATAAACGCCTCATTTTGCTTTGCTCGCACACACGGCTTTGCTTTACCTCTTAAATTGTCACTGTTTACTCACTTCTGCTTCTCTTCCCCATCCCACTGCGGGGGATGCTGGTGCTTAGCAGCCTACCAGGGTCAACCCACAGCACACGCCGAAACCACTCTTTGGAGGACTTACGCATTCTTTAGATCCAAAATTAAACTCCAGGCTTGGAGTGTATTCAGGCAGAGACTTCAAAAAAGTGGGCTGTACGATTAATATATACCTTTAACTTACCATGCAGTGGTTAGCACCAGTACCGAAAAATAACGCTACGGCTGACCACCATTTTATTTGCTATTTCCTGAGCGGGAATAAAATCCCGAGCCCGTCGAGCCTCTTCTGCCCGTGACGCTGTTAGAGGATCCCGAGCCGGAGCCGCAGCCCGACACCCCCCTAGGCCCCAGCAGCGTGGCAGACGAACGTGCCAACAGCGCGCCCGCCCCCCGGCTCCCCCCGCTCCTCCGCCCGCTGCGTTCGCCTTTCCCGGCCTGCCGCCGGGGCCGCGCGCAGGCACGACTGCGAACGCGGCGCCGCCGGGGGCCTCGCACCCCCTCGCCGGCTCCCTCTGCGGCACCGAGACCGGCCGCCGCAAGATCGCCCCTCTGCCGGCTAGGCCCCGCGGCCCGGGGAGAGCCGGCGACGCCCGAGCCCGTCACCTGCCGCCCGCGAAGGCGGCGACGACGGCTGCGGGCGGGAGAGCGAGCGGCGCGGGGTAGACCCCGCGGGCCCCCGCCCCGCGCCGATGCCGCTCGCCCGGGGCCGGAGGCTCGGCGCATCGCGCCGCTCGGGCGCCGCCCCGTGCGGCTCGCTGCGCGTCGCGCCGGTACCGGCGACCTCCACAGGGCCGGCCGCTCTCCCGGGGCGCGCGGCCGCGGCCCTCCCCGCCGCACCGCCCGCGCCTCCGCCCGCCTCAGCTGAACCGCGGCCGCTCCCGCCGCCGTCGCAGGTTCCCCCGGGGCCTGCGTCGGGGAGGCCCCGCGCAAGACCGTGAGGTGGGGCGACGCGGCGGCCGGGCCCGCCGGTCGGCCCGGGCGGGCCAGCAGAGCCACCGGGCGGAGTGGGGCCGGGCCACCCCGCCCCTGACCCGGACGCCGGCGGCTTCGGGAGCGCCGTTCCCCCGGGTCCCCGCGGCGTGCCCCGGCGAGACCCTCCCGCACGCGACATCCCGGGAGCGAGCAGCGCAGACAAGTGAAAACGAGAGAGCAGGGCAGTAGCGCTGTGCCTGGCGGTAGGAGGTCTCTTGGCTCAACCCCAACGTTTAGATGCCTGCTCGCCTGATTACCTTGTGCAAGATGGAGAAACACAAGCAAGCCGTTATATTTTCAAAATGCAAATCAATTTTTTTTAAGTAAAGGGAGCTTCAATAATGACATAATGATAAAATCCAATCGTTTACACCAGTACTTTTACTTTTTAGAGACAGCAACTGCTAGTCAAATTGTTACCGAAAAGCTCGGAATGAAGAACTTATCAACACCAATTTAGTGTAGATAAGCAGACACTTCTTTATTGACGGCCGGGTGCGCGGGCGAGTCCTCTCACAAACCACGCACACCTGTCACCAAAACAATACACCTTATATTAGGACTTATTGATGCATATTCATTAGATTTCCAAGAAAAGTTATACATATTCACTGAACTTCCGGGAAATCATTAGCATATGTAAATGTCCTTTACGCTGGCGCAGTGAAGGTCTCTGGTGGTCCTCAGGAGTCCTCTGGTGGTCTTTCATAGTCTTCCTCACTCATCCATTTCTTGACCTCTCAGGTGTCTCCAAGCAGCAAACTGGTGTCCATAACGGTTACCTTAGTTTCTAAAACAAACACTACAAGACTACCAATCTTTGTCAAGACTTCTGTGGTTAAATGATTTTGAACAATACTTACGGTTACACTTTATACATTTTCTAAGCTCCCAAGTTCCTAAGGCTACATTTCAAACGTAACACTCCCATACTTATGCTTCACAATTTTCTACTTTTTAGTCAAATCAAACTCTTTTATAATGAGATTTTAATTTCTTTATCTTGTTATCTAAGTTCTAAATGTTCCTACTAGATGATTTTAGCCAATTTCTCCGGTCTTGGTACGGGGCTATACAGGGGATTTCACAACAGACACTGGTTGGTGGTTAAATGTATAAAATACAACATACATATGATTTTGCTAAAATGTTAAAACTAAATATGATTAATTCTAAGTAACAACAAATCAATGACAAATCAGTAACAAAATCATTCCAACAACAAAATGCCATGTTGGCATTCGTATGTGTTCTGTGGTGGGATTTTTTCCGGTGCTAAAGGCCATAAATTACAGACCTTTGCTCCAGAGAGTAACAGATGACCTTAAATATACAAAGCATTTATTGCTGGGAAGAACATAGCATTAAACGCCTGTTGCAACACCTTTAAAGTTCATTACTGCACTTAAAATTGTAGCATACCAACACAGCTAACTTCCAGAGCCAAAGATGTGTAATGTATCTCCAAAGGGATGTATCCCTGATAAGAGGTATGTCATACCAACTGACTGCAAGGACATATAAAAACAACGTCATCGGGGTCTTCCAAACTATGTGCAAACATCTCTAGAAGTGGACAGAGGCCTCAACCACTCCTCTGGGGTCAGTTTTTTTCAGTTTTGAAACTCTCTTCCCTAGATACCTTGATTCAGTTCACAAATCAAATGCATTTACCTTTGTACGGGACATAAAAGGGCTGTTGTCCTAAATCTCTGTAAGATGTAGGCTTCATGTGGAAGCGATTTTAATACGATCTTTAAATTATACCCTCTGCCTCCCCACCATACGAGTAGCTCTCCACTTTCCCTCCTTATAACCGAGGTTTCACTTTTGAGCTTACAGTATGGTTTGATATAGCACCTTGTTAACATTCATGATTAACGATAAGTTATATCTCCACAGTGTTGTATCCCTGATGAGGGATTCTCTGGGAAGGTTTCCTTGAAGGGGCACCCGACAGTGATAAATGAGGGCAACATCCACGGGAACATTCACACTGTTGCCATAAGCATGTAGGACAGAGTGGACTGAAGTCTGAATCACCTTTCGCGGATCAATTATCATTTTCCTGGGATTGATTACATCTTTCCTGTCGGGCTCTCTGTGAACATGCTGTAATATGTTAACACCCGGCACAGTATTCCAGGATGAAATGTTGAACACATGAGTAGATATGGTTTCTGGGAAGATATGGTTCTCAAAGAGGAAAATGCCAGTCCCCGGGTTTTGCTCCTGAAGACTGCTCATCATTGTCATCCAGTCTGGGTGCTTAAGGGGAAGAATTATTTCATCAGCATCAATAAGAACCACAAACTTGCTCCTCTGCATGTTACGGTATATACAGTCATTTAAAGCTGTGATTTGTCCATAGTAGCCAATGTGTGTTCCATCTTGCATGAAATGCCATTTAGAAGAAACCTTGAGGTGTGAGTTTATTGGCCAGGGAATTATCTCTACAGTTCCTTCTTCCATATAAAACTTCAAGACTTTCTCCATCAGATGGCTGCAGTTGTTCTTATAGATCACCACTTTCTGTACCCCAAGAATCTTGTACATTTCCATACTCTGTATAAACTGCAAGACATTGTTGTAATTTCCAAACATGGCAGAGATGCATACAGTGAAGTCAACAGAAAAGGTCTCAGCCTTGCGGTTTTTAATTTCAAACCTTGGCAGCTGGTCAGTATTTCCATGTGGAGACTGATGAATCGATACATGTGATGGCTCACAGTTGTTGGGTTCCAAACAAACTATATCTGCTGCACTGTGAGGAAATCCAAATCTATCTGAGTGAACATCAATTTTTGCTTTTGATACATACATCTTTCCATCGGGCTGACAGCAGAACCAGCAGTATAGTTGTTTTACATCCTCATGGTGAACAATCCCAATCACACGAGTGACTTTGCTTTCTCTGTCATCAAAGTATGGGGATATAATAAAAGTTCTGTTATCTTTTAATGCTGTTATTACATTTTGAGCATATTTTCCCCTACAAAGCTGACTTGCTGTACTGGCATTTCTTGCCTGGGGGAAGATTTTTCTAGTTGTATTATTCTGTAGCTGAGCTTTCCAGGAGCAGATTAAAAAGCTTGCAAAATAATACATGCAACAACAGCACAAATATGCTTTTTTCCACAGTGTATCATTGCTGAATTTCACAGTTTGGAACTTAACAGACCTTTACACTCAGTCTTCTATTCACTTCCTCTAAAACAAAACACACAAAAAGCACACTTTCAGTGATTTGCCAAAAAGAATTAATGTTTTGCATTGAACTGTATTCTCTTAAATGCAATAGTTACTGTATTGATACTTCAAACTTTAGTGTGAGACCTGACTTTTCATACAGGATTGGAAAAAATTGAGAGATTCTCTTACACCTCCTCATTCTGAACTTTATTATGTTTTACTCTACAGTTGGGCCCAGTGCAACAGTTTCAGCTCTTGGTATACGGTAATGGTAATATAGTGTAATTTTATCACTTTGAGGCCTGGAAGAAATTTCATGTCAGTGAAAACCCACATTCTTTACCTTCTGGTATTCTGAGGAGCTTGTAAAACGATAGAGTTACCCTTTCCCCTCTTCTTCCTAAAAAAGTTGCTGTGAACACAAATTCAAACTGCATTCTTTTTTGTATTGGGCAGGAGTAATCCTGTCACAGTCTCTCAGTGTCCTGATTCCCAAGTCACAAAGAAAATGTTTTCAGAGCAGAGTGTGTTTTCAGAGCCTAGTAGGATCCTATGGTATTCAACATTATCTAGGAAAAGCGGTGTGAAAAGGATTACCTTTTCACTTGTTCAGCTGGCTGAGACTACCTTAAATGTAAACTACTTTTGCCACTAAAGATGCCAAGTCTCAGACCAGTTCTAAATTGGCAGTTGATTTCAGTAGGACTTTTGTGACCCTTCACTGGGACCAGATGCACTACTGAACTTATTAACCTTGCCATGGAAACTTCAAGTTCTCCAAGATGCTACCAAATCATACTACAAAGTGAAGAATTTCTGTATACAATCACAGTTCAATATTTACACATGCTTAAACCATCTAGCAGATGGAAGGCAAATTAAACCAAAACCAAACTAAACCAAACCTTGCTTTATTCTATGAGCGTCCATGAGGGTGTGATACATCACAAAACCACATCAGAACAATTAATCATTGCCTGTACCATTTGTAGGTGTTCTGTCCTCTTTTGTATACACTCAGTCTTAGCTGATTAACAACCACTTCCTAATTATGCACAAAACTGCCACTTTAGTTACAGCTCTATTCTGACTTCAGAGTACTAGGTTTGAAGAACATGATGAAAGCACTGCTGCCTGGTGTAATTTGCAAATCCAGGATGTTGCTCAACTGTTCTTTTTTATTTTTTGGCCTCAAAAAATGTAAGAAGTTGTTTTGAACGATGTATAATGATGCATTCTCTAAAGTTAAAATCTTGTGTTGCTCTGTGCAAATTGTCGTGTAAGCTGTACATCTTCCCCTTTCATGCAAGCATTGGTATTCACCAATTTTAAGATTACACTGCATGTGCAGAATAGTTTTTCTAACATGCTCACAAAGTTTAAAGTTACTCTGTTCTGCAGAAGATGTCTCCTCATCTGCTTTAAATACTTCTAATATTGCCTCCTCAATTAACCAATAAAATTCAGACATGCTTTTTGTCATTAGCTCACTAGTAGCTAAGCAGGACCTTGCAAGTGATATTTGCATAGAAAAGATGACAAGATATAGAAAAGTACAGCTGCATCATCAGTTATCAGTTTGCACCAAAGTTATTTCATGTCTGCGCAGAGACGGGTGCTAGGTGGTAACCCCACAAAGCTAGCACACACTTGAAATGCAAAGAGGGTCTCATATACAAATCAGGATCAAGGAAAAGTAACAAAATGCATGATTGGTTGCAAACAATTTATATAACAAAAGTGCTTCTATGCATGTCTAGATAATTACCTAATTCATTATATTAAGGTCGTCTAACATTTACATACTCATTATGCACAAGTGGGTATCATTTTTAAAGTTAAAAACAGGCTAGATCAGCTAAGGACGCCCTTTTTTCTTGACACTACTCCAGAACTGGACACTTGTGATATAAATCAGAAGTAAGGCAATAGCAATTGACAGCAAAAGACAGAACCTCATTGTTTACCTCCTTGCTTCAATGGATTCGATGCAGGGACCTTCCATTCTTGTTCCTATGGTTTCAATCACAGATTGTCCTTCCGACATCAGAATCTTCCCTGTATTCAGCTTGTCGTTACTACTCAGCAGCATAAGCAATAAAGGTCACTAAAACTATCATGATCTGTGAATTTCTTATTTACAGAAAACAAAGTTTTCAAAACCACACCAATAAATAACATTTTTTCTCTGGTTATCACTAAACGTATAGCTTATAAGAGCTTTAGGTAAGGTTTTTAATGGTTTTTTTGTCTGTTTTTTTAAAAAAGGTTTAGAGTGAATAATACTACAGCTATCTAATATTAATTATAATCTTCAGTAGACTGATGTCAAGAGGGACACCGCCTTAAAAGCACCACAGTCATCTTGTTTTTTTCTTCCTGAGTAGATTCAGGTTGTTAAGCACTTGAGCTGCAAGGGCTGCAGTGTACACACAGTACTTTCAGGCAAACAGCATAGCCACCTAACTGGAAATCTTAAAATCTCAACAAGTCTTTTGGTTTTAGTGTGAGAAATAGAAAAGTCTGCACTAAGACAATTTTAACTAGCTGTCTGCAGCTTTTCTGTGCACAAGGAAGATTCATATTAAACAGAATTTTCTCAGTTAAATTTGGTTGCCAACTGTGTTTTCCTAATAATCAAATTTTAGTAATTTCCCTACACTAATAATTTGTATTATTTCCATAATTCAGAAGGAAATTAAATATTTGGCACTATCTCATCCACTCTGTTGTGTTTTATACCATCTTGCACTTCTCGTGTGTTTTATTTAGTTGTACTGAAAGTTCTTTAGGTAATAATGACAATGAAATTTATAACACTAGTGGCACATTCTTCTTTGGTGACTGCAACCAATACATATGAACTTTGTCAGAAACAAAAATTAAATTAGTTTATCCTTGTATTGTACAAAATTATCAAGATGACTGAAGTAACACAGCTGGGCAGCAGCTTCATTCTCATCTTTTTCTCTCATATTCTTTTTACCTTCTATTTAAAGAAAAAAGTGTGATTTTTCTTGCTAAACAACCTGTTTCAGCTAGTTAAGCAACTTCTTACCACCATTCTCTCATTGTTTTCTCTTCCTGTACATAAAAACAACCCACTATTTCCTCATCCTCTTTCCCCACACATCTTTTCTTACAGAATCCTCCTATGCCACTGTGCAGTTTTAGAAACATTGACTGTTTTTGCTAGAGGGAAACACACACTTCCGCTTCCCTCCTCCTCATTTTTTTTCCTTCAGAAAAGGCATAAACTGGGCCTAGAATTCAGAGCAGCTGTGAATGCCTCCAGTTCTCAGCGTGGAGACAATCAAGTCAGAGAGCAGCGAGGGCTGGCAGCTCCGCAAGCGACAAGCAGCTGGCTCCTGTGGGGGAGAAGCCAGCTGGCAGGGTAGGGGCCTCAGCAGCCAGGGCCCCGTCCCTCGGTACCTGAGGCGAGCAGGGCTGGCCACGCTCAGGACCGCAGCCAGGTTCAAACCCCTGTCCGGGGTCAACCCCCCCGTCCAGACCACCCGGCAAGTCCGTGGGATGCGGCAGGTCTGAGGCCAAGCTGGGAAGCCAAACCACGGGTCGGGTCAGGTCCAGTGGCTGCTGGGCAGGTCCATGGGGACAAGGCAGGAGCAAAGCCAAGCCAGTCAGGAGCTGGATCCACAGGGTCTGCGGGATGTGGGCCTGAGCCTCCTACAGCAGAGCTCAGGCAGGGGCTGAGGGCCCAGGGCTGAGCTTAAATGGGCTCCTGGGCCCGTGGGTGCAGGGCTGTGGGGTTCCCAGGTGGGGTTGGTCAGGGCCATTAGGGCAATTAGTACCTACACGGCCCTGACAGAATGCTTTAAAACCGTAATTCCTTTTTAACTGAGGTACAAGAACTCAACACATATGCTTATCAGATAGACCAGTTACTTAAAAAAACCAAACCAAAAACAAAAAAACAAACCACCAACACCATGACAAACCAAAAAATTATGAGAAAAAAATTCTTTCACCTTTAAGACTTCACATTTACTTTCATAGAACTGTACTGCAACACCAGAGTTGAATCAATTTGCCCTGGGCACTATGGATATTTCAAAGGGCTTGTGCTCCTACCTGAAGCCCTCTTCTCCTTTTCTAAAGGAACTGCGTCACTTCATAGTTGGAGGCGACTCCAAATTTCGATACTTATCTTTGACTTACAGTTTCTTCAGGGAAGTCTCCATTCTAGGAGATCTCTTCTCCTAGCCCCTAACGTGATGTCAGAAGGAAGAGTGGGAGTCAGCAAGAGGTGTGTCTCTTGGTCTGATCCTTTGTGACTTTGTGTAAATAACTGGCAGAAGGAATCAAGCCATTGTCAATTGGACTTTGTACCGATATGGCCGTCTTTCCTGGTACAGCTTTCCTTGGTGGCTACATTAATTGTTAATTAACTTTAGAGAGAGAGGAATGTTTGAACATGTTAAAAAGACATCCTGAAATACAGACATCCTGAAATACACGGACAAGTTTCCAGTGTTTCTGTAGAAACGGAAAGTTCACTGAGCATTTCTGTTTATTCTGCATAGTAAAAGGTAAGGGAGAAACAATGAAGTTCAGAGACAGGTAAGAAGGGAGACTAAAAGGGTCACTTAAAGACACAAAGGAATCGGCCCATTTACCTTAAAGCATAGGCAAAGAAATTAGCTCATGAGAAACATTTACAAAATAATAACTTGAGGAGAAAAATACAAAAACCAACAACCACCCACCCCTTAAGGCCCTTTATTATCTCATTGCCCCTTTTCTCAGTTCAAAAATTCAGAAAATTTAGAAAAGTTTTAGACGTAATCATCACTTGGGTGATCTCTTTAGGGCTGATGGAGCCCTATGCCCCTCATAATGCATGCCAAGATTGGCAGTTGGGCGTAAGCCCAAGTGTGAGTTGTGTTCACTGTCTGTGTGTGCCCCATATCACCTCTCCCTTTCCGTAAATATATACAGGGGAAAAAAAAAAAATACCATATTGCTTGAGCAAGCCACCGTGCTAGAGACTTAAAATAATTGCAACCAGCAATTTAAAGTCCTGGTATAAACTACAAAATATACAAGACACTGCAAAGTAACCTTAACCTAAGGTGTGTTAAAGAGCCAGTGTGGATGTGTGTAACCAGAGAATTTATATGGATATTGGAATTGTAATCTGCACAGTGTAAGCTTCCTACAGATCACATTCTTGTCTTGCAGTATACATATGTTCCTTACACCTCTAAATCTGAGTAGATACATGGATGCTAAAGAGTAGAAAGGGCAAGCAAAGAAACCTAAAAGCCATGTACATACCCAGAAATGCTTTGCTTGTGCAGTACATTCTTGCCTCATTTCTCATTTTGCTTTGCTGTTTCTGGTTTGTTTTTGTCCAATAGTTTTTTGATACAACACCTGAACTGCCTTGGAATGCTGCTATACATTATCTAAAACTCCTGCTACCATTACAAAAATTTACAGAATGCTTGACTGCAATATACCTTTGCAATTAAGATACACTTTCATTAATAGCTTATGTAACAAACATAGATTATGAAAAAAAACTCTTCAGTCACCTGCAAAGCTTCAGTTGGACACCAGAAACAGGATAGGAGAGAATTATCTTGCAGTTTGAATAGTGCCTAATGGCAGATACAGGATTTCTTGCTGCTTCTTAGAAGGCAGGTGAGCCCACTCACTAATGAAGATGGGCTATCAGACACCACCAAGCTTGCTTTTCACCCCACTTTCTAACAATGGGTACAGGACTTGCTGAACTTTTTTTTTTTTTTTTTTGAAGAACCAGAACAGGATTTCCGTGATCTTCCACATGTAGTTATCACCAGCTGAAAACTTATCAGGTTCCCAAGATTTAGTAAGTCAAGGACTGCTAATAGTAAGTCAAGGACTGCTACCATTTTGCCATACTTTTGCACCACAACTTTGGGTAAAAAAAAATCCTCGTCCAATAATAAAGCTCAATCTATGCAGCGTAACACTCATTGAATGGTAAGGAAAAGAAAAAGAAAAGCAAATTTTTTTTTTTTTTTTTTACCTTCAGCTCTATAAGAAAACAAAATGAGTCAGGAAAAGAAAAATTAATTTAAAAAAAAAAAGTATAAATACCAGCCTTTTTACATTGTAAAGATTAAACAGAAACAAAACCATCTAAGGGAACCAGCCACCATCAGAAATCTAAGTAACAGCAAAAATTAAATAAATCTCGAGAGAGATGAATAAAATCACAGGCATTTAATAGAATAAAATTCACAGAAGCCCAAACCCAATCTTCTCTAACTACTGAAACAATATTTCAGACACAGAAGAATTAGGAAAAGAAAAAAAAAAAATCAGTCTGCAAACACCTTCTTCTAGACTGCCTGTGTATCATAGTGCTAAGGGGTTACAGTGAAGGTATAGCTGTCCTAAAACAATTCATCACTGAGACAGAAGCTCAGCAAGCTTACATAGATGCAGGGGAAATTGCAAGATATCAGCATGCTGGTTTCAACCACTATTAGGATGATCCCAGTTTTATAGAGTGATCTTAAGTATTAACTGACAGCCTTGGCTTAATCAGCCATCATCTGAGTTCACCCTGGGTCATACATACCCTACCTTAATGTTGTTTGTTGTTGTTGTTTCCTACCTTTTATGATGTCGCAGTGTGCTATGTTGTCCTCACTCCAAAGTGAAACATTTCACTGAAACAAATGTGCTCCTGCCATACAGTAGCTGTGAGTCAGGGGTTGGTACAGAAGTTGGTAGCTCTGACATTAAAAGATCTCCTCCTTTCTTTGCCTCCTCAGAGCACACAGAGGGCAGCAAGACAGAGGCAGCTTGATCTCAAAAGACGTCTAAAGAACTGGATAGCCCCACAGGTCCCTCCCCTAACAGTTGACCAGCACATTCCCTGCCTGGGAATTGCTAGCTCCCCTCTTAACATTTCCCATTTTACTGCTAATTGAATGTAATTATGCCATTGGATTCAGTCTTTTGCACCTCTGGAGATGGAGCATGCCTGTAAGAGATTACATGAGCATGGAATCAGGCTAGGTATTAAGAAGGCAAGAGCAGTGCCGAGGGCAGTCTTGGGTCAGGCTGTGCTATGCTGAGACAGCCTCTCTGCTACCTGTAGGGCTTTTATTAACACTAGCAAGCTCCTGCCTCTGATCTTGGGAGAGAACAACTGCATTGTTCCTGCGATAGAAATTCAGAACTGCTCAACCTACTTTGTTAGACGTAACCACTATCCTCTTGTAGTTGAGACTGCTTGAGAACTTAATTACTAAAAGAGGAATTTAATTGTGTGTTACCTTACTGTCTTTGTTGTCTCATGTTAGCTCTTTAAAAATTAATTACAAGTCTGAGCTATAATGTGAACATCCTTGCTTGTGTTGCTGGAGGACCTAGGAACCTCTCTCTGGTTGTGGAGGGGTTCACTATATGTGCTGCTTCTGTAGAAAACAGTCTATGCAAAACAGTATACTATATTAACTCTCATATAAGGTGCTTAGCTTCACACAGTGATCCAAAAAAACAGCTGCAAAAATGGTGGTTTTAATGACTGATTAAATAACTTTCATAACTTGGTAGGTGTGCTAAAACATGCTTTTACTCTGCCACCTGCACTCACTCTCAGGATCTGAAGATCAAGTCTCCTCAGCAGTTACAAACATACCCTCTTTGAAGCTGATGGGTGAAATAACAACTATTCCCTCCCCCTTTCCCACCTGTTGAAAGAATTAAAACAATTGCACTAATAAACAATGCAGACAGAACTAGTTGGACTTCCAAGTATGCTGTTCTTTGCTGCTTTCAAGTACATTTGTAATCTAAAAGGAAGTTGGTTTTGCTCGTGGGTTTTTTGTTTGTTTGTTTGTTTTAACCTTCACCTACTTATTTCTGCACCAGCTAGTTGTCCCTTGCTTTCCATTTTTTTGTCTCTTTGTCCCATGAAAGAGTATGACATTGCCCTCTAAAAGACAAGGCATACATTCATTGTGTTCTTGTCAAATAGGTTCACGTCAATAATTTTGTAGTATTACAAGAAATGGTAACAATTTTGCTACAACTAACTTCCAATGTTTCCAGGGTTCTAGGGTGTTCCTATGCATTAAAAAAATATTTATCATTTTATTAAGATAGTGGTACCAATTAACAAATCATATATAAAGTAACTTATCTAGCTGGTTGTTTACTTTTTTATTCTGCAGAATTGGATAGACTTTTCTCTATACTTACACTACAACAAATCTATTTGTTTTCTGACCTTGCTTGTTTGCTTTATGTTCAGTTACATCATGCTTTCAAACCCAAAGCATGGATCATCTGAAGCAAGTAATCACTTGGAACAAAATCTACTCTTCCTTAAAGCTGAAAAGCTGATTTCTGGCAGTAGGAGCATGGCTACAGACAAAGTCCAGAAATACAAAGGATGCTTCCTCCAATTCATTACTATCTGCACTTCCTTATGCACAACTGTGTTTTAGTTGATGCAAAATGGGTGTTTTCCTTCCTAATATGCTTACCTGACTTGCTCTGACATCTGAGGTCTACTGAGACATTTGACTTTGACTTCTTTTCTTTTTTCTTTACGCTGCCCCTCAGGAAGGATCTGGTATATTTTCAGAATTTGATAAACCATTACTGATTGCAGAAGAAAAATCAATGCAACTGCCAGTGCTATCACTTACATACATAGTACAGCCTGACATCTAAAGAAGGAACAAACTTATTAAAGATTTCATTTTGGGTTTTTTTTTTTTCTCCCAGGTTACAAAACCAGAGGCTTGGACATAATAAGCATTTAATGAGTTCTTCAGTACTGGTCTTTGGATGTTGTATCACAAAAGCATATTATCTCATAGTGAAATACTGCAATGCAGAAAGTAGTTCTCTTTCTCCCCTGCAATTTGCCTCTAGAACAATAATAATGGCAATCTGGAATATAGTGATTGTTGCTTTTCCTTCCTAATGTGCTCACTTTGTTTATTTTCTATCCTGTTGCCTATGGGGAGGAGAGGAATTCCAGTCAATTCTCCCATTTACACTGATGCTATTAGTGAAAAGAACCATTTGTTAGATGTAAGAGATGCTTATTGATGCTTCCTTCATAAAATATTTACAGTGAAACACTGGACATGACCCTAGAGGAAAATTGTACAGATCAAAGTGATTTCCAAGACTACAAAGTAATAAAAAAAGTCTTGAAACAGTCTTCCTGTTTCTGTGGGCTAACAAGAAAAAGAGTCCATTCCAGGAAAGGGCTATGTGCTTTCTTTTTCAGCTCTAAAAGTAGCCATTTTATATCAGCTTGTTTTGCTCTCATCTTCACATTATGTAACATTTATCTCTCAGGCAACTGCTCGTGAAATTATGTTTCTTCAGAAATTAAAGCACCTTCTTTGCCAGTCATTATGTGGAGCTTATTTACCTTGAATGGGGATTCACAGAATGATAGAATGGTTTTGGGTTGGAAGGGACCTTTAAAGGTCATCTAGTCCAACCCCCCCTGCAATAAGCAGGGACATCTTCAACTGGATCAGGTTGATCAGAGCCCCATCCAGCCTGAACTTGAATGTTTCCAGGGATGGGGTATCTACCAGCTCTCTGGGCAATCTGTGCCAGTGTCTCACCACCCTCATCGTTAAAAATTTCTTCCTTATATCTAGTCTGAATCTACCTTCCTTTAGTTCAAAACCATTACCCCTTGTCCTATCACTACAGGCCCTACTAAAAAGTCTGTCCCCATGTTTCTTTTATGCCCCCCCCACCTCCCCTGCCTTTAAGTACTGGAAGGCTGCAATAAGGTCTCCCTGGAGCCTTCTCTTCTCCAGGCTGAACAACCCCAACTCTCTCAGCCTGTCCTCACAGGAGAGCTGTTCCAGCCCTCTCATCATTTTCGTGTCCCTTCTCTGGACCCGCTCCAGCAGGTCCATGTCTTTCCTGTGCTGAGGACCCCAGAGCTGGATGCACTACTGCAGGTGGGGTCTCACCAGAGTGGAGCAGAGGGGCAGAATCCCCTCCCTCGACCTGCTGGCCACACTGCTCTTGGTGCAGCCCAGGATACGGTTGGCTTTCTGGGCTGCGAGTGCACATTGCTGGCTGATGTCCAGCTTTTCATCCCCCAGTACGTCCTCCTCTGCAGGGCTGCTCTCAATCCCTTCATCCCCCAGCCTGTATTGATACTGGGGTTGCCCTGACCCAGGTGCAGGACCTTGCACTTGGCCTTGTTGAACCTCATTTCACATAGGTCCACATCTCGAGCTTGTCCAGGTCCCTCTGAATGGCATCCCATCCCTCAGGTGTGTCAACTGCACCCTGCACCACTTAGCTTGGTGTCATCTGCAAATTTGCTGAGGGTGCACTCAATCTCACTATGTCATTGATGAAGATAGTAAACAGTACTGGTCCCAATACGGACCCCTGAGGGACACCACTCGTCACTGATCTCCATCCAGACATTGAGCCGTTGACCACTACTCTCTGGATGTGACCATCCAGCCAATTCTTTATCCACTGAACAGTCCATCCATCAAATCCTCATCTCTCCAATGCAGAGAGAAGGATGTTGTGGTGGACTGTGTCAAAGGCCTTACCAAAGTCCAGATAGATAAATCCGTAACTCTTCCTTTGTCCACTGATGTAGTCACTCCATCACAGGCAGCCACTAGGTTGGTCAGGCAAGACTTGCTCTTGGTGAAGCCATGCTGGCTGCGTTGAATCACCTCCCTGCCCTCCAAGTGCCTTAACATGGCTTCTAGGAGGATCTGTTCCATGATCTTCCCAGGCACAGAGGTGAGGCTGACAGGTCAGTAGTTCCCAGGTCCTCCTTCCTACCCTTTTTAAAAACGGGTGCAATGTTTCCCTTTTTTCAGTCTCTGGGGACTTCACCTGACTGCCATGACTTTTCAAGTATCATGGAGAGTGGCTCTGCAACTACACCAGCCAATTCCCTCAGGGCTCTGGGCTGCAAGTTGTTCAGCTCCTCAGCCTTCTCCTCGTCTGTTGTTACCACTTTGCCAGTCTTGTTCATCATGGAGGGGGTATACTTTCTTTGACCTTCCTTTTCTGGCTGACATACCTATAGAAGCCTTTTTTGTTATTGTGCATCCCTTGCGAAGTTCAGCTCCAGCTGCACCTTGGCCCTCCTGACCCCATCCCTACACAACTGGGCAGCGTCCCTATACTCTTCCCAGGATACCTGTCCCTGCTTCCACTGCCTGTGCATTTCTTTCTTGCCCTTTAGTTTGACCAGCAGGTCTCAACTTATCCGTGGTGGTCTCTTGCATTCCTCTCCTGATTTCTTACACATGGGATCGAGAGAAAAATGATACATACAAAGAAGAGAAGTTATCAAAGAAGATGGACACTGGTCAACATTTCCACATTGATCTTTTCCGAGAGAAAGTTCTACTGAACATCTGATTGCCAGGCTACCCCCGTCAGCTGTGCTCAGTGTTTCAAGGTTCTGACTGAACCTTGATTTCATCACTGAAATCAGAAAGGAAATTTCAGATTTTAATATGAGAAGATACAATTACACATGTCTACAGTGATATACTGTGTAATGAAGGGCAGATAATTTTATTAGTAGATGAAGTAAGTATTTTTTCCTGTTGATTTCAGTGGGTAGAGTTGAGAATCCAAGTGTGTAAATAAAGTTTAATTATAAGTGCAAAGAAATTTACCTTGCTATCCAAGTCAACACGCAAGTTTGGCAGTGATAAAACACATTTCTTAGGAAAACAATAGGATAGGTTCATCTCTACTTCTTTGGACTTTCCAAATCCCACTTCAAAGAACTGCAAAGTTGGAGGGGTTTTCTATTTTCTGTTAGAAATGTGGATTTTGTTGTATTTATACTATTAAATGGCTACACACTGTGCTCTATAAAGTCTGTTCAACTGTATTACCATTCATTCACAAATAAAACATGCTTGCTGCCTTTGAGCTAAAATGTTCCTTCTATACTTCTATTCTTTTTCAGAATATTTTATTGTTAACAGCATACATACTCTGCACATCTTTAAACTTACAACCAAATGCAATTGCTGTTGAAGTAAACAAACTTTTTTTTTTTACATTAAAGTATTTAATTAGTGAAACAATCAGTATCAATGTAACAAACTGAAAAATACAGCAACCTGATACAAGACTGAGGTAACAAAATACTTTGCCAAAAACCTAGATTCCAGTGCCAGGGTTGTTATGGGTGAGACAGTTCACAAGAATTATAGAAAGAATCCTTACACAAATGGCATGCAGTGGACTGCTGGAAAATACAGCCAAAAATAGTGCAACAGTTTTCACACAAAACAAACCAAAATGTTGAAATTGGTTTACATTATAATGTGACAAGTAAGTCGCAATTTGAAAACTACTTTCTTTGCCTCGTTTTAGTGCTATTTGGAAAACCATGCATTTTGGCACTGAATTACATCAAAATTGCACATAATAATATTGCCTACATACACTTTATATCTTCACAATTTTGAAAACAGTAATTCTGAGATAATGTTTATTTTTACACAACTATTGCAGCTGTTCTCTTTGATGGATAAAAACTTGTATGGTTTGTAGTATTTTTCTGAAAATGCTGTATTAATCAGTACTGATATGCAGTATATTGTATTTCAATAGCAGCTTTCAATTCAAAGTATCAGATGACAGCAAATGGTACCAAATGACAGCATAAAAACTCAAATCAGCAGTTACAAACTGTTTAATACTTAAAATCTCATTTAAAATTTAAGATATTTTAATAATATTCTTACACAGCCATAATTCTGAATTTTTTTATATTGTGCAACAATTTCACAATTGTGAAAAGGTTTTTACCTATTGTGTAAAACTATTATTTGCTATGTTCATCTTTCTTCTATATAATGCTTTTTACATTCAAATGATCATAGTGTGAGCGAGTTCAAGTTACTTTTGACATATTTCCAAATTCCAAGGTTTTGAGTAGGATTTGAGTTTGAGGACTGAGTAGCACTGAAGGGTTTAGCTTCTCCAGAGATTCATCTTCTGTCAGTGACAAATGACTGGGTATCAGAAACATTCATAAATATTGCCCTTCACTCCTGCAACACTCTTTTGGAGCCCATCACGGCTTCTGGCAAATATGCTTCCTTTCTAGTTGTGAATCTGTTTTACAAGCAAGTGAAAATAGACCATTTTGTAACTTCTCCAACAGGCTCTATGGCTCATAATTTTGAGTAGAAGTATATTTTTGAAGGCTAGAACACTCTACCTCTTGTACATACAATAACATATATAACACTTTAGAGACCCTTAAATTCTAAAAGCCGTTAAATTCTGAGTGTGTACAGGCACGTTCTATTGCTACTGTATCAATCAGCAGTTACTGTTCTTTCCAAGGGAGGCTTGTTAAACATAACTGAAAGTTGTTAAAACATCCGTTAATCTCAATTGCAATATGCTGGAAAAAATGTCACGAGTCCTCATTGGTGTTCACTTCCACTACACCACATTAGAAAGGAGTAGGTAGATATTTACATGCTTCTCATGTATGTACATTTAATGCCAATAAGTGTTCCTTTTTAAATTAAGCTTATATTTAAGACAGATCAGGTTATTATCTTTTAAGGGGAAAGGGCTACTAATAAAGTAACTTTAAAAAATACTCTTGACTCGAATAGTTTTGTTTTGGTTAGTGTGTCATCATTTTGGTCACTGTCCTGCACATGGTTCAAACCCTATGAATGCTTATAACACACAATACATGTGGTCATAGGTGGCACATTCGTTAAAATGGCAGTCCACATAACACTTGCAACTTCATGAATAATCTCACTGATAACTAATCACAAAAGTCCACAGGTGCAGAGTAATTCAGATTATATCATATTCTAACAGTCTGAAGCCATTCACTGGTGATAGGATTTTACCACATTCAAAAGCTTCTACACTGTCTCTAATGGCATTGGATGCCCTGTCCTAGCAGATATGGATGTTTTTCCCAGTTCAAAGTTGTCTTTATTTAGTAAAAAAGGAGAAAAAAGGTATAAATATATTTTGTATTACCACTCTTTTCACACAACTCCTGAGCTATCAAAGAAACTTTGTCAACTTTCCATCCACTTTCACATGTCCCAGGACCTAAATGCAGTTGTTGTCAGGAACTGGTTTTGTTGAAAAGCTGGTATGTATTAGGCTTCACTCTCACGATGGTAATATGAACACTTAAAATAACACAAAAGTTACAGCTGACCTACATTTAACAATACAGGTATTTTGTTGTTGTTGTTGTTAAAGAAGTTTCAAAATCAAAATTTAGAAAATTATGCAAGTCCACAGAATAAATACTCCTAATGTCAGGGAGCTTGTTCTAATACAGGGCCTGTTCAATTAAACTAACTTCCATTTTTTTCATGGTTTGTAAGCTAGAGGTTGGCTTGCAAATTTCTCCTCTATGCAATCTTAGGAAACTGAGAGGAGGTTTTCTGGTGATTGATGAATTCTGAACACTAATGCCTTATGGCAAAAGAGTTTAAAACAGAAAAAGTGCTTCACTTAGCATGGGAACAGAAAAACCCTCTGACCACAGGAGTGCTAGGGCACAGCAGGGATACAGCTATGGATGTAGAGAGAGTTCTTTCAGAGGAGAAGGCTCAGTTACATTCATTTTTCTTTTGATCTCTGGACACTGGTGTGGAGGCTTCTTTGTACTTGCTCCACTGTCAGTCTTCCCTAGCTTTCATTGCCACCATGATTTCATAACAGCAGTACCATGTGCCAGTACGGTATGTCATAAAGGTGCATCATGTACTAGAATTGAGTGGAGCTGAGTCATCCACAGAAAGACAGAACAGAAACAATGATATGGAATCATTCTGAGGAGCCAGGGCCATGTGATACATAACACCTGATTACTTGCTTTACTGTACCAAGGGATTTAAGACAAACAACATTCAGACTGAAGAAAAAACCAAACTTGTAAGCAACTAAGCCAGTAGTTAAGAGAATGAAAGACAACCTTTAGCACAACATAAATTTAAACAGCCTTAAATCCATTGTCAGGGCATTCCTGAGTAATGTAACTGAATGAAAAGGAAACCAACTGTCCTGTGCCAAAATACATTTTTCCCAAATAGCTCAAATGTGAACAGCAGAATTGTCCAGAGATTTGATACAAAATCTGAGGCAGCCACACTGCCAAGCAACTCAGTGCACTTAGATTATAAAAATGTTGTTCCACAATTTTCTATTCTAATTGACACTTTGCAGCAAGTTAACACTGTCAATCATTCTGTGCATTAGAAAGAATTGAAACCCAACATGGGCCAAATATTCTTCAGTCACACAAAGCAGCTTAACAATAAAAAGAACCGTTTAAAAAAGAATAGGCAGAAGATATGATGCTCAGTTTGTGGCCAAATATCAGTTCATGGCAGTCTCTGACCACGAAAAGTTGAGGGCTCTAGAATCCTGCAGGAGTCAGGATTAATCTTCTGTCCATCTAACTTGTCTGCTTTCACTCAGTGCATGAGACTCTATCTGGTCCTAAGGACAACATTCACTTTCTGCTTTTAAAAGCTGTGTCAGAATCACTTTCAAGTTACATAGGAAAGTGCTGAAATATTTGTGGCTGGCTCATGTCAGGAAAACCATTCTCCTCTTCCTCCTTAGAGAACAATAGCCTGTTTCTTCAGTTTGGCACTTGAAATCGCACCAGGTAGGAGAGCAAATTATTCGAATGACATTAGATTAGCAGGTACCTGGAAAAGAATGTAAATTATTCAGCAGTATAATGCTTCTGAGCCTATTATGGCATTGGGAAACTGAAAAGTTACAAAATAGAGTGGGCTAATCATTTATTATATAATGTGAAAAGTGTAATCAGTCCCAAACAGGCCCAAAAGAAGGCTAACCCCATAACTGAAATGAAAGATAAAGACTCAAATGATTTTTTTATTCATAGACCAAGTCCAGCCAAAGTATTCTAAGAAGTTATCAGTATGCAAGGGAGGGATGCATGTGTGTAAAGAAGATTCTCAAGCTGCATCCTGTTTTAGGTCCTATATGGATGAACATCCTATTAATATAACCTTTGGAAATCCTTTTATGAATGAACATTTTCCTCAAGAGAAGAATGAGGCTGCTATATAAAGGACAAATATGGCATTTTTTAGGATGCTTTCTTCAGTGGCACTTACAGACCTAGTCATTGGAGTAAATGCTAGCATGTTTGCTTTCTTTGTCCATGAGAAAGCTCCTTCTGAAGTAGAGATGGGGCTACCTCACTTGAAGCAGTGAGTGTAGAGGTTATATGCTGTTGAGGTAACCACACCTATAGCTACACCTGCACAAATCTTAATTTGGTGGGAATTCTGTAGTTTTAAATAATTTTTATTCCTCCTATTGAAAAACTGGATCAATGTACAAAATGAGGAATTATGTCTGTCCCCACAGGACTGTGTGTGCACACAGACTGAGAAGAGACATCTTTTCTAGTAAGGATTTCCTGGAAAAATATGAAAAAAAAGGGTAGAAGTCAGTTTCACAACCTTACCTGAGGCTTGTTACTTTTGCATGCATCATCCAAATGCTTATGCCATAATATTGCATGAAACCTTGAACCAGTCTGGAACTTGTAAACATTGCCTACAAAAATAAGAAAATCAAAGCTCTAAATTTGCAGACAGACATGTAGTTTCAAGGGATTCTAATTCCTGTGCAGAAGCCGAAGTCCTGAAGTAAACTGTTAAATTTATCTGTACCTCAAATATTCAAACAGGATGTTGCTCATATAATAGAGACCATGTGAGGCGTGTTATCCAACAATCCTTGTGTGAAGGGAGTATGAGAACATACGTGTCCTGCAAAGCTTAGAGGAGTGTATAGGCAGAGAGGCCAAATTACAGCCACAGAGAAGACCACTTAGGCCACATCTAATTTACTCCTGGCTTTCTTCTCATTCAGACTGTTGTGGTTACTGCCAAACTTCTTATGAATGTTTTTGATATTTGTGAACTTAGTTTTCTTTGATGTCCTATTGAGAGTTTCCTCTGTGGCTCGTTATTTTATAAATTGTTTCTTGCATTTCAGTCAACACCCAAGAGATGCACTTCACACAATAGATGCAAATCCACATCCAGCACCCAAGTTGAAAACATGAAAAGTGAAGGAAGCCTCAAAAATTGTTATGTAACCACTCGAAGTGCAAAATAATTCCAGGGACTTTCTGATCTTTTCAAGTTTTTGAAGTTTAATCAAGGTGGAAGAGTTACGGCACTTCAAAATTAATTATTTAAAAGTAATTAATAATTACTTAAAAGGCTTTTTTTGGTAAATGGTTTGATGTTTGAAGAGTTTTTGTAATGTTTTAATTGGCCTCAGTGTAAGTCAAGATTTGATGTTGACCAATTTTAGGAAAGCTATTCAGAACCTCAGAGATCAGGGTATGCGGGCACATGGACATGCAGCAATCTCATATTGGTTGGGCAATTTCTGCAAAACTTACAGTAACTGCCAAGATACAGCAACACCTCTGTATCCACCATAGAAGCACCACAGCATATTGTAGAAATATGTTCACTTCCATTTGTACCCTGCCTTGAAAATTCTATATTGAAAATCTCCCTCTTCAGTCTTTTAAATGAGTGCCACTGCAAGTTCTGTAATTTACAAACTCATTAACAGAGATTAATCTACTTCCTGTCATAGAAATACAATGCAGACGATGTCCATCCTGCAACATCTACCTTTGTCAGGGTTATTTAGCTGGAAAATATCAGGATGCTCAGGGTCGTCAGGCAGTGCCACCATCCAGCCCACAATGGAGACTTTTTTACCAGGTGTAGATTTATACTGGAAGAGACAGACAAGTCAGTCACAGCTGAGACTGCAGTAGGGATTAACTTTTGACTGTAAAAGTTGTGCAGACATACAGCTTAGCCTGGAATAGCAAGTACACTTCAAACACCCTTCCAGATCTGCTTATGAATATACTATTTTTGGTTTTAGAACAAATTTAAAGCTTACATGTTTTCTTTCAGTGCCTCTTAAAGATTTTGCTCCAAAGTACAGAAGAGTTGATCCTGAAAGCATAACCCAGTATCTAGTCCATGAGGAGAGCTGAATCAGAGAGGAAAAAAATTAGGAAAAACTGCGTAACTCTTGACATTTCAAAAATCTATTCACAAGCAAGTCCAAGTGCTACCAAAGTTAATTTCAGGAGCAAGGAATGGAGAGTTAGATAAAGAGTGTCTCCTGATGTAAATCAGCCCAGCTACCTAAATTTGGATGGCTGACTGTGAATACAATCCATCTTACTCAGGTATCTCATAAAAGTATCAGGACTGATTGTTTCACAGGAAAATAGTGTGCTGCCTTCTACTGGACAGATCTTAGACTTCTGCATTTGATCAATAAAATTTATTGAGATGACATCTCTGCAATTCTTCAAATCTTTTAGCACTGAACAGTAGGTTTGCACATAAAAAATATCAACGAACTCTGCAGAAAACAAAAAATTACCAAATGCGTAGGACCAGAACCATGTGAAACCTGTGAATTTAGGTTAAGTATGAATTACCATGACTTTGGTGCTATGGGTGGGTGGCCTGCAGCCTTCCCATTTCACCATGATACCGAATTTCTGCCCTCACAGAAATGCATGCTGATTTATAGAGCTGCTTTACTCTTGCTCTGCTGTCACAACCTAGAGACATTACTCACAAATGCAGGGAGAAGCAAAACTGCTGTAGATCAAATATGGCGTACAAAGGTTACAACCTTGTTATAACCCAGCTAAAACTTTGAACAGAAAATGATTTTACAATTGATAATAACAAGGAACATTGTTTTATATGGTATCAAGCTGCACGTTTAATCTAATCCTGGAAATTAAAACAGCCACTACTGAACTAGAATCACAGGAAGAATTAGAATCACTTACAGTAGGCTTCTTGCCTTCTTTGAGCAATGTTTTTCTTCTTAATGGCCCTTCCATGGTAATGACTCCTGTGGCACTACCTAATGTGCAGCTGCAGGCCCCTGTTGGGCTGGAGAGACAAAACACTACCGTATGTATTTCAGCAGATAAATAAGGACAAGAAGCAAGAAATATAATTTAGCTCCAAATACATTTTTCCTGCATTGCCTGACATATATTGTATAATCTGACACTTGACTTTATAATATGTATTTTCCAGACCTAGGTATCAAATAGGAACCAGGATCTTTGAAAAATAGCAAATCAACAAAAGGTTCTATTCTGGGGTCTGAGACATGAAAAAAAACCAAAACAGAATAAATGTCGAGGCCTGAAGTCAAAGGGAAAACAGGCAATTTTCTGTTTTATTCTGGTAAATTACAGAAATAATCTGGATTTCTGGAAATTTATGGCTTAAAATTTTGGCAGTAAGAGCTCCCACAAATGTAATTTTATCTTGAAATAAACTTTAGCTGTCAAAAAAAGAATGTAGGAAATTACCTCGGCTAATTGGAAAAAAGTTGGGAAAAACTATATAACAATGCCAAATAGTTTATTGTACAGTGATTAAAATATTGTTTCGTTTCCCAGGATGAACACAGAGCTTCCCACATACAACAGTGAAAAAGTGGTACAACTGAAAGAACCTAAGTACAGACTAAGTTAGAAATGTAAACAGCCATTAAGAGCATAACAACCAAAGACTGATTGGTAGGTGATGATATGTTGTAATTATCTGCTGCTAACCTCTCCACTGCCATGTGATCACAGCCCTGATATTCTTATAAATACAAGGGCCAATGAAGTTTACCAGAGCCAACTAAATCACATCTAGTAATGAATACAAGGAAAAGGACATGTGTATGATCTACCATTCAGTTGCAAAAGGAACACTATTCTATGAACAAGTATGATGGTGTCATATAAACACATGCTGGTGAAAGTGATATACGCAGCAACACCACCTATGCAAGAACAGCACTTCAAACTGGCAAGTGCATCTTCGATTAAATGGAACTGCCTTGTCTGTGCTAATGTGTATTCCTGCCAATTCTAGTTTTCTGATAGAAATGGTAGAAGATTCCCGAAAAGGAAGAATGAATGAAAGCATTAGAATTATTTGATGGTGGATAAATGTAAGAAATGTATTTTAGGGAATAATTCTTCTTTGTGGATTTAAAAGGCTTTTCACATTTTTGTCTTCTTATATTTTCTATTTGTAGCTTGTATACATTTTTGAAACAAATCTACCATCGACATGTTAAGAGAGTATTTTCCAGCAGCAGGTATAATAGCTGAAATATTGTTCCAAAATTTACTCCTTTACTTATTTATAATGTATGCATTTTTATTCCTGTCTAACTTCTTCTAACTTGTGCTGCTATCAGATGTTACTAGCTCAAGTAAAACGGCTGTACTTATATTTACATATTATATCAACATTTCTACAGTGGCTGAAGCAAACTATTTTATACAAAATAAAATCTGACTGGATTGAAACTCCAACTAAATCTCAGCATTTGCAGAATACTGTTTCAGGGCCCTATTTTCCTTACTGTTCATACATGCTTCTTCACTTCCTACTACCACAGAATTTATCAAGTCCAGGTCAGGTATGGATGCAATGAATGATTTTTATCCCTCTAACTATATACAATTTTCCACGTCACCTCTCTTTGGCCTGTAAATGGATTACCTGTTTCTGAAAAGTCCATGTCTCGGTGACTAGCAAGATTCAGAGTGCCTGCTAAATATGGCATTGCTGATATTCCCTCTCTTACTTGGAGTCCAAGGTAACACTTCTTTACTGTACAAAATCAAGACATCATACTATAGTCCTCTGACACAAACAGATGTTATGGGTAGCTGTCCTGCCAATCAGGAAGTAAATTGTGAGAAAGGATCAAGAAGGTAACCTTCTAACATCATTATTTGTCACGGAAGGCAAAGATAGCCTTCCTGACAAACCTGCTTCTGTAATGTCATAAAACCCAAAGTAAACGCTAGTTTTCTGCAATATGGAAGCCAGACATAATTAGTTAAATCAATAGCTAAACTGAATTTCATCTGAATGGGCCATACCCCTGCTTTAGCATTAATAGGAATTTTTACAAGCAGGAGGGGAAGTCTCCCATGAGTAGCTAGGAAAGCATAGAGACCCAAATGGAAGTTTAGCACCATACACTGAGTAAGGCAGACCCTGAACTGTACCTGTAGACACAGCTTCGACTCCTAGGAGAATTCCGGATCGGTACCCTCCAGTTAGGCCCCAGCGTGGCATATAAACGACCCCTGTTTGTGAATGCAAATATCTGATGAGGGAAATTCTAGTCTGAGACTTCAACAGTTAGGGTTTGGTAAACATGACAGAGAGAGTTCCCAATCTTTTCAGGTCCATGGGAAGAAAAACACAATAAATTTACAGTGCTTTATTTCAAAAAGTTTGCCATTTTTTCCTAACTAATCAATAATTTGATAAAAATAACTATTGATTTAGGGCTTACCTATGTTAGGAATCATTCATGAATTTCTTAGCTAAGTCTGTAGAGTGCTCAGTGAGTGTACATGAAGACTAACTCACCTTTCAAGCCCTGACGGCAGCTCCTCACTAAATTCTGAGCTTTCACTGCTATCTAGAAAAAGAGTAGTACAGAGAAGGAGTAAGAAAACCACCCAAGGGAAAAATACAAAGCCGATGTATGTGGCTCACCAGTATAACCTTTATATAGTACCATGGAAATTGCTTACTCAAATCATGTTTCAAAGCTGAAGTCTTTAGAATTCGTGGTAAAATCTGAAATTGGAAGAGGCTTACATGAGCCTTCCCATTTGTAATATCTCACTGATGAACGAAGTCATTGTTACTGCTGTGTTTAAATACCAGACATCTACATGTCTTAGTTTTCATTATGCTGCTTTTCCTTCAAAAGCTGAGCACGTCAGGAACACAAATCCAGTTACTCTGTAAGACAGTATTTCTACCACAACATCTGTAAGTTGATGAAAGTTGTTAGACATGATATCACTGTTTGTTTTCAACAAGCAAGCACACCTGTAACAGAGGATATGCCAGCTGTATGCTGCTGCTAGGAGCCGTAACAAATCAATATGATGGTATTCACAGTGATAGTCCCCGTTTCTTCTCCAAGCCCATGACTGATTTGTCTCTCCTTCCCTGGCACAGCTATTTAGCTCACAGTTTTAATTTGGCCAGGACTGATCTTCTAATGCACAGTATAACACAGTGAGCTGTGCCTGTATTTTCCGAAGTTCAAAGATCATCTCAGTGTCAAACTCTTGGTGTAACCAAGTGGTCAAGTAACCAGCTACCCTTCACAGCCTATTTCCTATTATAGAAATAGCCTGAGTCACTTAAAAGGTGGCTTTCTCTTGCTTAGAACACAGATGCTCGATCACTTTGTTTTTATAATAATAATTATTTTATTAATTATAATTCCATAATGTAATTGTCATCATCCTCTTTCACAAGTTCATTTTATGTTTCTTTTGAAGTCTCAGAGAGCACAGCTAAACTATTCTCCCATCTTCTAAAACACATCATTAAAATTAAAGTTTTCTGTGTGAAAAAGTAGCTTTCAAAGTATATATCCACTTTTCAGTAGCACTTTTTTTTTTTCCCCTGGTGAAAGCTGACAAACACTGTGTCACATACAAAGCATATACAAAGACAATCTTCCTTCATGCCACTTTTACCAAAACCACCAGTAGGTAACTGAGGAAAGCTGAGATAAAGTTGACTGGGTAGCTGAGTAGCAGTTCTGATCTACTTTCTTCCATGAAAGGGACCAGTCTCTGCACAGGAGCTAACAACCCTCCTAACTCCCTACTTCTGGGTATCTCTGTGAGTCTCCAGAGCACTGGGACAGAAAGGCAGGATGCCAGTTCCCCACACAGACTCTACCTATGGAAAGGCCATTGGTGAACAGCGAGTTCAGAGCGTGGCTACGTGCTGGGCTGTGTGACTCCAAGACGCTGTCATCCAGGAGGTGGCGCGGCTTCTCCGTCGGGAAGGTTGCGCTTTTGCTCTCCACTACGCTGAACTGACACATCATGCTGGAAAATTGGAAAGAGAAAAATACACAACCCCTCTTATGCCATCTAATAGCAACCTTTGGCTCTTGGTATTTCCACTCAGACTTTGCCTTATCAATAGGTTATTAAGCAGCAGGCAATTAAACGATACTGCTCACGCTTTCCCTCTGCTGTGCATATGCTCCTTGACTTCCAAAACAAGTCTCACATTTTTGTGGTCTTTGTAAGTAACAGTTATCAGATTTCTGCAGATGAGAATTTTTAAGCTTTTTGACTCCTCTCCATACAAAAACTGAACACCCTGGGTGGAGGCAAAGGTAGAAAAACAGAAAGAGCAGACCCCAGCTAAGCCACTGCTTAGTGGTCCTTCGCTAAGCTGAACTAACACATCAACACTCTATGACCTTGGACAAGTCACGTGAACTTCTTTTACCCTAACCCATTAATTGTGAAATTTGGTAGATGCTGAAACCTTAACTGGGGAGCAGGTGCTCTCACTTAGCTGGGTAAATGGTAGAGAAAAATGTTTCTAATCCATATTACCAAGGTAAAACTGTGCAAAAGGTCACAACTTTCCTGAATGGTAAGGTGTGCCAAGCAGCTAGCAAGCTTCCTTAGATGTATTAGCAAGATGTTTAAAAAAACAAAAGAAAAAAAAAAAATCAGTTATGCACACCAGGAATCCACAGACCAGAGTGGATACACAGCTTTCAAGTACTGCCAATGTCTGGCACTAGTGGAGAATAAGAGTCAGCAAAAATAACCAAGTGACAAGAGAAAACCTAGAGAATACACAGTAAAGCCCGAAGCACTCTTGCAATACAAGAAACGGAAGGGACAAATACCAGAGTGTTCTCAAATACCAGAGTGTTCTGCTGCTATCTTAAATCTTTGTGATGCACAAAATTGCCTCAACGTGAGACAGCCTGAGTACCCACTTGTTTCCCAGGCTGTGACTCTTCCTGTGCCTTGGTACAGGAGGTGTAGGTAGACTTGCTGCTACTGAGGCATCAGGACACGTGGGTCTCCTGCTGAATTTCATAATTGCTGACATGTCAGATGGACCTAAAAGACAGAGATCATTTAACACTGAACTGATGCAAACCCCAGGAATTTCATAGGCTGGTGTGTTTAGCCACTGATTGAAATGAATTGTTACAGATAACCAAAAGGCACCATTTCTGAAGAGCTGTTTCTTGCGCATTAGGGTTACACCATCCATTTCTGCTACGAATTCATCTCTGTATTCTCAAACTGTCTGGAAGTAATTTTTAAAACAGCTTTGCACATACTTTTAACAATGAACTCCTACAAAAAGTCTTGGCACCTTTACAACAGCTGGATGTGCCAAAGTGTAATATGCAGAGCCATAAAATCAGTTTGTACTTCGGGTGTGAGCAGGAATGCTCACACATGTTTTGAATTTTGTTCACAACTCCATGTTGTGAATAAACTGTAAACAATCTCCTCATACTGACTCACAGCTTGAGCATGTAAGAGAAAACAAGGGCTTTTCAAGTATCTAATGGCCAGACAGATGCATTACTTCTCAACCATCCATGAGCTCTAGAGATGTCTCACTGCAATTATTCTTCATCTCACTTTACAGATTTTATGAGGCCTCACAGAAAACATGGACAAGCTGTTCTTGTTCCAGTTCCTTGACACTGTTCCCAAAAGGCTGGCAGTGAACTTTGTAATACAGTGGAGAACAACATGGCCTATCATCATCCTCAGTGAATGCAAGGCTATTCTTGGCTTCACAAAAGCCAGCTGAGATTCTACTTTTAAACATTTAGTTGTGGCATTGGTGCTTCTGACTGAAGCAGGAATAGTGGTCATGGAAGTGGCCATCTGCTCCACATCTATCTCCAGAATTTGTACAGCTCAGGTAGCAGCGAAACAGACTTTCCCCTACACTACAGGAACCACTTCTTGGAGGCTCCAGGGACCTTACCTTAGTCAGCTTCTGGCCTCCAACCTAAAACCACCTGTTAAAGAGGTCAACAGAGACAGAAACTTTGTGATGTGAAAAACGACACACAACTATCATCAGAATCCTTACAAAAGTGTCTGGCCTCAAATTAGTGATATACAGAAACAGAAAAAAACCCCAAACAAAACCCCAACATTCCAGGGCACAGTTTGACAACAGGATGTGAAGGTACACTTGTAACAGAAATCGTTCTGAGGGGGTGGTCGGTCACTGGAACAGGCTCCCCAGGGAAGCGGTCACAGTACCAAGCCTGTCAGAGTACAAGGAGTGTCTGGACAATGCTGTTAGTAATATAATTTAGTTTTAGGTAGTCCTGTGAGGAGCAGGGAGTTGGACTCGATGATCCTTATGGGTCCCTTCCAACTTGAGATATTCTATGATTCTATCTGTTATATAGGCTACTCCATCTCTCCTCAAGCACAGAAGTTATTCATCAGTTTCTTCTGCCTTGAACTGAGGATTGATGAGACACAAGAAGAAACAGGAGAACCGGTAATGAGTTTGTCCTAGTAAGAGGCAAAAAATAATACAAATAGATGCAAGTTGCTTTACTGTCCATACCCACTCTGCAATATAGACTTATATCAAGTTGTATGAAATATAGGAATTAATTCCAAATTACTTGTGTTTTTATTTCCCCACAGCCCAGACCCAGGAATTTCGCTATGAACTTACTATAAAGAATTGCAAAGTTTTTTCCCTAGCAGTCACTGTGCTGTTTAATTAACAATGAAAGCAGCCTCAAGACAAGCAGAAAGAGGAAACTACTTTTAGCAATAACCGAGAGGGGAAACAAGTTCCTTAGAGGAACCTTCAGTAATACTGTTCATCAGATCATCAATTTAGTGGGAGAACAAAAAGAGAAAACAATTTGTAATCCTGTTTTCTACTTTATTCCTATATACCATCTTATATAGGACAGCACTTTTGCCTGCCTGTCTTTGCTAGCATCACACAATTGAGAATTTGTGAAACATGACACCAGTAGCATAAGTCACTGGCGTATGTGGCTTTAGAGAAGGTCTTATGTTTAAAGGCCACATGCAGTTTTAAAAAAATGCACTTTTCATCATTACTTGTTCCAGAGATTCAACCAGAACCATACGCCTGGGAGGTTGGAAGAGGGCTAAGTACAATGTTCTGCTGCATTTTCAATTAAAATTTTTTTGCATTTGGGCTGTAAGATGACATTGGAAGCTTCTTCCCTAAAGACGATAAGGTTCACTTTCCTCTTCTGCTGTGGAGGCTAAGCAGAAGTTAGAATATAAGAAGTATGAATCCGAGCACAATTAGGTGGTGACTAGTTTAGTGTAAAAACTGTTTGAATTCGCATTTCACTATTAGGTCTGAAAATCTTGTCTGTTGCATTACTAGCAAGCACATGTATTTCACTAAAGTCTTTTACCACAAGTTTTCATTACAAATTCTTAAAATTTACGCAGAGACAAACCAAATGCATTCAGAAGTTTCAGAAATGATTACAAGTTCTTTTATTTGAAAACCTCCAGCCCTTCTGATAAACTAAGTTCACAAAAAGGAGTTTTCTCTACATGCTTTGTTTGTAGTGCCTTTCCATCAGATATTTTTCAACTTGTGAACAGTAGAATACTTCAGACTACTGAGGTGTTTACTACCTGCTAAGAAGCTTAAAATATATTGGAACTGAGACCCAGTATGAAGATAGTGGCAGCTGAAAGAATTTTCCTGAAAATTATGAGCATGTATCAGCGAGAGTCTAGTCTGAAACTCAGCATAAACTTCAGTGTTAATGTGGCCACTCTGAGGTTACCATCACAGCTTGGAATGCATTAAGTCACTACTTGTCCCTTAATCTGGCTGCCAGGATTGGTTCAGTTTTCTATTGCTTCCTGTTGTGTCATTCAGCTTTCTCTCTGGTACCAGTTCTAAATCCTGATTTACATTAAGTTCTTTTAAGTGGATGACATTATAGTTCACTGAGAGCTACTGAAGCATTATGTTTAACAAACTGTTGAAACTACAGCCTGCGAAAGAGTAGCAATCTCAAGTCACAGTCCTAAAGGAATACCAGTATGGTGCAGTGCTTTTTCACACAGACACTATGCCACATGTCAAAATAACTGTTAAATTTTCTAATACACATGAGTTTTAAAGGTTTAAGTTTCTCACTGTGCAGTGTCACAGAGCTGAAAGCAATAAGAATCAAATTAACTGAACAGTCTAAGACAACGTTCATCGAAACAAAGCGTGGAGACTGAACGAAAACTTTTTCATCTAGAGAAAGAACAGCAAAATAACAAGTCTTGTGCTGACACAATCAAGCCATTATAAAATGAAAGTCAGCTGGATTTTACTCCAGGTATTTTAAGGTATTTATAGGTTCAGATGTTATCACTATCAAAACCTACAAAAAATAAGAGATGTTGTCTACCAACAAAAATAGTTCTTTTGAGAGTTTTCATTCTACACTCCCTTTTTTTGGAAATCAGACCCCCATTTAGGAAGCATGAAATGAAATTTGCACTAATATGAATACGACACAAAAATATTTAAAGATTGATCATTGTAACTTGATTTTAGCAAGAGCTTTTATTACCTGGACAGCTTAAGAACAGAAAAAGTTTGTTAAAAAACCCCCTGAAACAAATGATATAATGTGTCTAAAAGGACTGCATATCTCAGATTGAAAATAAGATTATGGAATCAGACTTCAGCTCAGGTTAAAATACTGCCTGGCTAAGGTGAGATGTGTCAAGGGTGACAGAATTTGTGGAAATAGTTATAGGAGCCTTACAACTTAAGCCAACAGTTACAGCCTGGCTTCCTTGCTATTATACATGGCAATCACAATTGCTTTCATCAGTCCTGTGTGTCATGGTTTAACCCCAGCCAGCAGCTAAGCACCACGCAGCTGCTCACTCACTCCCCCCCCCACCCAGTGGGATGGGGGAGAAAATCAGGAAAAAGAAGCAAAACCCGTGGGTTGAGATAAGAACGGTTTAACAGAGCAGAGAAGAAGAAACTAATAATGATAATGATAACACTAATAAAATGACAACAGCAATAATGAAAGGATTAGAATGTACAAATGATGCGCAGTGCAATTGCTCACCACCCACCGACCGGCACCCAGCTAGTCCCCCAGCGGCGATTCCCCGCCCCCACTCCCCAGTTCCTATACTGGATGGGACGTCCCATGGTATGGAATACCCTGTTGGCCAGCTTGGGTCAGGTGCCCTGGCTGTGTCCTGTGCCAACTTCTTGTGCCCCTCCAGCTTTCTCGCTGGCTGGGCATGAGAAGCTGAAAAATCCTTGACATTAGTCTAAACACTACTAGCAGCAACTGAAAACATCAATGTTATCAACATTCTTCACATACTGAACTCAAAACATAGCACTGTACCAGCTACTAGGAAGACAGTTAACTCTATCCCAGCTGAAACCAGGACACTGTGAAAGGAGGTAAAGGACTTATTCTAATTCCTAGTTAGGTGTCTTTAGTGAAGATCCTGATGACAGAAAACAGAATGCTTTGTGGGATAAGATGATGACAGAAATATCAGCTGTGCTGGTATTACTCTGTTTTGAGTGGCCATTTTCTATGTTGTTCTGCATCTCCCTCGTCTCCAAGGCAAGAGAAAGAAATATATGTAATTTGGCTCTGTTAACCCTGTGCTAAGGTAGAAAGAATCTGAGCTTAGAAACCTTTACAAAGTCTTTGCATCTGCTCTGCTGTCAAATGTCTGAGGAAGAACTGTGAAGTTCAGCATTCTCATTAGATGGGACCTGTGCTGCAAGGTACACTCAGTTCAGCAAGAAGTCTGGGGTGCAGAGGGTGTCAGCATGAGTTATGGGGCACAGGGGAGATGACCTCATTTCTGTAAAGGGGTAAGAGACAAGAGAGCCTGTGCCAAGAAGGATGCCAAAGAGGGTAAGTGGTGAGATAGTGATGAAAACTGTAAAGACCAAGGGATGTTTCTGGACATACCAGACTGCTGAGCAATTAGCTGGTGAAGCTATGCCTGATACTACTGATAACAAAATTCCAATATTTAAATTCATTTGAGATTGAGTTATTTTGTCCCTTTTTTTCCAGTAAGTGAAGTCATCTGCTACTGCTAACTCTCCTCTTTACTCTCCTGGCTCCACTCCTAGTGCATACTGTTACCCTGATTGCTATTCTGTTATTTTGCCTTTCATGGAGACAAAGCGCTCTTAGTAGGATTTTCCAGTCAGCTGGCATGAACAAGGGTTAGTTTGGTTTTCATTATTTCTCAGCATAATTTTCAAGACTATGCTGACATGCACAAAAAAAAAAAAGTATAAAAATATTAAAACATTATTAAAAATTTGTTTGCATTAGGGAACGTGAGACAACTTCATCAGTGAGCTGAGTGCTGTTCAGAGATATGTGGCAAGAACATTTGGAAAAGTTTACACATATCCCAAAGGATCTCACTGTTTTTTCCTTTGCATAATTTTTCCATGAATAATCCTTCAAACGTTATAAATGAATGTTACTTTTGCAATCCTTCAGTAGAACATGTGAACATTTACAGTCTCCAGAGCTTTTAAAAAAAGCAACAGGGTGAAGGAGTTACAGTTCACAATTTTTCTCCACTAAAAATCTATCAATAAACCAATACTAGGCATCCGAACAGAAAACTGAAAACGAGTTGCATATTATATGCTGAAAAACGGAGTGACTTTTCAGGAAGGTAAACCAGTCTCAACTATTTGCCGTTTCTTGGTGACCAGCTAAGAAGTAAAACTGATACATACCAGCTCTGTTTCTAAAACTTAATAAAGACATTCCAAGCCACAGACTCTCTAGTTAAATCTTCGCTGTAAATTTTTACTGTTGCCATTGTGACCAAAGTCAGTGGGTGATAATTAAAACTTTCAAATAGAAAGACCTACTTACAAAACACACAGTAAAGAACTCAAGAAGAATTTTGTGCGCAGAATCAAGAATGACGCAAAAAAAATAAATCTAGAATGATGGCTATTGCAAAAGCATAGTTTTAACCTTTAGAGTATTGCTTTATAATTCAACTAAAGCCTATTAATACATACAACATGCAAGAGACATATATGTTACAGCTGCTTCTCAGACAAGAGCAAACTAAGAACAAGATTGGCTGCACCTCTTCGTGCTCCCCTAAGGCCCTCCAAAAGCCCACAAAAGGGGGGAAAAAAAAAAAAAAAAGGTGTGTCTTGGTCAGACAAATTGAAGTCTGCCTGCTCTCTTTGGAAACAGTATGCAAAGGCCTGTTGCTGCAGAGGTCAGGAAGATGATTTTGGTTATTGAATGAAAGTACTCTTTTTTTCAAAAGGACTATGAACTATTTATATTACCATGCCCTGGGAGTAAAGGGAACATAAATAGGATTTTATATTTCTGCCACATGATCCCTGTTGCTGTAATTAGTGTCCTATTCTAATCTCTACCTCCACTCTACGTAACAGAAAAAGGTACAGATACATTTATAAAAAGTAATTTGGAAACCTCATTCTGCAATGCATTTTTTTTTTTTTCCACCCTAAGGACAATAATTGCTATAGAATATCAGTCTGTCTACTTTGGCAATCAAGAATTTCTCATTCTAGAAATATCATAGGAAGAAAAAGATTAATTCACTGTTTCATTCCAGACTTTATATTTTTAATCTTCCACAAATCCTCACTCTCTCTTCATTTTTTGCATTTAAGATTGCTGCAAATAAACTGGCTTTGCTGCACTGTCCCTTCCTTCTCTAAGTGTTTTTCTTTCACTGACAGTCCAGATGAACCACAATTTTCTCAAGTGCCTTCTACTTCCAATATATGTAAAGAACATCCTGCTATCTTTACATTTTCCTTCAAATCATTCTCGGTTTCTTTCATTTCTATCTTCCACTTATCCAGCTACAGCTTGTTCTTTTTTCTTGATTCCCTTCTACTTCTCAATGATCCTTCCTTTATTACAGCCTTCAGTGGATTTTCAGGTGAAATGTGCAGGTTTGCTTTCCTAAATAATCAGAAAACAGCTTAAAGAAGTCTAACAACTTCTTCATTTAGTAATCCAAAAAAGTCATGATATGGACATTTTCTTCTTCCCTCAAACTCAACTGATTTGCTTTGTGCAAGTAACCTTCCATCCCAAATTTCTTAAACAAGCAAACAAAAAACGAGAGATTGAGAAAGACCCGGAGTACATGGTATTCTTTTGCTTCACTTTACTTCCAGGTTCTATTTTTTAGAACCTATTTTATGTTTACAGGACTCCAGAATACAATTATTAGGCAACTTATTAGAAGATGTTTCTTCATAGCCCTTATTGTCTCATATATATCTCCTCAAATCTCTAACAAGAATAGTCTGGCCCAGATTTTTTTTTGTTTTTTACAAATGCTACCACCTACTGGTGCCAAGAATGCTTGGAACAGATACACAGTGTGGTCCTCCTTCGATGTAGTCTTTGCTTTATGTTCAAATTTGCATGAACAAAATCCACTAATTTAAAGGTTAATTCCAAAAGCACAGTTTGCAATGAGGGAATAAACACTGACATGTATGTCAATCTTCTGTAATGTCTATCAACAACAATTATGAAAAAGAGAACTTTCAATCACACGAGTATATTAACGTATACTTTTTCTTCCCGTAAATTTAAGTATAACAGTGAATCATGCTGGGTTGTTATCTCAGGATACTAATGTCCCTTAATGGGCAAGTACAGCTTAGGCAGGGGCAGCTTCGTTCACCCTGTCTCCACTGCTGTTATGAAAAACTTGTGTGTGTCTGAGGAAGCAGTTCAATCTTCTTGGACCATTCAATTCCGGCTTACTTTTTTTTTGCTGTAATTGCCAGAAAAGGACCAAGTAAGTGATGTGGACACAGAGGGGCGTTAATTTATGTTAATATATTAAGTGTCAAAACGTACAAAATGGACCCTAGAGGAGTTTGTCCACTAGTACTTAATCCAGTACCTCCAAGAGTAGGACTGTAGAAATATGTTAATAATGTAGTGAAACATGACATTACAGTACAGGCAAGATGACAAGCTTAATACAGTTAGCAAGGGCAACAGCAAACCAGACAAGTGCACCAGAAACCTGGGGCACTTTTTTCTGTGCCACTCTATCAAGATCAAGTACAACTAACCACATTTCTAATGTACTTCTGACTGCACAGTAAGCACACTTCAGTGTATTTCCTACAAATGCTTCCTGAATAGAAGTGACACTTTCAATTTCAGGTGTTACTTTTATGAAAACACTAATTGTCAGCATTTGTGTTACTTACACTGCACCAGTGGACTGTGCAAAACCCTGACTTACACTTCAGCAAAAATGCTGGATTTCTTGCAGCTGGATCTGCAGGGTAGCCCATGAGCTTGGATGACATCCATACTGGCAGTGAAGACATAACCATTGTGAGAGCACAGCTGCAGGGAAACTCCAAAGTTTGGGTTCAACGAAATACACTAACCAATCCATCAAAAAATTAACTTTCTTTTTGCAGAAATTATTTCAGGTGACTGCTCTGAAGAGAGAGACAAAAAAAACCCCAACCCAGAGCAGAAAAGCCCCTTGTCTTCTGGCTGTTTTACATGTTCTTAACATTCCTAGGGACTAATAGCTTAGTAGTTAAAATAAGCATCAGTAAACTAGGGCATTAAAGAGACTTGTTTGGTAAGGGAGTCACAGGAAGTAATAGGAAGTGATAAAAGTTAAAAACTGAGCATGACCATTCTCTCCCCGATAACTCTGTATTTGCTCTGACAGAATATTCTACAATTTTTGTGAAGCTTTGGTCTGTTAAGAAAAAACCCACAGCGCAGTAACTCTGGCTGTATTTAGTGGTTGATAACAACATGTGAATCCCACACATTTGTCAGGCATTAATTTCTTTCAAAAATAGTCAAACGAGTTGCAAAAATTTGCAGGGAAAGTATCACAGAGGAAGAGATTGGAAATGAGTGTAAGTTTGAAACTGAAGAGCAAAGTTTTCTGGATGGTCTGTAAACTTTTGTGAAGAAAACTTAAGTTCTTCCATTTCTACCTTAAGTATAGCATAAGAAAAGCAGACACTATGCACATGAGGCAATAACCAAGCACTTGCAGGAGGATTAGACAATCCTCATTTCCACAGAACGATTGGCTGCTAAAGCACTTAGCACAAACTATTTATTAGTTGCCAAAGCAACCAGTAAAACAAAAGGCAAAACTAAATGTCAAACTCACTGTTTACATGGAAAATGACAGTGTGGGGTTTTTTTTTATTCTAAAATGCTGGGACTGCTGTACAGACGTCACTAGTGTAGTATACCTACTTTCAGAGGGTTACAAATGTGCAAACATCCCAGTCTTTCCTCCTTCTGTTTCTACAGTTTCTACATTTTTAACTCCTACATATCACATACTTTACATCCGATAAATCTACTGCTTCTGATTAATTAAGGTAAATATTAGAAGTTCTTTAGCAGCTCGCAAAACTGAATGGACTCAGCACTATGGGCCGAATTTCACCCCAATAACAAAAAAGAGAATACACCTGTTTCAGATTAATTACTCCAGATACCTGGTAGGGTGGTAACATAAAACCTCTGGTCTACTTATTCTCCTCTCAAGAATTATACCAAGACCTACTTGGGAAAAAAAAAAAAAAAAAAAAAAAAAAAAGAGGGGGTGAGGGTCCATCCTTAGCTATTGCACAATTAAACCCCCAGAATAAGGGCTGCCCACAGCTGAGGCCTGGCTGTTGCTAAAAAGGACTTCTGAATGCTAACTTTAATGAAGGGGTTCCTTAAAAATCACAGAATCATGAAGACCAGTCTTTGAGTCACTTAGTATTAGATATAATGTTCTGGATATGGAAATTATTTTAACATTATTCTATCTTTTTATATTGTTTCCCAAGACAGGATAAACATGGTATATTTCAGAGAAGGAGTAACCATTTTCTACATTCTGATTAGCACTGCACCCTGAACTCTTCAAAACAACATTAAGATGATAAAGAACATGCATAAAGTTTTCTATACTGAGCTACAGTTGGTGTGCAAATTCTAAGGAACTTCAGTTGCTTAGGCGGCTAACTTATTTACCATATATTACATTAATTCTTTTCTTTTGTTCTGGGAAAATGTATTGAGTTATACCTTCCAAAACAATCTGTCTAATAGCTGTACCATAAATGCTGGGCACCTCCTAGCCAACACTACAGGAACACAGATGTCTTTTGCAGCTAATTCAACTGGAAACTGTGAACAGTTAGCATACTATAAGCTCTCCAGCTACATTCTCTCTCTCAAACCATAGCAAGGCAGAATGAACAGACTTAAGTTGCTGCCAAGGAAGTTGTGTGAATCACACAGTTCCTGAAAGCATACAATTAAACTGTTTAAAGCTCCTTTTTAAATGCGACTTGCAAGAGACAAGAACTCTGCAGCGTTATGGAAGGCAAGAAATCTTCCCGTGAAAGCACTATTCACAATTATATATGCATTTGGTAATTAAATGAGACCATCTTAGCCACTAATATACAAAACATAGCTTGTTGTGAGACATTAACTTTAATCAGATGTCTGCCTCCTGTTTGAATTTACTGGAAAACCAGTTGGCAACCGAAGTGGAAAATGGACACATGGTTTCTCCAGTACTTTGCAAACAGAAATATTGAAGGGTTTAACTGTTTTTATTGAGCCTCACACTCATAAAGATACTTTAAGGGGAAAAAAAGAAACCCACAATGTCCCTGGCTAGAGTAAACTGTTAATCTTCTTTTGAAAAAGAGAAAACTGAAGTTGGGTAGAAGATAAAGTCACAGCGCTGGGAAGGAAAATCCAATTCCATCATCAACCCAAGTAATTATACTTTAGGACATGAAGACAACACTATTCCCTGCACTTAAGTCCATTATAGACTTTAGAATTATTACAACAATACCGAGCTTTTTCTCCATATTTGGAAACACATGGCAACCTGTAACAAGGCAGTATGTCACATGCCTTAGACTTACTGCTCTTAGTAACATATTAACATTTTGACTATCAGGACAACTGAACTGATGACTGCCCTTATGGGCCAAGGACCTTTATTTTACCTTAAAATCACTACATTCAGACTCCTATGCCTTAAACTATTGACTGGAACATTAAACTACTGCCTAAACTATTTTGAGATCATCTCTTATCATTATAGCTTGCTGACTGCAAAGGATTTACTCCTGGCACGCAATGACTGAGGTGGAAATAATTTCAAACTATAATTTGAATCCATATAAAGTTGACTCAGATACCTTTGAATGTTCTATTTTTAATTCTCCATGGTCAAGTATCTCATTACTGGTATTTGGGTATTTTAGCTCAGAATTATTCAAGACTAACATATGGCTATATTTCTATTTATTAATGTTGTGAAATAAACAATAAATTATTGCCTTCATGCTTAGTTAAATTTCAATTTGAATTCATGCTAACTTACTTAACTAACCTTCTCCAGGAATGATTTTTTTTTTTCAATAAAGTACACTGGATTCCCTTTAGTAGCATTTTTGCAGTGACATAGGTGCAGGTCACTGAAAAATTCATGTGGGTATTACAAAATGCTGGTGGCATTCATTGTCTAACTGGCAGTAGGTGAGAACCCTCTAGCTGACCAAGAAATACAGCAGTCCACAAGCGTGTCGAGCTTTCAAAGGAAATAACTAACAGAAGAATGGAGCAATAGGAATGACTCAAGACTTGGTTTCTAGTCATCATATTAATTCTCACTCTGAATAAAGCAAACTTACAGAGAATATAGGGGCACTGCAGATTCAGAAGGGAAAGTTCACCCTCTCCTAATACTGTCAGATAGTATACAATTGCATAATTAAATTGAGTAGGTACTACTGAACATTGTCCCGATCAATATTTGTGGACTCCAGCTGAGCTCACTGCAGTATAAAGCCATATTACTTGCCTGGCTCAGGAGAGTTCAAAGTTCTCGTTTCCAACTTTGGAACTGTGTTTTTAATTGCCTTCCATTACAGCTCTAATAGAATCTAAGCCCTCGATTAAGAATTACAGAGTATTGGTGATGATCACATACTATGCTGCTACGACCGAAGTTAGAACTTCCACAATCATCTTAATGAAACGTTAACACCAAAACCCTAGTGTAAAGCATTTAAATGTGAGCAATACAAAGTGAAAGCCAGAAAAAAGTTCACTTGCATGTCTGCTTTACATATGTAAGATATAATCATATGAGAAGCAATGACTTAGTTTTAAGTATGAATAAGCAAATCCTCACAAAAGCAAAATCAAATATTACATGATGTGGTGGGTTGACCTTGGCTGGCTGCCAAGGTGCCCACTGAGCCACTCTATCACTCCTCCTCCTCTGCAGGACAGGAGGGGAGAAAACAAGATAAAAAAAAACCCCTCGTAGGTTGAGATAAAAGCAGTTTAATAAAGAAAAGTGAAGGCTGCGTGCAGAAGCAAAGGAAAACAAAAAAGAATTTATCCTCTACTTCCCATCAGCTGGCAATGCCCAGCCACTGCCTGGGCCCCAGCACTCAGAGCAGTTGCTTCAGAAGACAAACGCCTTAATAACAAATGCTCGCCCCCCGGCTCCTCCTTTCTCTTAGCTTTTATTGCTGAGCACGTCATATGGTCAGGAATATCTCTTTGGTCAGCTTGGGTCAGCTGTCCTGGCTATGTCCCCTCTCAACCTCTTGCCCACGCCCTGCCTACTGGCCTTTTTGCGGGGGGTGGGTTTGGCGAGACAGCCTTGATGCTGTGAGCACTGCTCAGCAGTAGCCAGAACACTGGTGCCTTACCAACGCCTTTCTAGCTACAAGTACAAAGCACAGCACTAGGAGGGCTGCTATGGGAAAAGTTAACTCCATCCCAGCCAGACCCAATACACATGTCTGTACAAAGAAAGTGTTAATTAAGAACTCCTTTTGAATTTACCCAGTTACAAAAAGAAAAAAAAATTCCTCCTGTGAACTACCTCCTTGTATTTTACACAGCAATTAATAATTCTCAGCATTGAGGGGGGGAGGTGGAGCACCTTCCTGAAGAAATTTTTCCTTCCAAATTATTATTTCTATAGATTTTATTCCTTTTTCCTTAGAACTGTAGGGACTGAAGACCAGGTCAAATGTTTATCTGACTCTGGGAAGAGCATTCACAATCCTGAAACAAACAAGAGGTTCCCTGTAAATGACTGGCCATTTGACACTTAGAAAGGGTTTCACAGCAGCCAACATGAAGAGCTGGGAGGCAGAGAAAAAACACCCTTATTTATTTTTTCTCCTTTCATATTTAGCATCTTCCTTTTTCTTTCTCTCTTTCATTCATTTTGTCTCTCATCTGGTGAGAAGAAAAGACATTTTGAATGCCAAATGTCAGATACGGTCCGGACTCTTTGGGATTTTTACATTCACACATGGTTTAACATAATGAGACAGAAAATTAGCCATTCAGGTTTAAGAGATTAAAATAGAACAGCTTTTGAGATAATGGTTCCTATAGTAGTAAGCACATTTCACATAGTCTGACGTTTGTTTAGTCCGTTCATAGAAACTGTTGGTACAGCAGATTTGTTTTGGTCAACTTATGGATGGTACTGTAGCTTTTTATATGTTGCTAAAAGCTATTACAGATCTTTTGTCCTCCCACTTTACACAATGAAATTGTCTCAAATTTATGTGTTAGTTCACACAGAAACCTGAAAGGAGAATTTCGTATATTATTCAGTGCATTGATTCATTTGTACTGAAGGAATGCTCTTCCTTCTTCACGTATTAAATAATAATGAAAATGCAAGCATTTGCAAAAAAACCACACAATCTAATTTCTGTTCCAATGCTAACAAACACTCTGTGTTATCCCTCGAACTGCAATTGTTTATGTAGACATCAGCAATCTATTGATGACTCATGCTATTGATAATACCTCTGAATTACCAGGTCTGGCTTCTGGACAAAGAAGCTCACAGCAATACTACCTGGAATCATGGTCCCTCAGTAGACTGATATGGTAACAAGGTTAGTGGGACACTTGGTATCAATACTGACAACCTTGGCAATTTGCACTGGTCAGTTCCAGGGATTAATTTTAGATGTATTGTGCTGTGGTGGGTTGACCCTGGCTGGATGCCAGGTGCCCACCAAAGCTGTTCTATCAATCCCCCCTCCTCAGCTGGACAGGGGAGAGAAAATATAACAAAGGGCTTGTGGGTCAAGATAAGGACAGGAGAGATCACTCACCAATTACCGTCACGGGCAAAACAGACTCAGCTTGGGGAAAATTAACTCAATTTATTACAAATCAACCAGAGTAGGGTAATGAGAAATAAAACCAAATCTCAGAACACCTTCCCTCCACCCCTCCCTTCTTTCCGGGCACAACTTCACTCCTGGATTCTCTACCTACCACCCCAGTGGCGCAGGGGGACGGGGAATGGGGTTTACGTCATCACACGTTATTTCTGCTGCTTCATCCTCCTCAGGGGCAGGACTCATCACACTCTTCCCTGCTCCAGCGTGGGGTCCCTCCCACAGCAGACAGTCCTCCATGAACTTCTCCAACGTGGGTCATTCCCACGGGCTGCAGTTCTTCACGAACTGCTCCAGCATGGGTCCTTTTCCACGGTGTGCAGTCCTTCAGGAGCACACTGCTCCAGCGTGGGTCCCCCACGGGGTCACAAGTCCTGCCAGAAAACCTGCTCCGTGGGCTCCTCTCTCCACAGATCCGCAGGTCCTGCCAGGAGCCTGCTCCAGTGCAGGCTTCCCACGGGGTCACAGCCTCCTTCGGGCACCCACCTGCTCTGGTGTGGGGCCCTCCATGGGCTGCAGGTGGAGATCTGCTCCACCGTGGACCTCCATGGGCTGCAGGGGGACAGTGTGCCTCACCAGGGTCTTCCCCATGGGGTGCAGGGGAATCTCTGCTCGGGCACCTGGAGCATCTCCTCCCCTCCTTCTTCACTGACCTGGGGGTCTGCAGGGTTGTTTCTCTTACATGTTTTCACTCCTCTCTCCAGCTGCTGTTTCTGTCTGTCCCGCAACTTTTTTTCCTTCTTAAAAATGTTCTCCCAGAGGCGTTACCACTATCGCTGATTGGCTCGGCCTTGGCCGGCAGCGGGTCCGTCTTAGAGGCGGCTGGCATTGGCTTTGTCGGACACAGAGGAAGCTTCCAGCAGCTTCTTACAGAAGCCACCCCTGTAACCCCCCCCGCTACCAAAACCTTGCCACACAAAGCCAATACATGTGCTTTAGCTGGGTTTTTAATCTCAGCAGAGGAAAGTCCAATAGGTTTCATGCTACCTATTAAAAATGTGTACCCTACTAACAAATCAAACAAATCTTAAAAACGCTCCTCTTTGCCATCCAGGTAAACCTGTTACCCAGAAAGCCAAATAACAGTACATCGCTCCTCTACAATCTCTCCAAATTAAGTCTTACTTCTGAAGTCAGATTTTTTCATTCATTTAAGATCAACGGATTTGTTTTGCCTAGTCAAATGAATGCTGATATATGTGAAATCCATCTTGATATGTGGGATATAATTTGTTACTGTAAGAGCCTCCAAGGGTGACTATCATAGAGGAAGAAAACTATTTAAGACAAAGGACAGTGCTAACCCAAGTACAAGCTGGCTATGCAGAAATTTGCAATAAAATTCAGATCTTTTACAACTATCAGAGAGGTGGTGTTCTGGACCAAGGATGTTCTGAAACTGGGCATATGCACGGAAAGGGATCAGTTCTCTGAGAGCCCTTACAAGATAATTCTGTAATTGCAACAAAAGCCCATATACTGATCAATTCCTCCAAAACCCCTCTGATATAAAATGGGTTTTCCCATACTTCCCATACACTTCAGTGGAGGATTTCTGTAATTAAAATTATTTCCTTACTCAAATTTTCAAATGAAGTTTTATACCTGCAAGATCTTCTTTGGAGGAAACCAGTCGAGGAGAGCTGTTACCTGGCTCAATTCTTAATGACAATCTGGAAAAACAAGTTTTTAGAGAAATTAACAAAAAAAATTTCTCAATAGAAGTTGAAAGAAACTGAAGAAAGTAATTATTTTGGCAGTGGTAAGCAGGAATTCTACTTTGTTGGAGGTGTAGTTATTTATTTTGTTATGTAACAAAACAATAAATTTTTTTAAGTAAATCACTACCTGTTTGATAAGAAACTGTGAGGGAAGTCTATGAAAATAGAAATGGAAATTGGTATTTTATACTCCCTATCAGTGTAAAAATGTAAATTCATATACTCTTTCACATGAAAAAAACCCTCCAAAAGTTAGTAAATTTAGATACAAACCTAACAGCAAACATTTTATTCCCTCTGTACATGAAAAGTGAATTTATTCTGTTATCATGTGGAAATGTGCCCTCAGAAATAGCTATTTAGAAATATTAGTTACTATGACTTATAGAAAAGGAGCATAAGTGGGTAAAATGACCAACACTTAATAGTAAAAGAAGACAATTAGAAGTTATATTATACGCCCCTCTGCCTCACTCCATGTGTTTTATGATGCACTCACTGTTGCCTTATCTTAGCACTCCAACACATCTTGATCTTCCAGAGCATATGACTTCTGCCACCCCTCAAGCTTATGCACTCTTAACTTGACAATCATGGGTCCTTTGTTCTGTACCAGTGTGACAAAAAAGTATGGAGGACTACAATGTTACGTAAATTTTAATGGAATAGGCATAAAACCAAAAGAAATAACTGCTGTCATTGCACAGCATTAAACATGCAAAAAAGTTGTGAAAGTTTCAAGCTACACTGCTGTAGTCCACTGTATACAAACACCAGTGAAAGTCTTTTTAACTTTAAATAAAAACATGAAAAGGGGTGTGTGTGGGGCAACCTATGAAAGCATTTCAAAATATCACATATGGCTTAACTATCACTTTCCTTACACCTTCGTCTTCCACATACACAGTTTTACAGGGAATACCTTCCAGTCCATTCTCCACAGTATTCAAACATTGTCAACTATGTTTTAGTGTGAAGTTACTTAACAAACCTATGGTCCCTTTTCATGTTTCAGAATTTCTATTCTTCTGATAGTACTAGATTCTTTTACCTATCCAAAGTAATGTATTTCAAGTAGGTAATGAATCATTCCTTTCCAGACTACCTTTTCTTTCTGTCAACATGATTTCCGTGACCAGGAAGTGGCAACATGCCTCTCCTAGAAGCTGACAATGAGAAGGTCACAATAATATAACTCAGTGCACGACTCAAATGTTGATCATATGGGAATTCCTTTCGGTATGGAAAAATGGCAGAAAACCTTAATGAAGTTGTTCCCTGTAAAAAGGGCCCTGTTGTGAATTTATCTTCCATGCCTGTAGAAATGTTCCAATTGCATCCCTTGCACAGTAGTTACTCTTGTTCATTTTTAAGGCTGATCTGTTCCCCACGATATTAGAGGTTTATTGTACCCATGCTGTGAGCTTGATTTTTGTGCAGAAAGCTATACATTTTTTTTTGTTTAAGAATCTCCTGCAGAACTGTGCTATTTACAGATATTGAGAAACTTGGGTATTAAGCTCATTATACTGGGTTAGCTCATATTTGACGAACCAAAATCCTTATGCAAAACAGAACACTCATTTCAACTTGTTTCACATAACAGTAGTTCTCCAACAGAAGCAGACAACCCTTCCCCTGCTAACCTGTCACTGTTCCACAATTGCTAATTTCTTTCTTCTATTTCTGTCTGTACAAGGGAGCTGCTGCCTATCCTTCCCCACACTTGATAACTGCATGATTTAGTTTGTCAGCTTTGAGGAACTCCTCTCTGATGTTCTTTCCTTATCCTGTTAACAAATAAGTTACTCAGTTTTATTAGTCCCCTGTGGCAACAGCCACAATTTATTCGGTCACTGTGGAAACATCTGTCTAATAGGCCCATTGCAAAAAGATATGACTGCAATTCAGTCCATGTAAGCAAACAGCTTCTCCCTTTTACAATGATGTGATTTGTAATGCAATCCTCCTGAAAATTTCTTGCTTTGTTAGACTAAAATGAATTTAAATCTATATGTAAGGATTACAGACTAGACTCCGGTTCTTAAGCGTGCTGAACTGAATTGTGCTCATTAAACATGTCCAGTCTATCATTTCAGGTAACTATTTACAGAATCAGGTATTTTTCAGAGCAATTATGGCAGGACTACCTCATATACCTGAGGAGGCCACAAATCACTTGTCCAACTTCACATTTTGTATCAACTTTATTAGCTTACTACATAACAAGCTCCAAGACTTACATGTTTGAGAAACAGCACAGGTGAAATACTGCCTATGAATATGTACATAATGGGAAGTGCCATGACCTGCTATCAGATTTAAGGCAAGAACATTCTTATACCTTCTTTAGTGACCAGAACATCTGACAAAAGTAAGATCAACGTCCATGCAACTACTTGTGCTATACTGTTTCTTTCTTTCTGTTTAAAAATATTCTTGTAAAGAAGAAAAGGGGAAGATAACAGCAGAAAGATAAAACCATAAAGACCTGACGCCTTTATGGTTTTAACAAGGTTTTAGAAAGAGGCATGGTATCATTATACAATCTAGAAAGCACCCATGGTGTGTGCTGCTCTTAAAAGTTCACTGACAGAGCAACAAGTGAACCTTCAGTGACATAAAATGAGATTACATCACTCTTCACTGGTCATCTCTCTAGAAAATGTGAAGTTAGATAATGTTGTTTATCTGTTTGGTTATGTTAAAGTACACTCTGAACTCTTTGCCCTTGCTAAGTCTCTGACAGTTTGGTCGTTGACTTCAACAATGCCAGAATTCTGCAATGTTTTGAAAATAAAAAAAATGCAATTTAGCTATTCAACTTAGGAAAATACAGGATTTATTAAAAGAACAACAAATAAATAGGAGCCTAAATTTGAGGTTTGGTAGATATAAAATACTCATGCTGACATGTTTAACAAAATACTTAAAATAAACTGTGAGAAAAGTGAATATATTCTGACATGAGATGTCATTCCTGGACCACCTTCTCTCCTCCTCCCCCTCTCCCGCAGAAGGCTGGAAACAAAAACATTTTTATTTCAAAGAAAAGATACTGGCAGTCAGTACAGTTTCAACCAGTCTTGGCTTGTTTGTCACCACCCAAATTCATTTTTGCAATTCCTCTGACACTGCATTTTCTGCTGAGAAGCACAGGTTACATGCATGCACACGCATGCTCATCTGCTCTCACCTTGCTACATGTGCATATAGTTATGCCAGCAGCATGAGCAATGTCGCCCAAATAGCACTCACAGAGTCAGAATCTTTGGCCCTTCAGAGGCTTAGCGTGATACTATCAGTAGGTCTGTGCAGACTTTGACACCTGATGTGCTTACAACCACCATTCATCATTCATATCCATCACATACCAAATTATATTCTCACAGTTCACTGTCCCCAATGATATTCACTAGTATTACTACAAGTAAAAAACTACCTTTGTTCCAGCATACCTAATAAACCACTCATAACTCATGAAGACATTCTCTTTTTTTGTGTTTGCACCTGTGTATGATCAGAAATTCGTAAGTCACTATATTCATCCAATGTCACCGCACTGTTAGAATTTTTTTTTTTCAGCAATTCTTTTAAAAAACAAAATCTTTGCTTTACCATGGTGAGGAAGCCTAGTCTTAGTGCAAGGTCTAAGTGCTGATGTATGAAATTTCAACATTCCAAAATTATACAGCAAGAGTTTAGCTGAGACACATGCCAGGATAAATCCTAGATATCAACCTCAGAAACTGCCCATTAGAAACTGAAATTCCAAAACTGAGGAGTTAGTATTAATAATCTAAGGTGAAATAAAAACTAGAAGCAAAATCTCTAGGAAAAAAAAGTCAGCATAGAGATTTACTGAGTAAACAAACCATCAATTTACCTCTGGGAATTAAGACAAAGCTTTTAAAGAACAAGGCATAGCGAGAGTATGTGAAGACTTTGATCTTGGATACTAAAAAGATGACATAAACAGTATCTTTTTTTTTTTAAAGCCTGATACTCAGAATGTCTTCTGGAACATGTTAGGGCTGGGAGGCTCTGTAAAGTAAGCTGGACCTTTATCCCAACCTAGTCTTAAATAACACTCTTCTCCTGATTGCCACCATATAGCTCATTTAAGAGTAACCTTCCTGATAAGTAGGAAAAGAGGAACCTAACATAATGCAGAAAAAATAGGTAGCCAGTCTTAAACATAGTTCTGTTGCATGGGAGGTAGCCAGTCTTGAACATAGTTCTGTTTCACGGGAGTATGCTCTCCAGTACAGGACAAAACTACTGCTAGGACAGTAAAGCTACTTTTACTCAATTCCCCTAATATTAAGCAAGTGAATGAAGACAGAGTAGCCTTACATGAACAAGAAATGTAGCTGCTCCGTGAGGAGGCTGAACAAAACTTACTCATCTTTCTTGAGACAAGGAAGATCTAAGTTGCAATAAAGCAGTGCAGTCTTCAAAGCTGTCACTCAGGGCATTTCTGACCAGTATTTGTGTATGAAGCAAAATGGGTCTGACACATCTGAAACATTTTGGGCTGCCTGTGTAGCACTTAAACAGTAGGTCCAACAGTTTCTGGAAGCTTCACTGTCCCCGAGAATGTCCTGTGGAAGAGGCAGCCAAGTCACAACTATAGCTATTGATCCATATGGCCACTGGATCACTAGAAATCTCAGGCTAACAGTGAAGGTTTCCCCCTACCCCTGCCATTGACAACAAATCTTCCTGGAAAAGGTCCAGGGAATATAGCTGCCTGGGAGGCCCATTTAAGATGGACTGTGGCCAAGGTTCACTGCTATAAGTTCTTATAATTTAAGCACCTGCCGTACAGTTCCTGTTATCATAAGGCTAAAACCAATATGGTGCAGCTGGCACTTTTATAGTGCCATCATTGTTAGGAGTCAGTATAATGTTTTAATTGCCTATTAATTTCTCTGGGATGCTTTCCCATAGCATCCTGCCTATCTGAATCTAAATTTGAACTGGTTTTTCTGTAAATCGTTTTACTAGTAAATTGGATTATCAGTGTCTTGCCTAATATGCTCTGAAGAACTGAATTATATGTATAGATAGCAGTCTACATAATGGGATTCCAATCCTGATGGTCCTGTTCAGATAACACTGTAATACAAACAATAGTCTTCAAACTGACTTTACTCAAAGAACAACTGTGGAGAATACTAAGGCCAATTTAGACCAAGAACAATTGAGGAGAATACCAGGCCTGACCTAATGATACCAAAAGGTCAGCAAAAAAATTGTTTTGGAACCACTGCAAGGCGTGGCAGGTCAGGAAAGGACGTGGCATGGTGCCACCATGTTTGGATAGCACTGTCCAGCTCAGGGAAAAACTGCATTACCTGGGGACAAGCACTCTCCTCAGATCACTTCTTACACTCCTGGAGGAGGAAGAAGATCCTGCAGCAGCTGCATCATGGTATCTCTGAAATCCACCGGCTGCCAGTGATGCCCTGAGATAACAATGATTAGCAATACATTTTGGGTACAACTGGAAGGAATACTGATGCTTTAGGTCCTATTTTTGTCCCCTTAGTCTTGTAACTAGCAAATATTATTTCTCAGCTTCTGCAGAGAACAGTAGATGGGGCTGAGCAAGAAAGATCTATTATTTTTAGGATATGACATCATTGTCAGGGGTTTTCTGGAGTGGTCCTACTTGCTGACAAGCACGAATCTAAAGCAAGCAATTGGACTGGCACAAAAAATTGTAGAGAAAAGCTTTGTTTATATAAAGTGGCTGCCAAATTTTCCTTTTCAGTGTAACTGAGGTTCTCATTTGGCACAACGTTGTGTTGGGATCCTGCCAAAACATTTTAGGGCAACCATCTAAGCTTCTCTCCCTGACAGCCTGGTACTGAGATAGTTCTGTTCTCCCAGAAAAAGGTCAAGCATACATCTCCTCAGCGTACACTAATGCTGTCCCTGGCTCAAAAAGAACGGTCACGGGAAAGAGAAAGAGAGAGGAGATTCTTTCCCACTATAACAAAACTTAGCACTCTTTGCCTTTTTAAGGCTTACAGTTTCTTCTGGCATGGGACCAGAAAATGCTATGAAACTGAAGATCCATTAGGGAAAACTGAGTGGAAAATGTGAAATCAAATATTTGAAACAAAATCCAAAAACTTCTTATCAAATACAAAGATGGAAGAGAAATGAGAGTTCTCTTTAAGGGTAGTTGTGATGTGTTTTGATGAATACAGACTTTAATTTAAAGCTTTATCCTGATGAAACAAACATGGTCAAAAAAGGTCAAAGTTCTCCAAGGTGTATAAACTGCAGCAACTGTACTTTGCTAAGAATCAAATCTTTCCCTCTTTCTAATATCTTCTGTGACTTCAGACCAGTTTTTCCTTGCCATAGTGAAGCCTAGAAAGAAAACTGCTAGATTTGATTGAAATATTCTCACAAATAACTAAATCACAAGAAAAAGTACTAAATGATCTTTAAGATACATCAAATACTTTCCAGCATTATTAGCAAGGCTGCTGCTAAAGTTTGATTTTCAAATTTAAACTGGAATTACACATGACTTGTAGTTTTCCCAAATATTATGTTATAGTATCATATAATTATAGAAACCACTTGTTTAATCTATTTTTCCTAAGATATTACAGTTCATGAAAGCTATTATATATATAATGTTAACATTCACGCATCATCAGGAAACTCCATCTAAAAATCAAATTAAGCAACATGACCAGTTTCTTGAATCCAATCCAGGGGCTGTAAAGCCTATACTAACTACAATTCTTCACCTTTACCAATTACTACTCAGTTTAATTTTGCTCTATGTTTGTGACTTTAATGAAGCATGGAAGTATGTGGGAAATTAATAAATAATGACCATTAGATAATCTTAACAGTGAGATTTAAATCTCAGACTACCCTTACAACAAGTCTTGGACTGCCTCTTCAAAAGGCTGTGTGCAATGCTCATGTTCAATGTGCATTTGTTGCATAATGCATCTCTATTTGTGAAACATATACAAAGTCATGAGACTGAGAAAAGAAAGAACACGCGCATTCTATCATCAGTACTCTGGCAGGAATTCTAATTCCACGAAGCAGATAAATTTTGCTACGAAAACATCATACAAACATTCTTTCTTCCCCGAATAATTTTCCTACAGAAACATCACTATTCTTAGTATCTGTGATCAACCAGACACAAAAGCACAAACCTGTCAAACCACAGCCAAGTATGATCTTTTGCAGTGAACTACCCAATGCTGGTTCAGCTTCTTTTGCTGAAGTTTACCCTAAGCAAGGGGACAAATTTTGGACGTTTTCTCTGTATTTGAAGTTTGTCCTGATAATACTCGGAGAAGTTCCAAAAGAATACCTTGCCTGGATGGTTTTACTTTTAGAATTATTCTTTCAGGAAAAGCAAAGTTCCACACACATTTATCACAAGAATTCGTATCGACAGATTTGGCTGAGGAACAGTACTGTATGCACAGTGGCCTGAACCAGAGCCAAGTGGAACAGCTTTGGCAGCTGGAGTTATCACCAACTGCAGTTATGTTCAAAATCGAAGAGAAAAGACAAATTGCTTGACTCATGCTGTGCTCAAACATGTGGGTTTTTTGTCTCTGTTATGGTGACACCTTTTTTTCCTGAACTGTCTCAGTAGGATTTTCCATCTGTATGCCAGCAATATCAGCTATAATTGCAGAGAGATGTAGAACGGTTACGGTAGGTCATTCTTTATGCTCATATGTACATGACCCCACACTGGTAACACACAGTCTTCTGATTCACTGAATCTGCTCTTTTCTTTTCACAAACACTAACTGGTAGCCTTCACTTCATTAATTGATCAAGTTTCAACTTAAAAATTATTTAACTATTTGTCTCACTACTCCGATTAAGAAGCCGTTGCAAAATTCCATTACTCTGATGGTTAGGAACCATATTTCAACATTTAGCTTCTAAATTTTTGTATTCATTTATCCTTGTGCTACCATTACAATTTAGTTTAAATTGCTCTTTACCCTCCCTATTTTCTCCCAATTGTGTTTATACGTAGTGATTCTATTACCTAAACTTCTCGTCTTCTAGGCTAAAACCAAACATAGTTCTTTAAGTCTGGTGTTATGAAACAGACTTTATTCACCTGACGGCACCAGCAATTTTTTAAACCCACTCTAAGCATGGGTGGCCAGAATTGCGTACAGTACTCCACACAAGGTCTCACCAGCTCCTTTTTGAACCAGTATTAAAAATTTAATTTTTTATAGAAACACTATATTTGATAGGGAGTAGGGATGAATTTGTCTTTTCACGCCTGTATCTTACTTCTGACAGACATCTACTGATCAACACCATAAATTACTGTTAGAATAAATACGTAACATTTTTATTTTTGTATCACTATCATTTTAGTCATCAGGCCATCTGATTCTTCCTTTGTGATATCCAAATCATCTTCTACTTTGATGAACCCTTGCAACACTTTTATTAACGTATGGTCTACATAGATACAAATTCTGAGACAAAGTTCTTAACTGAAGTATTTAATAAAACTGGTAACAAGACTGGTTTTAAAGAAGTTCATTAGCAACCTTGCTCTCCAAAACATATTCTAAAATCTTTCATACTACCATCGTATTATTGAACATCTGGTTGCCTTGAATACTTTTAATTCTGTTCACCTAAATAGAGGTACTATATTTGTCAATAGCTAATTTTATAGCATTAAATCTACCTTGGTTGAGTTATTTAAAACCTTGGCTGCTAGACCTATGATTTAAGTTCTTTCAGAATTATTAGCCAGGGATTATCACCTCCTTTAACTGCAGCACATTCACATAATGACCAATGTGCTCTATGGTGTGTATTTCACAGCATTGTGTGGGTTAGCTCTTCTCCACCTCTTTTGTAAGCATTGCTTTGACATGCTTAAACCCCCCAAATTGTCAGGTTTATATCTTAAGTATGAGATTATTAAAAATAGTAATTTGAAATTGGAAGATGTTTTTAATGTATTATTTCCAATAGCATAGAGTCAACCCTGGACATCTTGGAGATGGCTTTAGGATTCCTGAACAAATTCCCAGAATACAAGCACCACAAGAATAAAGACTAGATTTTCATCTGCTTTTAACTTTTACAAAGATATTTAATTTTGGAAATCTGGTTAGAGTCATAAAGGAAGGCTGTCATTCTCGATTTTACTCAGGCATCCTGGTATTATCAGCTCTATTAATAAAATATTAAGAACACCAGACAAACCCCAAAACATCTTCAGCCAATGGCTTTTTGTTCAACTCTTAATCAAACTAACAGCCAAGTGAACTTTCCATTAAATTCCCCAAAACCTGAAGAATAGTACTTACTTATAATTGTCATCTTCTACAAATTTCTGAAGTTCTTCAATGTAACGGACAGACTTCAAATACTTTTGCACATGGGGCAGTGTTGTAAGATGATCTGTGGAGCATTGAAATAAAAAAAAGATGAACATTCACGTCATCCAAAATTATTCTTTCAGGGTTTTTCCTGGTTCTTATGGTTATCTTAATGGAAACAGAGGATTTGAACCTTCCTAAAGAATAAATCAGGCAGAAATATTACTTTGACTCTAAAAAGATTTGATTGAGCAAAAGTGATGCTCAGTTGTTAAAGAAAACAGATGCATTTCATCATCATGAAAGCTAGTGTATTTTATTATATGCTTTCTCACAAGTGGAAAAGAGTTATTTGCTGAAAACCTTGCTTGAATTTTGTGCTCACTGTTCTGGGGGAAATTAAAGCCTGCAGCCATGGCTGTTAGTGATTCTTATATGAAAATGAAGTGAAGAGACTAAAAAATTACAATGCTGAATACCAAGAAAGAAAGACACTAAGTTCAGAATGACAGAAAAATCCTTTGATGCATGGTGCACAGACAGGAACATTCCTTGTAGTATCTAACTTAACTTTTATGCTGTCGTAAAGACAACTGTTTATAAGGCACCCATTATTCCAGAATATTCAAGGTCATATTTTAATTTTCATTCTGACTTTAACAGAAGCACTCAAAATTAATGCATAGCAATGCAAGAAGCTGCCAAAACTGTAAAAAGGAAAGGGTTAGTGAAATAATAGGTTTCTTTGTCATTCGAAATACTCAAAGACAAAATGAAACTCACATTAAGAACATGATAGCTGAATAATCTAGCTATTCAGAGTCATACATTATTATGCCTAGTCCCTACCTTTAAATACTTTGTGTTACTGAAGCTGACAACAAAGGACAAGGGCTGGATACTTAAGCATACACAAGTTAATTTCTCACATCTAACATTTAGGTTTTTTCTACTCAAAACTCCCCAAAACTGTAGCATTTAAATGTTCCGAATTTATTTAATTGTACAGCTGCTCTCAAGGTTTTCCAGCTTTTCACATTTAAGCAATGAAAAGTCATGCTAAGTCACCAACAGTACGCTGAGTATTCATCAAGACCCCCAAACCAGCACATTTCTTGACATAGGCTTCACTAACAGGCTAGAATTGCAGAAATGAATTTTAGAGTAAAATCTTGTTAACAAAAAGAAGCAGCCCCTCATGTTCCTCACTTTGTCGACAAGTGAGGTGTGTAGAAAAGCTTAACACACAATTTAACAACTGTTGTATAGATTGAAATATTTGTATTTTGTTTTGTATCATCAGGATACTAACAATAAAATGATAATGAAATTAACACATTCTACACTCCAAAGACATCACATCTACTGCAAAGGAAAGGAAAGATATTAAGATAATTCTCTCTACCTGCCTCTGGTGGAAACAGAATATAACCCAAATGCAATAGCTGTACCTGACAGTATGTTATTTGTAGTCCACATGTAGCTGTAAACTCTGCACAACTTCTGTTATAGCTCTTACAATTTAGAATACATGCTTATTTACCTAATTTACCAGTAAGATTGAAACTGCACAGAAGTGGAAGCTACACCACTTACTAGTGTTCAATTCTACCAACGTTAGCCTCTCGTGTTGCCTTTACACAGGGCTGAAACCTGCTTTCACAATGTTGTACTAAAGAAATTTTAGTTTAGGCTTAACAGGCATAACAAGATTTACCAACCATAGTTACAGGAGACTTGCAGATCAGCTATTATTCGGAGAATATTGTTCATTTGATTGGATCTTTGTTCATTCTCCATAATGCTGCCTGAAGCGGGATATGCAGAATCAATGTAGATTAAATCCAAGAGATAAATTCCTGAAACAGACAAATCAATCAACCAATTGATCTAGTGTTTCAAACAGAAATAGTTGCATAATTTTTAATAAATATAACAGCCAGCAACTATTTACCCCCGCTATGGTCTGGGCCCATTAAACAAAGGAGCACTTGGGATTTGCATGTCAAAAAAATTCATAATTAGTGCTTGAGTTCTATGGCACCTCTTAAAAAAGGACAGAAAAGATTTTACTTGTGCACTTATGTAGGCTGAGCAATTTGCAGGACCATAAAAAGGACGCTAAAAAAAGAAAGACTGACAGCTGCCAGAAACCCCTGATGACGGTACAGGCAGTCTGCGTGGAGCTGGCAGCAAGCACGACAACCTCTGGCCACAACAAGTAGAGTTCAGCACTGTAGTGCCTTCCAGGTCTGCCGCTATTTACTACATTAAGATATTACTGCATGTTTTGGCTGAGGCTCCAAGCTGCATTTGCTAGAAGACAACAGGAGATGATACCTAGGTTTTGATTATGTGATGATTTAAAAAAGCAGAAAGGAAAGGTTTTTATTTATGAATTCTATAATTGAAAAAATGGCATAGTTATTTGCCTAGGCCCGGATTTCTCAGTAATTACAAAAAGATGGTGATTATTATAGTTGCCAAAAATGCTGATTGCTCTTACTCGTATTGCGCTTTTCCAAAGCGCTGGCTGACTAGACAAAATGTCACTTTTTGGTTGGTAAAGAAGTGTATTATATACAGAAGCTGTGTGTGACAAGATGTCAGCTATCTTCATCATCAAAAATACGCCTATATCCAATGTTTGGTAGGCAGGTATTTTGCAGAGTTAGTCTCTGTTGAACAGTACTTTTACCTTTACAAATTATGTAAGAAAGAAAAAGGCAGGCTTAAGGCTGAAATGAATTCATGATACAGCGTAACATTTCTTGCATGGCACCCTGCTGCTTTTTATCAACACATGCCATTCCGTTTCACACATACCATTATGATTTGTAGCGGGCTTCTTTTACAGCCCTAGAACAGTTAGGAAGCAATCACAAAGGAAAAATACTGCCCAGGAAGTACATACTATGTACTTCTATACAATCCAAACAATCATCAAGTTTGAGAAAACTGAATCATCACTGAGATTGCCTAGAAAGTTTTAGTTTTTAACTCTGGAAAATTGAAAGATAATTCTGCAACACAGTCTTGCAAAACTCGTGAAAGCTACTATGAAAGCATAATGAATGCAAGGCTCATCTACTTACTTCAGTAATTAACTGAATGCATTTAAATGATGAGGAAGACTAACACTCTTGCCTTTTGTGAGGATACTTCAATCAGTTTTAGTATTTCAGTTGTATGAATGCAGGGAAGGAGTACAGAGGCTCTGAGTGTGTGTGTAAAATTAATTTATTTTAGAACTTCCAGCTATACTCTCTGTTGATCAGACCTTGGGTGCACACCATAGGAAGGAACAAAGTCATAATGCACAGTACTTCATCTCTCAGGGAAGTGGAATAGTTAGTCTGCTGAGGCAGAGTTATAGCAATACACTTTGTCACCTCCAGTGTGATCTTGGCCACATGGGCACTCTGTGACTAAGACCTCCTGAAATAAGTGAGGTCAATCACCATATAAAGGAGACTTGATGCTCTTTTGCCTCTTCGTGGAGCCATGCAACAGCCAGACATACCCAAACTAGACAATACAAGAAAGAAAGTGCAGCTTCATCTATTCTTAATATAGGTTTTGCTTTTTTTATTAAAAAAAAAAAATCCCATAACTGCACGCCTAACCTGTAGGAAATACAAAGTGCTTAAATTTGTAACCATATAAATTTGAACATAGGTTTACAAGCAATTTATACAAAATTTACACAAACACAAAGCCATTGCCAGTTGTGATAAATAATAATGAAGTGGATGCAACCCAAATACTGTAATACCACTCACAGTAGAAATCTTTTACATGCAGTCTTCAATATTCTTACTTCTACTGATAAAATGAAGTGCAGATCAGATTCTGCTGGATGTACATTTCAAAGAGGAAACCACAGCTCACACAGTGAACTTAGAGCAAAATATAACTAAGTTCTAGCAAGACTAACGCAATGTTTTTGCATCTCAAAACTTAATGATTCTGTACGAATTAAAAAAAAAAAAAAAAACAAAAAGCTGTGCACAACAATGCGTGCCACTTGCTATGATTCTACTAAGCACTCCAGATAGCATGAAAGCTTGGACCAATGGAGGCAGCTCAGAGCAGTAGTCCTTTATCTGATTTTTGCACATCGTATAAACACAACTGCTAGCTAAAGGTGGGGACACATTAATCAATTTTTTTTGAGTTGACACAAACATGGCCAAACTGTATTTTGTAGCTACATATTATTTACCTGTTTCAAGACAAGGGTCTATTAAAATCCACTCTTATCAGCTCCTTTCTCTGCATATCTTGAAATCTCATGGCTATCGATGCCAAACATTAGTTAGCAACAGATCATGTTCCATCAAGAACTATTTTATTTAAATACAAGCTAAGTAGCAATATTCTAATCTTCTGTTAGACCTGAAATAGAATCATTCTGAAACTACACTGTAAAAAGTTTCTGTTGAGGCAGAATCCACTGGAAACAATAGAACATGGCAACTGTAATGCATAAGCCCTTGAGACAGCTTTGTAAACTGCAGCTTTTTCAACATTTTACCTTATCATTCAATTCACATATTCTTCTAACGGTTCAGTAACAGCACTGTCAGAATATGCTTTCCGACACTTGCCACAATAAACTAAGGTTTATACTTTTCTATTCCTATGAACTATGGAAAAATGTCTTAAAACATCACAGAACACCAACATTACCTAAAATATTAGAATAGCTATGAATAGTGTCACAGAAGTCTGACTCAACATCCACATCATCCCAAAATATCCCCTGGAACACCTTCCTCCAAATCACAGAAGAAATCAAAACCAAACTACAAGCTCTAAAAAAGCCCAAACACAGTACTGCGATCCCAGAAAGCTAACCTGATGCAAGTCTTGGTTTTATAGAGGGTTTTGGGTGCAAATTCAACTGGTAGAAGAAAAGAAGTAGATTAAAGAAACAGGAGACTATATTAATCCTCTATGTATGTGTTGGGGACTGGGTTAAGAAGAGTGCTCTATGTGTTTGCAAACCACCTTATGTACTAGGAGTTACTAAGTGATCGGTGGAAGATACTGTTTTCCTAGTAGCTAAATATTACAGAAATATTAATTGTTTCAGATAAAAATCAGTATTTCCTGTGAGTGCTAACTTCGCTCTTTCTGGACTAACCAGATATAATCATTTTTTAAAACATTCCCAGAATACCCCAAATTAAAGTTGTATCCCAATAACATTTATTTTTTCTTCATACCATCATTAGTTCACATACATAATTCCTTTTCTGATCTCAGTCTGCAGAGAAGGTGGGTGAAATTAAAACTCAGAAAAGAAGAATGATGAGAGAAATGTTTGTAAAAACATATCACATCTATAAACTCTCTAAGACCTTTTTATAGCAGGACAATGGTATTATTTTAGAGAAGAATTAGAATGTTAGAATTCCAATCTGGTGGCATTTTACGCATGCTTTGTGCTGGCACAAATAATCATAGGCTAACTTAGGGCAGAAGGGACCTCCAGAGGTCAACCTAGCCCAATTTCCTGCTCAAAGCAGGGCTACATCAAAGTTGGAAAAGGTTGCTATTTGCCCTGTAAGTTTAGGGGTGGAAACTCTCTGATCCAACTTAATCCAGTACTCCTTAACCATTCTGATAGTATTTTTTCTTTTTGTTTATATCCAGTTGTAAATTCCCATGTTATAACTTGTGACTAATGCCTCTTGTCCTTTCGCTGTGCACCTCTTGAGAAGAATATGGCCTGTCTTCTTTATAAGCCGCCCCTCCCTGACAACAAAATATGAATTTGATGCACAGGGCTGGAGAACTGCCCTTCATTTTGCTACCAAATAAAATTAGGAGACTAGCAAATGGGAAATTCTATTGCACAGAAGTAAATGCACTAATGAACTCTCATACATGAAACAAAAATTTCTCATCTGATTAATGGGTGAAATCTAGAACCTGACACAGATTCTTCCACAGCATCAAAATTACCAGTTTAAAAAACTGAGTAAGAACAGAAAAATTGCATGTTCTAAACAACAACATAAAATAGAAAATTAAATCAGTTTCACAAAACCTTTTCAAGAAGAAAAAGGTACGTCAGCCTGAGAACTTGACATTCACTAACATTTCTGGCTTTTCAGCAAATCCGTTATCAGGTGAATGTAAGCAACCTACTATCAAAATCCTCTGGCATAAGACCGAGCACTACCGGTATCTTTCTGATTGTATACTGTTGTTTTCCATTCCACACATCAAACTCAGCTGAGCACTTCCTCAGAAATGCATGATAAAACTTGAGTTCTGTAGGAGAACTGTGTTGTAAGCTGTAACAACAGCACAGCATTTCAGTGCATCTCAGACACGGGCAGGATGGTCTCAGAAACAGAACCTGCCTGTGAAGCTCTGCAGGGAGGATGGAACCTGGTGCATTTTATCCTTTCCAAAAACAACCATAGCTTTTCAGGAACATCTTTTTACCATTTATATAAGTGCTGAGTACAAAAGTATTGCAAGTTTATAGTTGCTATTCCAGTTCAGAAAATACACACAAAAGATGTTTTTAGTTCCTCTTAAGTTAGCAAGCAGCCCCAAATAAAATACCCGTTAGAGAAAAGATTCTTGTGTAAGCGTATTTCGCTCAGACTGCAAGTTATTATAGATTGTCCAAGTCTTGGGACTCATATTCCCAGTACTTGATTGCCAAGACGTCTCAGAGACTTGATATTCCTGTGCTATTTGCTCTTCCACCTCTGCTGAAGCCAGCCTGAAGCTCCTAATATATAAATTCCAAATTCTTTCCTTGAAAGAGATAATGCGTATTTCCAAAGCTTCAGAAGAAGGATTAGTAAATACAGTATCTTTTGAAAGCATGAATGATACACAGATTAAATATTTTCCATAAATCTTACTGACCTCAGTGGTCCTGGAAGGCAAACCCTTTACGAATGCAGGGAGAAAGTGCTGTACAAAATGTACTGAGTCTGCTCTGAATGCTGTATTCAGGTAGACTGAACAGAAATCACTGTATGTGCTCCATTCAGGGATCACTGCAGCTATTGCTAGTGTGTCAAAAACATTATCTCAGTCTGATTTTTCGTTAAAGGATTGCTCAAACATTTAGGGTCAGCTGAAAGGCAGACTTTAATTTAATATATTCCTAAACTATTCTGTGAGCTCTGCAGGGAAGTTAGTCCTTCTTTGCTGCGTAACAAAGAAAGGAACATTCTTTTGAGCAGGAAAATAGCTTGTGCAGCATAAAAATCTATCATATTTCCACATTAGATTTTCCATACTGTTTTTTGAGCATGTTTATAATTAATGACTCCCCCTTCACCCCATGTTTTCTTGCCTTGCCTTGAAAATAGCACTCTTAGTTTCAGGAAAATAGCTAGCTGGCTCACTTTCACTCTTCTAGCTTTAGAACATTAAATTTTCTTGATAAATTTCAACTATTAAAACAACAGGAAGTGCAACTATGCTAGTCAAGTGCAATTTTTTAAAAGGGAAGGCAAGCCAGTACAATGAAATGCATGGAGCACACCTAAACAACACACTCCTGAGAGAATTTCAGTATGCTTGCATTAATTACTGATAATAATCAGATCTTTGGAAGTGTATTAAGTTTGTGCAGTGAAAACAAATTATTTCTATGTAATCTCCTGGTAGTAAGTATGCCTCAAACTTACTCAGATTAGAAAAAAACCAAAACCCTGGAAATAAGATTTCCATCTGGGAAAATATAAATTCTTTCCGGAAATTAAAATGTTCTTATGTGTTCTCTAGTAATGTCTCATTACTATCATGTAGAGCTCTAAGTTACAGACCACCAGCAATAGTCTAGCAAATTTAAGAAAAGCCATGTGGCTTACTAAGGTTTTCTTCTTTACAGCTTATGAAAAAAAAAGACAGACCTGGCAATTTTGTTAGATTTTAGTAAGTACTGAGTATCTGCATAAGCAAAATCTCATTCACATGTTGAGTACACCCCATACTTCACTATCACATAGTTTTATAGCTCAGATTCAGTCTTGCCGTGGAATTTTGCATCTCTCAAGTGCTGTCTGGAAGCTCTCCATTAACGTTTCTACCCTGAGACTTCAGAATACTTTATGGAAATCCCTTGCAAGACTTTTTCACACTAGTGCTGTGCTTGCTACACACCTGTTTCTTCAGATCTCTGCCACCTTGACAAATAAGTGGGTCACTGGGTGACACTGGATTATGTCCAGCATTAGCCAGGCTGCAAGTGCCTACCTAATTTCTTTAGTTTTTAGCCTATTCATTCATGCATTCTGGAAAATCCTTCCACTGCTTAGGGAGGAATGGGTGTAGAAATTACATGAACTGTCATTGAAAAATGAAGAAACAGACATAGAGGCAGTGATAAGCAAGAACAAACTCAGTTCATTACGAACTGTTAATGCTTTGCTAGGAAACCATAAGGCCATGACTAAACTGTCTCCCAAGCCCCCACCAACCTGTGAATTTGGACTAAGAACCATATCCCTGTCAGACCCACTGACATGATAGATAGGAGAGTGCTCCAGTGGCCAAAGGTAATTTGATAACCCCACCAAAACCAAAAAGGATGTTTAGTCCTTGTAAATAAGTGGAATAGAGTTGGATTAACAATAGAACAACATATAAGCCAAATGGAATTTCCAGTCACACTGGAGTGAAAACAAAGAAAAAATATGGTTAGAAATCAGGTCAAGTTTTACAGTCTAGTTTAACTTCCTTCACTGGTCCAGACCAGTCCTTTAAAAATTTTCTTCCCATATTAAAAATGCTCTCTCTTGAAGAAGTAATATATCTCACAGACATGTGTACAGTTTATAAAGGAGAGGTTCATATGCCTCAGACTGTCTTAATGCTTTTAGCTTAAGAGCAACCTGGGCTATTTACTGATTTCTCCCAAAAAGTACCTTGTAAAAACCATTCTGAACTTGTCTTTGTTTCCATCTCTACACATTTCTATCTCTAGAAACATAGAACTGTGTATCATTAGAATTTATGTATGTTTTCAGTAACTGTTTTATTTGTTCTAACAAAAATAGCCTCCATTTTTGTAATCTGTGTTAGTAGTTTGGGGTTCTGGGCCTATGGATTAAGTATGCTGATATGCTTCTGCTTCCCTCAACTACAATAATATCACAAGCCAAAAGATGAGTGATGTTTAAAGGAAGAGGGAGTGACTGAATTTGCTTTCTCTGTATGCTTTGAGTACAGCTCTGTTAACTTACCTATAGCAGTATATTTTTGTCTCTGTGTCCACAGGCTTGGACGCAGAAAATTAGATTTTCACTTAAGAATATTAGCTGAAAAGGCCATCATGGTTAGTTTTATACAATTACACATTACCATGGACAATATGTTAAATCTAAGAGATCACAGTTAATTCTGCAACAGATTGCCCACTGATAACTATAACAAGAGTTATTGCTGATGGTTGCTGGTGCTTGCTGACACCTTTATGTTAAAAATCCGACAGCATTATTCTTTCCACTTATCACTCCTTAGAAGTTGCCTAGCTTCCACATTCCCATATTTCCTCAGCTTTGCAGGAAGACTAGCAGTCTCTGCCAGCAAGTCAGTGAACTGCATGTACATCTACTCCGTAAGTAACTTACTGAATGACCTGAGTTTGATTGTTAAAAAAATAACCTAGAAGAAATCATCTCTCCTTTGGGCACAAGGTCATCCCCAGTGTGGCCTGAACACAGCTTGTCCCTATTCTGTATGCTCATTCTGTTCTCTCACTCTCCTTTCTGGTTTCTTGGTTTGGATTTGACTGGTCTTTGCTGTTTATAAGAATGTCTGGGTTAACAAAGTATATACAAAAGCAGAGGGGAAAAAAAAAAAGAAAAAAAGACTTCATCTGTTTAGAAGCCAATTTCCTACAGGTTTGTCAAGATCAGCAGCACCTGCTCTTCCCTTCTCACTCTTGTGAAAGTTATAAGTACACATACGAGTTTATTACATCTCACAGTAGATTTCACATCTCTCAGATTTCACATCTCATGTTAGATTTCACATCATACTAGAGAAACATAAACTAGATAAGCACAAATAGCACCTTGGTTCTGCTTATATCTGTTTTGTTTCCATATCCCAGTCTTACTTACATTTGGGGGGGGGGGGGGGGGGGGGGGGGGGCGCGGACACGACCCAAACCTCAATTACTATTTTCAGCTCTTCTGAACTTACCTATCACAAGGGGTCCAGCCATACTGGGACCTGCTTCAGCCATCATCCAACACACGAGAGTTTCTAACATTTACACACTGCCAACACGGACCAGGCACCTTACACATCAGAATGAAGGAAAGAATGCCAATTTCCCCAGTACTGGAATGGCTCTGTAGCAGTCCGATGCCAAGTAAAACCAGACTGAGTCACCAAGATTTCTCCATGACCTGGAGTTCCTACCTAGATTTAGATTCCATATAGCAGCTCTTCACTATGCCCTCTTGCCAAGTGGCACATCAAAATGTTGAGTAAAGGCTGTAAAAACTCTATCTGCTCAGAGCCTCTACACTGCAACATGCCTTATGGCACCCTGGTTCAAGGCTACTTTCTAGCTATTTTGAGCAAGTTTTCAGCTATTCTCATTGATATCAAGGGTATAAACACCCTCTCAATCTGTATCAGCAGTTGTAAGCATTTCTTCAGGACAAACAGTTAATTTGCCATGACACTATACAGATGAGGACCAACAAGATACATGAGCAACAAAAAGGATGAGGGAGGGGTTAGCACAGGTCCTGTAAATTCCAAATAAAAGTGTAAGGAAATGAACTTTTTGTGCATAGTGGGTTACAGGTAGAAAGAAACCAAACTAATGGATTCCAATAAAAAATTAAACTGAATGTAACATGCTGGAATGTAACAGAACATAATTCTTTAAATACACATCAAGCTACACCTTTTCAATGGTGTTCCTCTCCCTCCCTCCTTTTAAAGCAAGAAGGATGGTTAGATTTTTATGTTTGTTTTTTTTTTTTAGTGTTACCAGCCTTCATCTGGGAAGTGGCATTTTGAACTCTTCTATATATATGATGTGATAATAGGAATAGATGAGAATCAGTTTATTTTGCTCAGAGGAATCACAAAATTATTCCCTTCAGCAAAAGACTTTAAGACCTGCTTCTCAAAGGAAAGGCTCAGGGTTGCCATATGCCAAAGAAAACACACAGCGCTAGCTTTTCAAACCTTGGCTTACATTTGTGCTACTGTGCACTGAAAAAAGCTCTCTAAGATGTGAAGCCATCAGGATATTTTCCAGAGGGTGAGCTCATGGGCAGCTGCTTCCACAGACAAAACATTTTCCAATGATACTGACTTTTCTCCATTGTTACTAGAACTAATTTTGCAGCTGGATATTGTATGCGGACAACACAGTATTCATTAGTTTACGGTATCATGGAAATAATAACACAGACTAAGGAAAAGCATGGCCAAATAATCCAGAAATAAATTTATCAATGGAAATCATACTGTGTAAAGGGGACCGATTATTTTTAAATTGGCAAAAAGAACTGTAACACCTAGCTCTTAAATTTTTATTGCAGAGCTCAAACAAAGCAGTAATATTATTGACAGCTTAAAGATAGGGAAACCGAAGTACAACAAAAAAGTCACCTTGGAATGTAGTGGTCAATGACACCCAGATAATGCATTTTGAGTGTTTCATCCACCAGACAGCAACTTCCAAGTCTAAATTTCATTGAAAAAGTATTTATGGAGAACTGCAGTGTTCAGCAGGATGCAAACCTAAGTCTGTACATTTGTGTCCTAATTCACAGTTAAGCTTCTCCTGTTATTTCTTTATTCAATACTCAAGGCTTCTGAGAAAGAGAAAATAGCACTGAGGCAGATAATAAATAAGCACACTTTGGAGTTGATGGGTGCTAACAATGTGCTCTTAAGAAAAATAATCCCAAGCCTTCTGAAATTGGTGCTTATTCAGCTTCACCCAATTCTGATGAACAACAACTCAAGCATATAAGCTTTAAAATTTTCATTAACAGCTGTGGTGTGTGATTTGTTCCTCATTAAGACAGACTGACATAACATGCTATGAAAGACAAAATACTTTCAGTTCAGTAAATCACATGTACAAAGTTATACCAAAGAGAAAAGCTGGGATGGTATTACTTTAAACCACAGCTACAGAAACAAATAGAAATGTGTTTTTTAAGGCATTTGCCTGGAAGTCAGAAAATCTGAGTTCAAATTTTCTGTTAGAGATTTCTCTGACCTGGGCAAGTTATTGTTATCCTCTATTTTCCACGAGTTCAGTGAGAGAGAGAGCATTTCCCTGTCAGAAAGACCTCATGAAAATAATTATTATGAGTGGGAAGACTTAACAAAAGTGGGGTTTAAATTCCTTATACAAAATATGTAATGATGTGCAGCATGTAAAAGTATCAGCACCATTTATTCTTAAGAATTCAGAATTTCAAATCTCTTTTGGGGGTTTATGGCAATCTGCAGGCACCAGGTGTAATCCGAAACTTACAGTACCCAGAACTGTCTCACAAATACACGCTGTTGCAAAACTGATTGTAAAAAAACAGTGCTGATACAAGTTTTCAATCTTTATCTTTCTCAATTGTGTCTTTTTTTTTTCTTTTATTCTTTTTTATAATGGATATAAAACTATCCTGTGAAATAGTAGGGCTAACAAACCCAAAATTAAGTGGTTAAAGCACACCACTACTGTATACTTGACATGTACTTTAGTGCATAGTGCTCTGCTAGGGGTCTGTGCAATTCTGCAAATGCAGTTGTTAGGAAACAGCTTCTGTATGGTATTTTTGTTAGTCAGACATTCACTATTTTGCAGCAAAAAATAATTAGCTGATGGGGAAGTATTTCAGATTAGCCTGGGGACTTCAATTTGTTATTCTTACTTAACATTTTGATCAAGTACTATAATAATCTTTCACATTTGTTTGCTCAATTGTACTGTTACTGTGACAACCACAAACATGTGCTGTAAGAGAACAACAACAACAAAAAGAGAAATGTTTTAATGGACAGATTTAGTTCCCTAGATATTCACAACCCAGAAGCCCCTGAACGCTCATATGCTGCAGTGTGGTATGGATGTCTGGGTATAGAGCATTCTTTTAGTACAGGAAGCAGCGTCTACAAGACACGCAGTAACTGGCACGCCTAACAGAAGGGAACCTATGAAAAGTAATTATTTTCCATTTTTTCTCCCCCATAGTTGAATAATGACACTCGTTTGATAGGAAAACCAGAAGAGACAAAAAATATGTTTCCAATTTGTAGTCAGCTGTATTTATGAAAGCCTTTTCCCACATACAGTATTGTGGTTGTATCATACTAAATAAAGCAGAGAACAGAGGGAAAGCAACTTATCAATTAACTAAGTGGTAGAAAGTCCAAATCACTACAGTCAGCAGTCTGTAAAACCAAAGACACCATTCTTAGGAGATTAGCTCATAGTCAGAAGAGCCAACAGTTTTGTGGTATCATTGGTTTCAAGAAGACTGGATATTTTCCATGGACTAAGGGCTGGAAAATTTTTCTACAAAACCGAATGTATATACTGGTTAACCTTGGTAGGAGTCGAGTACTCTAAAAACAACTGAAGACAAATCTTTGCCAAGGCAACAACATGTGATTTGTAATACATATTGCCGGCACAGTGCCCAAGTGAATGGGATCACTCACAGGAAAGTAAAGGTGGGATTATGACCAGGTTTATCACTTCTATCTGATGCCACCTAGCCAGAACATAGCATCAGTATCACACACATGCACAAATGCAGAACTATAATGAGGCTGACTCAAAAAGACAAAAACCATTCTCAATTAAAAAGATTTGTATGATTCTTCCAAATTCCAAAACAGCCGTTCTTGCCGTTCTCTAGCATCTTCCCTTGCATATCATCAGTCTAATGAGAGTGAGAGTACTCACAATACCACGAAAGCTTTTTTCCAAAAACACAGGTAAAAGCAATGCCTGTAATGATGTTGCTAGTAAGTTACTAAGAGAGGAAGTAGCTAATATGATTGCTTTCTGGAACATTAATTTTTCAACAAAAGGATGAATTGAAAGATACATTTTCTGTATTTGCCAGTCTTTGTTGTTGTTGTTGTTTTCTGAACATTCATCTACGTGAAAGGGAAAATAATTATAGCTTCAAACTTTTGTCTTTCAAAGACACTAATGAGAAGCACCTTAAAAACATACCAAGAAGAGAATTTTCCTTATACAAATCCTCATGTAAGTAAAGGAAAAAGGGAAACTTTAAAAATAGATGCCTTTCTTAAATAAGTTACAAATATATTAACTAGAGCTTTAAATAATTATTTAAATTGCTTTAAAGCATTTTAATGATGGTTGCTACAATGAGAGTTGCCAGCAATAGCTTGACATGAAAATATGGACCACAACTGTTTTCATGTTGAGACTGTAAACTATACAGTTAATTAACTTTTCAGCTCTTGATAGACTTGAGAACCTCTGCTTATTATTTACACTTTCAATAGGGAGGCAGATGCAGATTTGCATATGTATATTTAAATCAGAATCTCAAAACTGGTCCCCAGTACAGCTTCATTGGAAAGGATTTAGAGTATAGCCTCTGTCTACATTTTCTTGTTAGAACAGCAAAGCTGCTTGGCAAAATCCACACTAATACTACAAACGCTAAAACACGGACTGAACTAAATCCAAATAACTATTGAAGTGAGCATCTTATTTACTGTTTCCGTTAGCACACAGAAATGTATCGATGATTAAAATGTCTCAAGAGAGACATTAAACAATTACGAGATGGTCCCATGGATGACCATCAAGATGGCTACAGGGTTGGAAAAACTTGTCAGAGGAAGAAAGGTTAAAGGAATTGGGTCTATTCAGCACAGAGAAGCGAAGGTGCAGGAAGGGGATCTAACCAGTCTTCCAGTACCTAAAAGGCAGTTATAGAGGTGGAAATACTCTCTTCAGAGTGATTCACAGCAACAAGGCAAGAGGCGATGGGGGAAATTCTGTCTGTATATAAGCAAAAATTCTTCACTGTGAGAACAATTAAACATTGGAATAGGTTCCCCAGAGAAGGAGTGCAACTTCTCTTGCTGGAAATATTCAAGATCTGGTTTTATAGGACCCTGGATAACCTAACCTATACCCTTGCTTTCAACAGAATGTTGGACCAGATGATCTCCAGGGGTCCCTTCCAGCCATGACTCTATTATTCTATGATGAATGTTATAAATGTGCTAGCCTATGCCTACACATGTATTATTGTAGGACAGTTTGGAGTACAGCAGTTATATGGACTAATTTGCTGTAGCAAAGCTATGCCTGTACAAGCAGACAACTGACACTGATTTTAACTGCAACTAAAGCAAGTACTTCAAGCAATCTCTTTTATCATGAGATATAAGCAAAACTGACCTTATAAAAATGTGCAGCTAGAGAGAGCACCTTATTTTGGCTCGATCAACCTCCGCAACATCAACTAACAAAATTAAAATTTGATGCTGGTAGGACACACATTTAAGTATGTTGTAAAGCTAGTCTGGTGAATAAGCAAGAATGTGTTAATTATTTTAACTACAGATAATCAATACCAATATTGTACCCGAAACAGTGTTACCTCTTATGCTGAGCAAAAAAAGCACTGTATGCATAGCATGCAAGTCTGCAGCATTTTTTGACTTGAAATAGCAATATATCAACCAAAACCCCAAAGATGTTCTGTACCGGGCTGTTTTCTAGATTATATGTAATTTTTTAATTGAATCAAACTAACTTCTCATACCAATAATCATGCATATGCTTACTATACAAACATCAATTTCTCTCTTTTCTGGTTTCAGAACCAGAAAACACTACTGAAGGGCCACATTACCACTCTGGGCTTGTCTATACCTGGAAAGCATAGACAAACTATTTTGGAATATTTACTCTGGAACAGACAGTCTATTACAGGCCCAGCATTCCTCAGGAATGATCACATCCAAATTGAGACATTCACTGGAATAACTACTTCAGTAAGTTTTCAGTGTAGACAGTATTCACCTGAATAAAACTTAGGGATCATTCAGGCAAATGTAACTCATGGGTTCAAAAACTTTGTCAATGTAACATCTATGCATACCGTAACTCTAATATACAACTCTACCTCCATTAATCAAACACAAAACCACAAATAATTCAATAATTGGAGTGAATGTTCTGAAAATTATTTTACTTCATGGCAAACAAGATGTAACTGCAAACAACAGATGGTATTATGTACAATTAGTAAAAAAAAAAGTGAAAATAGTTGTAGTCTGTTACCTCTGTCAGAACACAATCTAAAATCAGTTTGTAACTATATTTTTAAAAAGACAGTACTTCCATAAAGTATTAAAAGATCTGTTCCAACCGACTCTTGACAGTAATGGCAAATACATTTTTAAAAAATGGGTAACAATAGTAATGGAAACTACACTGTCATTATTATAGTATATGCATGAGTGCCAAAGCAGATCTACTCACCAGCAATAGCTTCAACAATGGGATATCATGAGTAACTACATTATTGCTAAACAAGTCCCTTGAAAGGCATGAGCATCTTTAAAATTAAGCATTCATTCAACAAAAATCAAAACAAAATTCCAGCACTGATAAAATGTTTAACTCCACCCTCTGCCAATAGCATCTCCTATACCGCTGTCATGGTTTAAGCCCAGCCAGCAACTAAGTACCATGCAGCTGCTCGCTCATTCCCCACCCACCCAGTGGGATGGGGGAAAGAACTGGGGGAAAAAAGTAAAACTCGTGGGTTGAGATAAGAACAGTTTACTAGGAAAGGAAGGAAGGAAGAAAAGGAAGAGAAAAAAAAAAAAGAATTGGAATATACAAAACAACTGATGCACAATGCAATTGCTCACCACTTGCTGACTGATGCCCAGTTAGTTCCCAAGCAGCGGTCTGCCACCCCCCGCCAGCCCTACTCCCCCCAGTTTATATTCTGGGCATGACATCACATGGTATGGAATATCCCTTTGACCAGTTTGGGTCAGCTGTCTTGGCTGTGTACCCTCCCAACTTCTTGCGCCCCTCCAGCCTTCTCGCTGGCTGGGCATGAGAAGCTGAAAAAAGACTTGACTTAGTCTAAACACTACTTAGCAACAACTGAAAACATCAGTGCGTTATCAACATTCTTCTCATACTAAATCCAAAACATAAAACTACATCAGCTACTAGAAAGAAAATGAACTCTATCCCAGCCGAAACCAGGACAACCACCCTGTTTCTTTTGGCTCCTTCTACACCTAAAAAGAGAAATAATGATCACCAGCTCCAGAAAAACAGTTCAGATCACACTGCCTTCTCAGAAGCTGCAACACCCGTTGAAGCCTTAGCTGTGAGCTTGAATACATCAACTGTTTAGATATCCCTAATCTGACCTACAAGGAGAAAAGTAACTCTCCAGCCATCTATGACTTTTAAGAAAGCAACGTTACAAATTTATCTTTAAGGTAGATTATAATATGCAGTTTCCAGGAAATGTTGCTTAGTAGCATGCCTTCTTATAAAATGCAATGTTACTACGTGCACACAGGTGGCAACCAAACACAATACAGTTCATTTTCCTAAAAGTTTTAAAGATAAGTTTTTTATATCTATTTGGCAGCGGTGAGGCCACATCTGGAATACTGCCATACAGTCCCGCTGCACCTCTGTACAGGACAGAGGTCAAACTGGAGAGGCCAGCACAGGACCACTAAAATGGCCTGGGAGCAGGAGCACTTGACGGATGAGGACAGGCCTAAAGAACTGGGCTTGTATAGTCTGGAGAAGAGATGGGGCCAAAGGCGCAGAACGTAGCTGTGGTTATTTCCCTAATAAAAAGGAGCATGTGGGGGAGTTGCAGAGAACAGAGACAAATTTTTCTCAGAGATGCACTGTGACAGGACAAGAAGCAACTGACACAAACTGCAGCAACGGAAATTCCAATTAGAAGGTGGAGGGGACAGACGGATGGACGACAGAACAAAAACCAACCACCCCTCAAAAACCATTTTAAAAGGGGTCAAGCACTACACCATTGCCCAGAAAGGCTGTGAATCCCCATCTCTGGAGGTTTACAAAACTCAGCTGGACAAGGTCTTGAGTAACCTAATCCAGTTCTTCAGTTAGCCCTGCATTGAGTAGGAGGTTGAACCTCCTGCGGCCCCATTTTCTATGTGATTTTCTTCCTATCCCCTGTAACTTGCTGATGTGGCTATGGAACTGGCCTGTGCACTGTACTGTGCGCATGCTGACAGAAACCTATGTAGAGAATACCAATTGTGACAGATACTTTAGCAAATTATGCCCTTACTAAATACTATACTTTGGGCAGTAATATGAAGGTGAAAAATGCTATTTGTAAAATATGTGTTTAGGTAAAACCTAAGTATGCTGTGGAGAATCATTTCAGCACATGCAAACAAAACAGATGCACAGTACAAGAACATGTTCTTTCTTAACGCAGTGAAATAAATTTTACTTTTAACGTGTGCACCAAAAAGGAAACAATTATTTTCACAAAATTTACAGGAACAGCAAAAAGAATCTAAGTAGTAAATTAAACACTAGTCTACCCCTTTCGCTCTAGAGGTCTAGCTTAGTCAAAATCCAATCCCACCCTAAAGTTCCCTCTCAGTTTTTGGAGTCAAAGAATAAATGGGCATCTTGTAATAAGGTGCATGTGTTTTGTTACAGAAAAGCTGTAATCAGTATCAATGAAAACCAACATTTAACCGAGACTCACATATAGAAAAAAGACGCATCAAATCCGTAAGAATAAATTTTACCAAGGCAGCTTCCTCGAGCTGCTCATTTGGGTGGTTCATCAAATTGTTTCTGGTCTTAACTATGGCCACACAAAGTGTATCATGTCTCCAGACCTAACTTAGTTCCTGAGTTAGTCCCATTAATGAGAGCTGTAAGAAATGAGGAAATATTCACACAGCCAACTGATATTTAAGCCTGAAGCCCACATCTGTTTCATACAGTCATTAGTACAAGAAGACCTGTTTTCTTGTCTCTTATTAGCTCTGTAATTAAGTATTTTCAATAAGTAAAACAGTCTTTAGAAAACTCTATTAACAAAAGGTTCACAGTTAAAACACAAAAATCCTTTCCAGGCCATATAATACCTTGCTTCCTTTCCACTAAGCATTTTTGCTCGTTCACTCTACCCTATCAACCTGCATACGTTTGTACATTCTGAAATGCAGATCTTTAATTGAGATGTTCAAAAGTATCTTATACTAGATGCTATACTGCAGCATTATGATATGTTAGAAGTGAAAGATTTCAATAAATAAACAGAAGAAAGGAAAATAGATATATAAGGCAGGTTACTGAAGATTCACTGGGCGCATAAAAAAAATAACTTTTTTCACTGAAGTTTTCTCTGAGAAAGCTGGTAAACTGGAAGCTGTGAGCATTCTAGTTCTTGGATGAGTTTAGAAAGAATCAGTCTTTTCCCTGGTCCAAGTGTGTGACAACGGCCTGTTCCTCATTATAGCTCTATCCACAAATGTGATTGTATAATGCTTACATTTTTCTTTCTCAGTCATATCTATTTTGTGTCCTGAGTCATAAGAACAAAGCCAAAGCACAAGATAAGTAGATGTGTCTCAAAATGTTCAATCTAACTCTTCAATTCTTTTAACAACCATGAAATAAGAAAGAGTAAGCTTGGAGTTAAGTAATTATTTTCACCAAACAATAAATTAGGAAAAAAATGTGATTTTAGACTTCGCCATACTATTTGTGAATTGAGTTTAATTCAATGAGTAGTTTTGGATGGAAGTTTTTCTGTTCCTGAGCTTCATTTGCTGATCAGAAGAATAACTGTAATTTGCTTCTTTAATTAAAAGCTCAACACTGAAACGTTTACCTCAGGCAGAGCACTCTGCTAACTTAAATCATTAAATTGCACTTCATTTTTCATATTTAACATTGTTCTATACAGTTTTGAATTTTTTTCTACAAATAAAGGAAAAGAAATAGTCTTCCTGTGAAGGATACGTCACTAACAAAGTGCCAATGCTTTTAATTGCAGTGGTATTACTTCTATGAGTGTTACATCTACAGACCAGCCTTTTCAAACTTCATTAACCTTCCCATGGTTTCTCAGGTCTACCATGGCAGCCTTTCTTTGTAAAGAGTCCTATTCTCCAAAGAGACTTTAAACTAAACTAATGGGTAACATCAGTCCTGTTAAGAATACAAAGAATATAATAGTGACCCAATATGACAGGCATTTTCTACCAGTGCTAGGCAAAGACAGCTGGAAATACTAGTGCTTCTACAGTGACATTTCATTGTGGTAAGAATTCACAAGTTTTAAAGGAAATGAAAGTAATACAATTTCAGTGAACTGACTTTTCAGTTTTACAGCTGATTTAAAGTGCTTCAAAGAAAACAAATTCCTAAAAGACATTCTTTCTTACCTTTTGATATATCAAATCCTCAACTGAGCAGCCTACCATCATGTTGCATCTCATGCAAACAAAGACTGTTGCTGATCTATATAAAGTTTTACTCTTCTTCTTCACTCAAGCACACTGGTGACCTCAAGAGAAAATCTTCTAGAAGCAGGGCTGCTAATCAAAAAGGCCACTCAAGAGTGTCTCTAAAGACTTGAGACTTCTCAAAGTCACTATTACCTGAACACCAAAGAAACCAGCTTAACTCAACTAACTCACTTTCAGCCACTCAAATAAAGTATTATCATTGCTTCGTACTTAGCCATCCCAAAACTAAAAGAAGGAAACAATCCCATGGTGTTTCCTGAATAGCCTCACCCTAATGGATCACTGGAATTAATCATTCCACCTTTGTCACTGTAGCAATGAAGCCTAATATAGATAACCAAGACAAATAAGTGCAGCATAAACCAAGCAACTTTCAAAATAAGATACCAGTGTGTGAAAGAAAAAGTTACCAGCAATTCAGATGGAATTATGTTCAGGAATTTATGCCCCAAATCACCTCTGACAGGTGCAAATCATTTTCTTACCCACTGAAACAATTTTAAAAATTCTGAAGCTGTCTGGAGCTTCCTAGCAAAGCTTTCCCTCTGAACAAAGCAGATTTTCTCAAGAGAACTGCCAGTATTTTTTTTTTTTTCATTTTTCCCCAAACCCCAACTATTTCCTAATGCTTTTCCCATGAATCAGGAAAAAAAATATTACAGAAGATTAAATATTGTAATAGTGATTCATTTCAACATTTTTAAATATATGCTATCAAGTGTCAGAAAGCAGAGAATGCTTTGAAAAAGAATATAGGAAATAGGCAAAGGTACAATAGTTGCTTTCCAGATGTAGCTTCCTGTCAGCACTGAGCTGTGTGGTTTAGGGACTTCCTGAGATAGATCTTGTATAAACACTTTTGTGTTTAAGTCTGGGTGGTATTTTTTCTTTACAATGTTTTGTCTCTGAATCTCCCTGTTCACTTTTTCTTTTTCCCGCTATTCCTCCATGCGCACTTTTTTAATTTTAATTTTTGGTTTCAAAAGATCTTGTGGCAAATGAATTCAGCAATTGAACGGCACACTGTCTGAAAAACTAATCAGTTTGATTTCTCAAAGTTTGCCTTTTTAAGATTGGCACATTCTTATCTATTTTGTTTACCTTGAGCTTCTGATCACTGACTCAAAGTTAACTTCTATGACCAGCTGTTTACAGTATTTTCACCAGTTCTCAAAGCCAAGTCTAACATTAGACCACTCCTTGCTGACTGAATTACTCTGATGAAGACAACTGTCAGCTTTCACAGCCAGAAATAACTGGCTATTAGTATCCTACTATTAGTAGGATCTGTTATTCTCCAATCAGGGATTTAAATATAAGCTGATCTCTGAAATTCTCAGTATGAAAAGCAAATGGAACAACTATGAAATGTTTTGAAAATCATGTCATTCAGCCTAAAGCCTTTAACAAAAGCAATGAACTCTGCTGCATAGTATTACAAATCCAAGGAAAAGACATTCCCATTTGGTCCAAGCAGAATGCCCACGAGGGCCAATTCCAATTTTCTCTTCAAGCCTTCCCAAAGGGCAAACACCCTAGTGTTATCCAAACAATTCAGATATCCTATGAACACCTGGCACATCCAAATAAAAGCTCCCTGTCACTTATCAAGTCGGTGCAACTTTATTTTTCCCAATAGACAAAACTGCAACAGACTGAAGAAATAAGGCGGCTTTGTGATACAAAATTTGGAATGACCCATATACAAGTTTCCAGGAACAAGCTATTCAGACAGCTTTAACAAGACAAAAAAGCGCTCAGTACTTAATCGTAAGGTTTATCTATGTAATAATATGTTGTTTCTTATTCAGAAAAGAAGACCATCAAAGAAAACGGGTTTGGCTATTTTTGATCTTTCAAATATTTTTATTTATAACATGATTATCTGTAAGAGAACATTAATGACTAAAAAACACATCACAAGAGAAGTCTCTACTTAGTCTCCTTCATTGGGTAAAATTTTTAGGTGTTTAACTGCACTTATTTAAGTACCCTAAAATCAATGGAGAATAAGTATATGTTAAAGAGCTTAAAAGTGTTTATGGATGATTTATAAATATGGTCCTAAATAAAGAACTTTATCTTTGGGAACTCTTGTATTTCCAAGAATCTTGGTGCTCTGGGGCATAACAGCAAGTTAGGAACCTGTATTTTTCTACAAAAGCAAAGAATCTGAAAGTGTTCATTTTTAAATGAAAATGAAACACTCAAGTAGTAATCTAGGTAGGGAATCACCTTCCTAGCTCTGTAAGTAGTCAGGAATTTGAGAAATTGATCAGCACAGGAAATAGCCACCTCAGTATCTTGGCAAACACTCACAGCAGCCCGCACCCTGCACTCTTCCTGCTCCCCGCTTCCCTCCCTTGAGAAACTCTCTACAGCTGTAGGCTGAAAAGGCACCTTGGGAATGAAGGAGTGTGAATCATATGCAAGTTGAAAGAAAATTTAATGGGCCTATTGCTAAATCTGTCAAAAATGAATAGAATTATCACATTCTGGTTCAATTAAACCAGCTTTTTCAGTATAAAACTGAATATAATAATAGTGCATATATTAATTATGCACTAATCAATATATTAATAATAATTAATATTAATTATAATAATAATTCCAATAGTGCATTGGAAAAGCTTTGGACTGCTTTAATCCTAAGTATCCAGACTACACTACTTAATAGCACTGAAATGACCACTGCAGTCCCTAGTTGTGTGTCCTCTCTCTTTACATACAGAAAGGAGCAAGCTTTTGAGTTAAATTAGAAAATAATAATGCAAGAACAGTAACTAATTAAGAGGTGGTAATATTCCCTGCAGGAATCCCAGGCCATACAGTAAAAGTACAAGAAACTTAAGCCCAAGGCATACTGAATTACTAGTGTAATATATTTAGATGTGTTTTTTTCTGACATAGTAGACATTCACTTGTAAGATGGAAATAATTATTAGAATAGCTACTACTTGTCCACGTTTTAACTTGAACAGGAATCAAGTTTGTTTTAATCCCGTATCTTTAAACCTCTTTTGATTAATATAAGTGTTCTCATATTGGTTTCTTCTGTTTCTTCAAAACACAAAGATCTTTACAACTGCTTGAAAAACTATGAACAAGTACATTATTTCAGTATGGTGTAGCTTTCTAAAGATGGCAATGATATACACCAACAGTGAAATAACAGTTTGGTTTGCTGAACTGTTCATAAAAGGTAGCTAAAAAAAGCGAACAGCTTTACATTGTGAAGTTTCACTTCTAATTTTGGTAATTTCTTCGCAACATTCCCAGTGAGTTATAAATACACCTTAAAGACAAATTTTACATTAATTCAAAAAATATTCTTTAAAACCAGAGGTGATAGCCAATAACCATAAGTATTCTACACACAGAAAGTTCTGTAATAGCAAATTTTTAGAAAGGTTCTAGGGAAATGGTAAGAATTCACGGCAATCAAATGAGAAACATGCTTTACGTTACTAATGCGAGTAGCAAGCAAACGTTATAAAACGTTTAAAAACCCAAACTGCGGACTCTCAATCTTCATTTGATTGTTTTAAGAGCTTGCCTGAATTTGGACAATTCTATTTTCCTTTTTGTCTGGGAACATGCCGTTTCCTGTTAGCAATGACCTAGGAAGCGGCAAAAATGGAGAGCATCAGCACTACCCTGAATAAAGCAGCCTTGCTGTGTCTCTTTTCAAACTGAGGAGGACCAGACCAGTCAGTAAAAACTAGCAGAGACTGCTTCAGTGTCTGCGACGAAAAACACTCCTCTCTCTACATCAGTAAGCACACTGTGAAGCGATTATTAAGCAGGAAGTAGCCCTGCCCCCCGCGCCCCCCCCCCCCTCCGCGGACGTTCTGGGGACGAATCCTACGCAGTTACAGATTCTGACACCGCATTCCAGCTAAAAAACCAAACCCACGTTCCTCAGACAGGCTCTCCAGCGTTTCTTCCTAACTCTGCAGATCAACGTTTTCACACGTAACGGGCAGGCGGCTCTCCCGCCGGACCCTCACCGACCACCGCAGCGGCACAGCCGTTCCGCCGCTCCGGCTCGTGCCGCGAGCCAGAGCTCGTGACGGCCGACGACGGCGCTTCAGCGAGACAAACCCCCCCTCAGCGCGGCCAGCGCCGTGACGACACGGCCGACGGCGGAGCCCGGCTCCCCTCGGCGCGGAGGGCGCGGAGGAGCGCCCGCCGCCGCCGCCCGGCCCCGCCCCCTCGCCAGCCGTGAGGTCACCGCGCCCGGGCCCGGGCAGCCCCGCTGCCGGCGGCGGGGCGGGAGGCGGGGGGAGCCCGAGGGCGCCTGCCGCTGGTGGATCCCCGGCGCTTGTGGGAGGAGGAAGGAAGGTTGTCCAACCAGAACGTGTCAGCTTGGTGCGGGCTCGCGTTTCTTTCCCCTACCAGGACGTAAGCCTGCCACAAAGGAGCTGAAGTTCAAGTAAGGCTGCCTTAGCCTCGCGCGGAGTGATGGACTCCAGGCTTTGAAAGGCGAGCGTCGAGCTCTGCCCGCTCCCCCGCGGAAGGTCTCCCCGCGCCTCCGGGGCCGAGCCCGGGCAGCCAGGCTGTGAGAAGTCTTGAGGAAGAAAAAGGGAGAAAGAGAAAAGAAGGAATTGTGCAGAGCCCCTCGTCACTCCCTTCTCTAACCCCGGCACGGCGCACAGGGCTGCCCAGCTGTAGACGTCAGGTCACTGACGAGTTACGCTTTTGACACGACCAGCCAAGAGAGATGTCACAGCTCCTGTGGACGAGCTGTTCTGGAAACCTTCGGTGAGAGGACTGTAAAGGACCGAAGAAAGAAGCCAAAGGAGACGGGGTAAGCACGGATAGTACCGATGGATTGCGTTTAAAGTATGCAGCTGGTCTTGTCCGTCCAGGGTCCAAAGACTGACTGCTTTGCAAAGCCAGCCAGCCTGACTCTCGCAGGAGCGAGTGTATAAGCTTGTCAAAGTCGTTACTGCTCCCTAACAGAACGCAGCAAGCCTGGGCTTTTTTTTATTGGGGGAAAAAAAAAAAAAAAAAAAAAAAAGGAAAAAACATACTAAAATATGGCCACAAAGATAGCTGAGACATTTTATGATGCTAGGCAGTGAAAAGCCTCCTTGCCATTATTTTCAAGAATATGAAATCTTTTTTAAATCTTATTTAATTCTACATGTAACTTTGGGCTTCACGCTTCCTCAGACTCACTGAAAACGCATATACTTTTCAACAGACTTTCTAGGACATACTAATTTCTGTGGTAACTTTTCTAAAGGACTACCTCTGTTAAAAATTATGAAATCTCCATTCAGTCTTTCTTATACTCATGTTTGATCAAGGAGATACAAAAGTTCCTGGAACTTCAATAGAGTCTATAAAATAAATATTTGAAAGATTTTTGTAAAAACTTCATTTAAAAAAAGAGCCTAGCATGTATGAATACCATTGTGTAAGCATTAAATATTTACTATATAATCTAACTACTATTTTTCATGGGCAAAATGAGTCACATTTATTAAAATGTGAATCTGTTTAAGGGCTGTTATGGACAATGTGCACGCACACATATGAGCACACACAGTATGAACACTTTTTGGTAGTGATTGGATTAAGTGAAAATAAGGTGAGGCCACTGTTGAGGGAAGCAACAACAAAAGCAGTGCACTCTCTCAATAATTACATTCCACATCCATGACAGAACTTTAGTAAAGCACAAAGAACAATCCACAAACAACATGACTAAAATTCTTGGTAATCCAGAAAGAAAATTTGTACTTCTTGTAACTAAAAAACCCCTATCTTTTGCCAAAACTTGAAAAAAGTTACATGGCAGCAAAAGATACATAATCTTTTGAAGTTTCTTGCAGCACTTCATAGTATTTCAAAACAAAAGTTCTCCAAGACCTAATTAAGATACTCTCACATTCTGAAGTGTTTTAGTCATCCATTACCCTCAGTGAAAAAAAGTATTTCCTTTTAAGAGTAATGAACTAGTGCTTGAACCAGAATTTCACCACAATTTTAAGTGGACAGAAAAGCTGCGTATAAAATGCATTATAATAAAAGTATCTAAGCAATTAATTGGTTTCTGTCAGTATGGCACTGCTTACAATGGAATCAAATAACTAGTGGCAAAAAACCAAAAATCATTATTCCCCCCAGAAGTTTGGAGTTAAATTTTTTCAACTTAGTTTTACATCATGTTTTCATAACTGAAACTGCATGCTATTATGTGTCAGCCCTTCCCTATCCTCTATTATATTTACTTTAAAACTTCAAACAAAACTTTAAAGCTTTTCCTAATACATGTGGCATGGATACTACTGTGCTATATTTTCACTGTGAATTGCCGTTTCCTTTTAACAAAACTGAAAAAAATCAGTGTTCAGGTTTTTCCCAGCAGTAACCTTCATCTAAAAATGAAACTGCATGAGTTAATTCTAAAAGAAAACCTGTACCAGTGGAAGTCCCTCTCCTTAGAAAAAAGCAAAAATTAATAAATCACATTAAATATGAAGACCACCTGAAAAATTGAGAGGATGGATTAATATAATTCCATGCAACAGAATGTTTGAGAGAAGGAGTAAGAACAGAGCATGAGCTCTGAGAAGAGGGGCAGGGAGTAAGAAAGAAAGCAGCTTCAGAAAATTCATGCTTCTCTATCTTATCACAATGGTATTGTGAAATCCAGATCATATTACTGGCCTGGTGCCTGGAACATGCCAGCTAACTGTAAGTCCACAAACACTGACTATCAAAGGACTCTGCAGAAGCAAAAACTAATGTTTGTTAACAAAAACCAAAACCAAACCCTCTGATCTTTTTATAGTAGGATTTTATATTTTTGACACCCTTGCTCCATTTGCTTTTATAATCCAATTAAAATGTAAAACTGCACTAATCTAAAACCTCCTTTTAATACCAAAGACAAAAGTATTAAAGAAACAGTGAAGATTTGTTGCTAGTTTTTCATGTTTCTTCTTTAGAATGAACAATTACCAAACTATGTGTGAATTCACAATCAAATGAAATAGTTTATCTTTTCAAGAATAAATGCTGTAATAGCTAACACTATGCCTTTTGTGAACGTGCCTTCATTTATATATCTAAAGGCTTGAGGAATCTGCACAAAAGGTACCATAGCATGTAAGGTATGTAGGAAAAGCCATCCCAGCCCATCAAATGACTGCTAGCCTCATTATATTAGATATGACCAGCACACAAGAACCGATTAACCCACAGAACTGAATTTTGTAACAGAGCGATTTGTTTTGCTATGCTAAACTCATCTGTATGTAGGATATCACTGCTACTTTTTTCTTCTAAGTCAAAACAACCATACAGGGAAATGTCAGAAAGTATCAGTGTTGTGCAAAAAGTGCGTATCTCATCCTTCTTATATATGTGTTTTTTCACCTATCCAGGTTATTTCTAAAAGGCTCTGAAGTATCAGTTTAATTATGGTGCATTCAATTCTGGCATGTTAGACCTGCATGCACTCTTAATCCAACCTCTAGACTACAAACCCTTGAGTCAGAGTAATTTACAAGGATGGGAATAAATTGTGAGTGCTGGACCTTGCCTATCCACTCTTTAATGAGATGAGTCACCTATTAAAAAAAAAAAAAAACCAAGAAAATATGACACTGAAATAAAACCATATACAGACAATAGAGTGAAATAATAAAAAATAATCCCCCAAATTCTGGCATCAACTTTCTAAGGGATATAGTACTCTGGGAGCCTTTTTAGGGAGGTTGAGTGACAATGATAGAAAATGGTAGCAGTTTGTTGTAAAAACAAACAAATCGTTATCCCAAAGATACAATGACTTAAATGGAGAATTCCTATTTTATTTTGACAGCTTACTGAGCACTCCTGCTTAAGTGTAAAAAGTCGCATAGGAGACCTACTCCTTCACCTTGTTTGCAATGATTATCATAACTGAAGCCCAAGAGAACTAAAAATGCCTCCTTAGTTCCTGAGCTGCAACATACGAGACACTAAAAATCTAACTTTTTGAAGTGAGAATTTCTGCTATCTTCATCATATACTAGGTTCTGACGTATTAGCTCCTCAAATCAAATTGGTAGTGTTTTTTTTTAATTAGATTATCTTTGCAATAAATTCAACTATACTGCAATTCAAATAGTTACTGAAGTCCCCAGAAATCCCCTTGTGTAACATCCTAGTTTTAGCACAGAAAATTGACTTCCCTGTAAAGCAGTCTCCAAGGGTAGACACAGTGTCATGTATCACTTGTACAAGACCTGCATTTATATAGCTCAGTGCATCACACTTTCATAGCAACAGTCCTCTGGCTTAATAACAGTTTACTATATATAGAAAAACAAGAGCGGCAGCAAGAAGCAATTCTACGGCTTTTACCTACTGGGTTCTTTTATGTTCCTTATCTGTAGGAGTAACCCATACCAACACATTTAAGATACAAAATTTATATTCTGGTATGAAAGCCAGGCAATTATTTTCCACATTTGTCTTAGTTAAGGTTTTCCACACAAGATTTACACAGATCATTATTTTGCTTTTGTATTTCTCTAAAATGCTATAGTACAGGTGATGTCTTCCTTAAAAATCAAAACACTTCCTCCTTGAACTGACTTGTAATCCAAAGTAAAGCATAATAAAGTTCAGTGCTCAGCTACCATCCAGTGGTCTTCCTATAGTCTCAGCTCTTTTTTTTGCACAACACTGAAAAGTGTAGGTGCAAAAAGAACATAGTATAAACTCCCAGAGACAAGATGCCAGTCTCTCAGTGGCTGAAAGACTCAACATTGCAAAACCACTTTAGATCTAGATACAGTAGTGTTGACAGTATATACTCAGGCTTTCATAAACTCCTTTCTTTCCAGAGTAATACTGCAAACTTCTATTTTATGAACAAATTTCATCCAACAGAAACAGCCATAGCATTGAAAGGCTACCGGTAGCATTTTCAAATAAGCTTAATGATACTTTATTATGCTATCACAAGTCATATTCTTCATCTGATGGAGACATACCTTCATTCTCTTTTATACACAAAAATCCCAAGGATAGGTAAAATATTGCATAAAACATGAAAGAGATAATTAATCAGTCTATTTTGTAAAAATTAGACCCTCTGATGCATGGCATCAGAACCAACAAATAATGAAAAAAAGTATACATGTTGGAATATCCACAATGAAATGTGTATTTTGTTATAAGTAGCTTAAAAAAAAAAAAAGACCATATGCTGACATTGCTACCTTTAATGCTTCCTTTTAAGGCAAGCTGATTAAAAAAAAAAGGTGAACATTTGCCAAACAGTAATACTTTGCACATAGAAATATTTTTAACCTTTATCATTACAGGATCACAATGGTGATTAAACTATAGGATGTGAAACACCTGTATAATTTTAAATGGTAAAATACTTGAATCTTGTTGAAATATCACATATAAATTTCAAGATATTCATAACAATCAAAAGGTAATATATTTTGACTAACCAAAAGTCCCATATAAGCATGACAGAGTACAGGACAGAAAAATATTTCAAAGCAAAGCCAAAGAAAGATTTAATTTACTTTTTCCCTTTAAGGGACAGGAAAAACATCAAATGCTGAAACATCCGATATCCCTTTCAGAAAGTTTATTTCCTCTTTTTTTCACCAGATCATGGGAACATCTTCAGTTGGGGAAACAATGAATGAGCAAAGAAACCAACTTATTACTATCTACTTCCAGTTATATACACAGATAGGCCAACATTTGGTCTACAAGCTGAAATTTTAACCAAAGTGCTTATGCTGGCTAGGAGTATGAAAAATGCTATGATTATAACCCACACAACAATGCCGCCAAAAGTTTTCATACAGATGCAGTTAAACACTGGTAAAAGACAAACAGAAAAAAAAATATTATTTTGCCTGAATAAAGTAATATATACTGCCATGTAGGCTAAACATACACAAAATTGGGTTTAGGTGCATCTGCACTAGGGCAAGTTTGTCCCAACTCAACTCCCATGAAAAGTGCTTTTACGAGTACACAAATCTTGAACAGCTACAATCTAGAAATGAAATTGCTTCAATATTTTTTAATTAAAATGACACCTATCTTTCTTTTTAAGTGTGCTGCTTTCACTTCTCCCGTTTTTCATTTGTATGTTCGTTTGCTGAAGTTTTGTCAGTGTGCACAAGGATAAAAGACAGACATGCTGTATTCCAGTCATTAAGAAAATTTGTACCAAACCTGAAAGCATGCTTTTCTATCATGTAGTTTTGTGCAATGGTGAGGTTGAAAGCCTACAGCTACCCAAGTGAAATTTTGCACTGGGGACAAATATGGCCCCAGTAATATCGTCCCCTCCCAGTCCACTGCAGAAGAGCTACTGGGAGAAGGGGAGAGGAAGAGGGGGGCCAAGCCAGAGAAACAGGAAGAACCAAGTGATCAGCAAGCAACGGCACTAGTTAAGTATGAAGAGTATGAGCAATTACTTGGCATAAGTGCAACAGAAGAAAACTGAAAGCTAGTGTGCTAGACATCAATAAATAAGATCTTCCTCTCCCATGGGAAGGAATTCTGATGTCCTAAGAATCTGTTGTTCTCCTACTCAAAAAGAAGAGGGAGATATTAAAAAGCATTAAGTCCTTCCTTAAAATTGTTTCTCTGGCTTCCCTCCCCACTTCCTCCAGCAAGCTTTTTTCTCCCTGAAAGATTAGTCATTGAGAATTGTTCAAACAAGCATGTTGGTTATGAACTTCATTTGAATCCAACTGCAGAAAGAAGAATTGCCATTTATGTTATGTAGTCCATCACAATATGCAACAAATAGGCCTCATTCTGAACACTTTATTTTTTAGCTGAACAAATACAGACAATAAAAGACTTAAGAGATCACTTCATAAACAGACTCTGCAGGAAGAAGGACATCTGAAGACAGTATGGTTCTTGTGTCTATTTGTACAGGAGCATTCTCTTACCAATGTACTTTTCCTTCCAATGTTTTTTCTTATAGGAAGAACACCTTAGAAAAGGTGACATGCAGGCAAGATCATGAGAGAGAAGCATTTCAGCACAGTCTAATCATGCTGATGTCATTCACTGATGGCTTACCTTCTGCAGACAGTGGTCAAACACTGCAACAGGTTTCCTAGAGAGGTAGTCGACGCCCCATGCCTGTCAGTGTTTAAGAGGCATTTGGACAATGCCCTTAATACCATGCTTTTAACTTGGTCAGCCCTGAATTGGTCAGGCAGTTGGACTACGTTATCGTTGTAGGTCCCTTCCAACAGAAATAGTCTATTCTATTTTACTGTGAAAGATGTTTGAACTGCTGTGTTAAGATGAGGCTGATGAACTCTGTTCCATTTTTTTCTTAAACAGTTCTTAAAAAAATTGGAGAAAAAAAAAAAATCACACTGTTACGTGTTACTCTATTTCTTCAGCCTGGAAAAGAATGTGCACCCCAAATCCTGTGCTCAATTAAAGACATGAGATGCTGTAACAAAGACACAAGTGAACTCTGCAGAAAAAAACAGTTTCTTTTCAGTGGTCACAATAATTACAGTTTTTGAAGGGGGAAAAAGATATTTCAATTCAAACAGTGAAATAAAACCCATTTTACACCTATATGTAGGTGAGACATTTGCAAAAACAGTCCATCTGTGCAGAAGTATGAGGCCTGGAAAACTGCCAGGGTTTCTAAGTGTGACCTGCTGTGCAAATGCTGATTATGCAAGTTAAAGCTGTCTGGGGTGAATTTATGTTCCCTGTTTTCCAGGGCTCCAAATAACATTCCTTTACTTACAGAAACCATGTCAAACTCCCAACTTTTATCTGACAAGTTTTCAAGATTCTTGACAGGTTCTGTAAAGCACAATTTCTTTTCGTTTGCAAAATGAAAATGAGTTTATTCCAAATAAGAAACTGAGGCAAAAATATATATCCAAAAACTTTAAGAAGGATCAAGTCCTGGTCACTTTTGTTTAAATCATTTACAGAAGCATTTACAGAAACTTCTATGGTTTATTTCAAAACAACAGAAAAATGTGAATGACTGACAACCGTATCTCTTCTTAGTATGAATAATTATTTAAGCATGCATATCTATCATTACCTTGATACTCTAGAAAAATTTCTTAAAAGTTAGCAGCTGCCTAGGATCATAGAACAGTTCAGATTGGATGGTACCTCACCTTTGTCTTGCAAAGCATGGCTAATTTCAACATTAGATCAGGCTGCTCAGAGCCTTGCCTAAATCAAAACTTCGTATTTCCAGGGGTGGAGATTTCACCACCTCTTTTGGTGACTGCTCAGTCCTTGATCACCCTCATTGTGAAATTCTTTTTTTCTAAAACCCAAAATGAATTTTTCCTGAGGCAATTTGTATCCATTGACCATTACACTGTCACTGTGCACTTCCAAAAAGAATCCATCTTCTCTAAAAACAGCCATTAAGTAGTTGAAGACAGCAGTCAAATGTCTCCTTCACTTTCTCTTCTGGAGGCTAAACAAACCTAGCTCTTTCTGCTGCCCCTCCTACATCATGTCTGCCAGCGTCTACCTATCCATGTTGGTTGTGCTCAGCTGGACTCATGCCAGTTTCTCACAGCTGTTACTATCATTTCACATCATTTAAAAAATTTCATTGAACTGAAGATGACCAAGCAGTAAGGTGACAGTTATTTAAACACTGAATAGTTATTCCACATGCAATGTTTTACCAGCAAAGAAAAATATGATGGTAACACCACCTTGATTTAAAAGTATCAAGCAGGCTTTATACACTGAAAAAGCTCCATACTGCCCCCCCTCTTTTATTTATTTTAAGAAAACTAGGTGATATATACACATGCCTATTAAAATTCAACAACAAAAAGCTGTTAGAAATACATGATATCAAAGTGCTGTTCAAGCAGCTGATAAGAGAGTGATTTGTGATAAGGGCATTCCTGGCAGTAGTGACAATGCTAAGCTCATGTTTCCAAGACAGCTGTTGCCTATGAAGTTCTGGTATTGACTTATTTTTTAAGAGATTGTGATGGCCTGAAATTTCAACCTTGAATATGAATCTGCTCTGAGAACTAAGCGTAATTTCACCAAAAGGGTACTGTTGCAGTATGTCAATAAACACTACTAGCTAATTTTAATAGCTGGGGTCTTCTTTGTCCACCATGCATATATGCATGTGTTTCTCCCCTTCCAAGAAGAGACTATGAAGTGAAATGACCAGGCTGAGCGTAAAGACAATCTGCAGTGAGAGTCACGATAAATATTTTAGTTGTAAATTCTACTAGTCTGGAAAAACAACAGATTTTACTGTCTGTGATATTTGGGCAGTAGAGTTCTTAATTTATTATTAAGGACTAATGTAGAGTAAGTTTTTCCTTTTTTTTTTTTTTTAAACTCTGAGGTTCAGTACTGCTGACTAAAGTAAAATTGTTACATTTCACCTAAGCTATATCTCCTGCAATACACATGCAGTTATAAAATACTGCAAATGAGCTATTTGATATTTTTAGAACTTTTAACAGCACATATTAACTTACATTCTGTTTACATTTAAAGGTTATATTTGTAACTGTAAGAAATGAAAATATAATTCATATTTAAATGGAAACACCAATCTTGGAAAGTTTTGTGGTACTTGCCTGGAAGAAAGGACTCTTCAAATCCTGGTATTTATTAACTTAGTTTCTTGTGGTTCTTGGCAGGCTTTAGACAAACTATCAGCTAGTAACTACGGTTCTGGCCATAGAATGATACTATTCCCCATGATGTCCCTTTCAGCCAACATAAGTTCATGCTGGACAAGAAAAATATCTCATTTGTACACAGACATACTAGTTGCTATGCAATATTTTGTAAGTTTTAGAACAGATTACCAGTTGTAAGTTTGCATTGATTTCCTATTTGTTACTTACTGTTAAATTTATTTTAAAACAGAGTTTAAAAAGTTATTTGCAGAAGAATATTTGACCAGAACTAGAGGATCATGATGACAACAAGATTCATCTGTTTAATGCTAATAGCTGTTGTGGGAGCTACTGCAAGCAAAACACAGGAATTTGAAGGCAATGACGAGGAAACAGAACAAGAATTCATTTATATGAACCGATATAAGCGTTCCAGTGACCCACAGGACAAATGCACTTACACCTTTATTGTACCTCAACAGAGAGTGACAGGTGCCATTTGTGTTAATTCTAAGGAGCCTGAAGTTCTACTTGAAAACAGGGTAAATAAACAAGAATTACAGTTACTTAACAATGAACTTCTTAAACAAAAGAGACAAATAGAAACTCTCCAGCAACTGGTAGAGGTGGATGGTGGGATTGTTAATGAGGTTAAACTCTTAAGAAAAGAGAGCAGAAATATGAATTCTCGTGTCACACAACTCTATATGCAGTTACTACATGAAATTATCCGAAAACGTGACAATGCCTTAGAACTTTCTCAGCTTGAGAATAAGATTTTGAACCAAACTGCAGATATGTTGCAGCTTGCAAACAAATACAAAGACTTAGAGCACAAGTACCAACATTTGATGTCAATTGCCAATAATCAGTCAATAATAATTGCCCAACTGGAAGAACACTGTCAAAGAATGCCATCCGTAAAGCCACTGCCACAAACTCCACAGCCACCAAATAAAGTGTACCAGCCTCCTACTTACAATCGCATTATTAACCAGATATCTACTAATGAGATTCAGAGTGATCAGAACTTAAAGGTTCTGCCACCTACCTTACCAACCATGCCTGCAGTTACTAGTATTCCAACTTCAACTGATAAACCATCTGGTAAGTAATATTATTGATATGTCTACATTAGTTTATGCTAATATGCAGTGGACAACATTTTAATTGTAATATCAAAAATGCAGACAGAATTTATTTATTTAGCAAAATAAATGCAAGTTAATTACTTTGAACTAACTGAGAGTTCTTAGATTTGACGTTGTCTGTGTATCTATCTTGTGTATTTTTAATATACATGTTGTAGTACAAGCACAAAAAGAAAGCAAAAAAATGAACTCTGAATGTCTAACAGATTCGGACACACTAGCCCCACAGAGTTTTCTCATGTTACTTTGCCAAGACCAACCCACCATTTATATTGCATGTATGAGATAAAGGAGCTGCAGAAAACTATTACTAATCAACAGTCAACCATCTAAATTTTATTTACCTGTGCCCAAGACCAAACTGCTAAAATTCATGACATCTGAAGGGGTTTGACACTTTTTGTGTAAAGATTTATGAAGTTATTACAAGTTTGTTGATCTAGCATGTGATAATTTTTGTGCTTGTGTAACTCAAAAAGGAATACGTATCTGCTCTGTACCTCACACAGGGCACTTGCACTCTTAAGACATGAGCAAAGGGAAGCAAGTGGTGGAATAGTAAGGGATATTATACAGCCCGCATTAAGAGTCTTGGGAGTTCTGCCATAAGCAAGATTAGAGGCATCTGAAATCGCATTAGAGATGAATTGATCTACATGATAAAGAAATGACAGGTAAAGAATCCAGTTTCACCTATGGTCCCACATATTTAAAAAAAATAGTTCAAGTATTATGTGTCCCATACAAGACAATTCTGTTCTTCAGTGTGTGGGCAACATGTACTTGCTTCAGAAAAAGATAGGGGACCCACAGACATCTGAAACTAAGGCTCATGAACTGCACTCAGAATATATTCCAAGACTATTTGTAACATTTTCCAAATGACATTGTCAAACTCTTAAGAATTATCAAATAATGCAACTGCCACATTTTAAAAAAAAAAAAAAAAAAAAAAAGACATTTCTCCATGGAAATATCCACAATGAAAGAAACCTGAGCAGGTGTTTCAGTCTAAACACAGTCTCTAAAACACTTTGCTACAAAGCAGTTATTTCACACTATTGCCAGAGATTAATTCACCAAAGCTTGCATTGTGGCATGCAGAACCTCAGCCAAAAATATCATGATTCTAATGTTCTATGTTAATCAGGAGAAAATCAGGTCTACTACAATTTCTTTGGAGCAATACACTACAGGATGGCCTTTTCAGTAATTACGTTTTGACTTTGATCTCAAAGTAGGTTCAAGCTTAGTACAGTATTTGCCTACCTTTCTGTAAGTGAAATGTCTTTCGAGTGTTCTTTTAAGACCTTTCCCCTTCCTCTTACACTCTTCTGAAAACTCATTAATTGGTCCACACCCTCCTCTTTCTTTCAAGTACCCAAACTGGAGCTGAGGCTTCACCATCACATAGCAGAAGAGAAAAGTTACTTCATGCGTATAGTACTTTTATAGCATTTCCGTTCTTTGCAAAGTAAAACATTGACTGATAACCAACTTGCAACCCTGTAGAACCCCTAGACCCTCACCTGAGGAAGTGCTGCTTATCCAGTTATTTTTCATGTTGATCTCCAGAGATGCCTTCCGAAGTCCATGACTCTAAGATAAGATTTGACATCTGCTACTTCTCCCTTATCTATATAACTAACCAGAAAAAGAAGTCTCACATTTCTGCTGCACAAATCCATTATAATATTAATTTCCCTCCTTATTTTCTTGTTTGCAGCATTTTTGATTTGTTCAAGCAAATTTCCAGCAACTGAAGTTAAGCTATTTAACCTTTCACTTCCAGGGTATCTTCCTCCCCTCTCCCCGCCTTTCTTTTGGGGCAAGGAACATTTAGTACCTTTTCCTCATCCTCCAGAATGTTCTTCACTCACAAAGCACATCTCAAACAAAATCCCTCTCCACAATTAATGCTGTAAATGATGGTTCAGCCAGGTGTCTGGAATGAACTATGAAAAACCCACAAAAACACATCCCTTGCCCCCCATACCCACAACCAACATGCCACAAACCAAACAAAACTCACCACCACCACAACTGCCCAGCCACTGGAAAAAAATCCACCTATATTTTATCCAATCCTTTCTGTACTGTGTCTTGAGTTCTCAACCTTTGCCAAAGCTCCTGGCTGTACTAACCATCTGATCCTAGCCAACCTGTGCAATGAAAACTGAAGCAAAATGGAAGAAAAATATTAAATGCCTTCTCAGTTTAATCTGTTGACAGCTCTCCTTCCTCACAAAGTAGCAGACCAGTATTTTCCCTTGATCACAGACTTACTACAGTCTTACTACTCTCAGTAGCTTTTTTTCATTTTGTACATTTGTCCACACTTGTTTTTTGGGGTTTTTTTTGGTTGTTGTTTTGTTAAAAACAAATAAACAAACCAACCCCACGAACAACCAGCCATGCCTAGTACTTTGAGCTAGCATCTACTTAATCTGAGCTTTCTTCATGTTTTCAAAGCTACTGGAAAGGTCATGATTTAGCCAGGTCAGTTTCTTATCATTTTCCCAAGCCGCCTTCTACAATAGCAAAATCTATTGCAATGTCCTCAGAGACTCTTTAACAAACTTGTAAACTCTTGTAAACAAACTTGGACTAACTGTCTAAAGCATTTTCTCTGCACATTCTCTGAATTTGCTGACATCTATTGTATTTAAGTTAATTTTCTTTGTTTTGCTTTTCACTTTCCTTTCTTAAGAACTGTGGCCTCCATTACTTCATGATCAAGATCACCTACACTGCTTTCCATTTCACATTTTCAATCAGTTCTTCCCTACTTACTAGGATCAAATGTAATCTATCCCATGGTTTTTTTGCTTTCTCTATTTTAGATATTTATGAAAAACCTATCCCTAACAGATTCCAAAAGCTTGCTATATATTTTTTATCTGCTGTATTCTTCTCCCAACAGATACAGTTGGAAGTTGGTAACTCACTGGAAGAGGCAGGCAACAAGTATCAAAAACCAAACAACATTTAAGCTAATTATGCACATAAACTGCAGAGAAAGTGAGGCTTAAGTTACTTCACTGTTTTAAACCAAATCTCATTTCCCTTTGATTTGTACTAATGATTTTAAATTAATTAAAAGCTACAAGGATCCAAGCTTCCTGTTCCCCATTAAGCACTATGGATGATTACTGAGTCTCACCAAATCCATGAAAGACATATATAAGAGCTTGGAATATGACATCTCATTCCGTGAAACATTATGCAGTGTGAAAATATCAGTGCAAAGCAGAATTGGGTGAAACTCTAATTCATAAGAGCAATTACATGGACCTGTTGGAGCAGGTCCAGAGGGGGGCCATGAAGATGATCAGGGGGCTGGAGCACCTCTCCTGTGAGGACAGGCTGAGAGAGTTGGGGTTGTTCAGCCTGGAGAAGAGAAGACTCCAGGGAGACCTTATAGTGGCCTTTCAATATTTAAAGGCGGGGGGCTTAAAAGAAAGATGGGGACAGACTTTTTTAGTAGGGCCTGTAGTGATAGGACAAGGGGTAATGGTTTTGAACTAAAGGAAGGTAGGTTCAGACTAGATATAAGGAAGAAATTATTTTTAACGATGAGGGTGGTGAGACACTGGCACAGGTTGCCCAGAGAGGTGGTAGATGCCTCATCCCTGGAAACAGTCAAGTTCAGGCTGGACGGGGCACTGATCAACCTGATCCAGTTGAAGATGTCCCTGCTTATTGCAGGGGGGGTTGGACTAGATGACCTTTAAAGGTGCCTTCCAACCCAAACCATTCTATGATTCTAATCCTAGCCCCCTTCCCTTTTCTCTTTTATAAATTACACATTAAAAAAAAAAAAAAAAGAGAAAATATTTTGTTTAGTACAACTTAATTGTTTGAGTTAAGGTCAAGAAATAAAATACGATTAGAGAATTTTTTAAAGAATCCAAACAGAATTAATGACCGCGGAAGACAGAAATTTAGGAGATGCAAGACAAAAAGACAGGGTTGGGAGAGTAATCATGTGGTTTGGGTTAGCAAAATCACAGACACAATTTTAAAAACTTATTTCACATTCTTCAACTTGGCAAAGGCGGGTGCAAGTCCAAAGCGATACAATACACTTCACACAATCGGTTATCAAAACCTATTCTGGTCTTTACAGTAAACGTAAATGTGTGGTCTCTTCATTATACAGCTCTGTCTTCATCCTATACATCCAATACTACAAAAGTATTTTTGTAGCTAAATACGTTTGTGCCAGTGAACAGGTACTGTTCAGGTTACAAAGGTACTATTTCTCAAAGGCCTGCTTGACTCCCTAGAGGTGATTTTATCAAAACTACCTATCTGAAAGTCAGGATGCTCTCACTTTTTCAAGGAAAGATAAGATGACCATTGTTTGTAAAGCATACTTATACTTCAGAAGGAAGATTTACATTTTATTATTATAAAAACACTAATTACCAGACAGATGTATCTAGTAAAAGAACTGTCCTTTACTCCTAACAGCAGCACATACACTATAGAGAAATTTTACACAATTGCTCCCTGATTTTTTTTTTTAAAAAGGGGGCAATATCTGTTATTGCTGACCAACCAATAATATGACTGGCACAGTCACATTTACCTCAGTCACAAAACAGCAATCTGAATTGGAGAGCATAAGAACTGCCACAGAAATGAATTTAACCAACTTAAGAGAGTTCTACACACACCACTTACATATAATAAAGTGCTCATCTTTTTTCTACATGAATACTTTTGAAACAACCTACTTCATAAGTTACTTATAATTTAAAATCTTCAGAGCTTTTCTGTAATAACTTTATGCAATCCTAGGACACTAGACTCGTATGCCTACACTCAGAGGAAGGTACTTCAGAACAAAACATTATGACTATGATCTAAAACAAGACAGTCATTTAGAAGTATTTCCCTGTCATGTCTGAAGTATCTTTCCCTACCTGGTATTGTAATTTACTGTGTAGTGTGATTTAAATGTACAACTGAATATTTTCTCCTTATTCACAAAAGTAAGCCAAAACAACTAGCCAAATAACAAAAAATAGTGTGTCAGATTTGAGAGGTAAGGCATAGAAGAATAGCTAACGTCTTGTTAAAAATTTATTAGGAATATTTGAAGCATTGGATATTTCAACAGAGACATCATAGTCTATTGCCTCCAAGATGACAAAAGCTGATGACTGCATAACAACATTGGCAGTAAATCATAAAAACATGATGTAGATAAATTAAAGAACCTCAGTCTCATGGTAAAATGTTCTAGAGAAAAGAAACTGAAAGAATGCATTGTAAAATGTGGGCATCATCACTGGATATAAAGTAATTTTAGAGATACACACTCTGTAACAGACAAGTTAATTTCTCTGCAAGGACTAGTGTCATGCTTTGATCCATGCATTTCCCAGAAAGTCTTATTTTATGAGGCACACAAAACACCCCAACATTCCTGTTGCTGGTTCTTTGCAAAAATAAAGGAAAACGTAAAAAATACTTGGTTTTGATTCCGAGTAGAAGAATTTGCAATTTTATCTATAAATAGTTTGCTGCGAATTCTTATTTCTGCATTCTTGTTTCCCACTCATGCCCCAAAGAATAAGTTAGGTAAGTTTAATTCTGTCTGCAAAACTGAACATGTACACAACACTGAAGTTCTACAGAAAAATTAACAACAACAACAAAATCGTAAATAGCCAGTAAGTCACCTAAAGTCAACAACAGAGATTGTTCAAAATAACTACAATTGTATTTTACTCCATTCTACTAAGGAAAATATGAATTCCAAGTAAAATTTCTATAGTCCTATTTAGGAACATTGCTCCTTAGACTTGCATGAAAGAGCTAAAAGCCTAATAAAAGACTTCAGGATGAAATAGTTTAGCTGTGACACTAACAACAACTCCTTTCTTGGAGTTATTACCCAGAGGTTTGGGGTGGGATGTAGGGCTATGACTCACCAAACCCCAACTACTTTATGCATTAATGCTTAACAACTACAAGTTTTAATATGCCCACGCAAAAAAGCAGATGTGGTTTATCTACAATGAGTGTTAGTTTATAAAGCCCACAGTGTCAATAATTAAACTAGATCTGAAAAAACAATTTACTAGAGTGCAGAATTCTACACACAACAGGACAAACGCTATTATGTGAAGCACTGCTACATCTGCTGTATAAAACAGACTTACATGAGTAGCTTATCAAAAAAACTCTTCCTTTGTATACATGTGCTAGTGCAACATTGGAAGATGACGAGATACAAGACAAATGGAAGTTGAACGTGAAAACTGAATGAATTTGATTCATCATCCTTACCCAACAATCTTTTTCTGGGAACAAAACATTTAGTAGCCAGTTATATCAATTACGAAATATATGTTTTCTTGCGCAATTGTCATAGAAGACATTATTCCTGGGAAAACATGCACACCAACCTGTTTATTATACTCTACCAGATAAAACCTTTAGGTAAACATTTTAAATCCATGCTGCATTATAAAAAATAAAGTTAAATAGTAATAAACAGCAAACAGTAATGCTAAGGTCAATGCAGTATTAACATACAGTGTATTGCTAATTTTATATGGTCACAGAGTTTTTAAAAAAAGGCATTAGTAGTATACAAAAATGAACATACATAATAAGAACACAGACAATATATATTCATACTGATAATTATGGCTTAATGAAGCAGATGGTTTAAACTGATATACCCTTTAAGTGAAGTAACGCAGATTTTGTACCATCAAGTAAAATCTTTGGATAGGAGTAGTGGACAAAATTCAAGTAAGAAATGCTGAAGTGTAATCTGAAAGACAGATTATTTAAACAGGGCACAGAAATATTAGACCAAAATATATATGTGAGGCTAAGCCAAACATATATATGCTTCTAAACAAATATTACCACTTAAACAAAACAAACCAAAAAACCAAAACCCAAAGAGACAAAAGCAAACAAACAAAAAACAAACAAAAAAAATTTCCAAGAACTAGATAGTTGGGGGGGTTAGCAAGATTTGATATAATAGCCAATCAGAAACTTGGAGACACAAATGACACAAAATAGCAGAATATTGTAACACCAATGCATAAACTAGAAGTGTTAACTGAAAAGGTAGAATGTTTTCAAGTACCATAGAGACTATTTAAAGATACCCTACTGGAAATTCAGACCTATCCATCCATCTAAAAATAAAAGACTTTGAGAAGACTAGCAAATCTTGTCATGGTTAAGCGGCTTGGTAAAAGAGCAGTATTGTAAGAAAAGACAACATCATTCAAAGCACTAAAGCCATGTACAAATCAGGAAATAAGAAAAGAACATAGAGAGTCAGGTTAAATATAAAGACACATTAAAATCTTAAGAACGACTTGCAAAAGGAAAAAAAGGCATAATAAATCTGATTTCTAACACATCAGGAACAGGAAGCGTGACTAGAAGTTTATAGGGAAAGATAAAAAGATATAGTCAGAGAAATTAAGGCAACAGTAGAAAATCTAAATTAATTTTTATATGAGTAGTCATTGAGGGGACACTTTGAGGTTCCTGTGTTAAACTGAAATGTTGGTAGAAGAGGTTATAAAGCCAATGAAAGAAGTGAATACTAACAAACTGCAAAGAGTAAAGCACATTCCCCAAGAGTTCTAAAGGAAACTGAATACAAAACAATTAACTACTGTGTAGTCTCTCACCAAAAATTGCCTTAGTATGTGAGGAATGAGAGGTGGCAAATGTGACACTGAAAAAAAAAGAAAAAAAATCCACTAATTGATAGAAAATATGCTAAGAACAGTATAACAAGCAGTAAACAAATCTGAATTACGTACCATCATCCAATCACCCTGAATAAGAATCAACTTGGGTTTTGTTATACCAATTTGGTATCACTTTTAGAGATATTTGAAGGGCTTGGTGCCTATGCAGATGGAGTTCTCGTTGATATACAGTCCCTATGTATTTCCAGAAAGCACTGAACAGGTTTCTTACTAAAGGTGTTTAAATAAAGCTGCTACAAAGTACAAAGAGCCTCACATAAATAAATTATAAAAATCCCCTAATTAATTAAGTATTTTTTTCATGAGGCAGAGTTAACCATGGTGTCTTACAGAGATCTGTGCTGGGGCCAGTTGTCTTTAGTATGTTCCCTTTCATTTCTGACAGCAGATGACAAATCTTAGACTAAACACCTTAGACAAAATTTTGGAAAGTGTAGTATCTGACGAAAAAACACCTGTCATGGAAAAGTAGCAGCAAATTCTGCTTTGAAGTATTTATAATAGTTTATGTTCATCTTAAAGCACTTTCAGAGAAAAGAATCATGTACCATAGGGCACTGTCGCCACGGGGCCTAGAAAGAAACTTCAAGATTAGAAAGCTGTAAACACTACATCATATACTGCTATATATTTATTTTTATGAAGACAAGATCAAAGATCTGTGGTTGACTATTTTAGGAGTTTCTTCAATAATGACTTGAACAGACAAGTTCTTTTTTTGTTTTTAGTAAGTGCCACTACGTACAAATTGTGATAAAATAAACAAGAGCAATTTAAATTACCAGCATTCATTACATTTATCTTCTTCTATCTCTCATAATAAGCCATGCAACTGTGTCACTGAATACTGCATCTACATCTAAACTGCCAGAAATCTGAACAGTTAGGCACAACAGAAATGTAGAAGGGGCTTAGAAGCAGCACTCCTGGTCTGTGAATATGACTAAGGAAACAAGGCCAACACAGCATGGCCACAGACCAACAACTTGGATTGCCTCTTGGTACACTGATTTTTTGATTAACTAGTTAAAAAGACCAAAAAACCCCCAACCTCCCACAACACCAAGGTTGTTTCTATAAAACTAATTTATTACTAACTCATTTACTGAGTACAAGGGTAGCACTACCACTACCAGTGTTGGACAGTGAATTATGAAAAAGGGTAGATGAACTGAAATAATTTACAAGAGAAATTACTCTTGGTAGCAACATATGCTTCATTAAGACTCCACACGAGAAGATCTGACAAGCCTTCTTCCTTCAGTGTTTGTGTGTGGGGAAAAAAAAAAAAAAAAAAAAATCAATCAAGGGTCTCTAATACTGAGGATTCTTGTTGACTTCACTCTTCTGCTTCGGCAGCGAAGCAGCTGGGGGAGACTATCTGCAGATATCAACACAGACTCCTAAATCTTTTATATCTAAATTTCTCAGACTCATAAAAATGGAATCTAACTATCTTCCTATTGGATAAAATTTCTTTAAAAATCATTAATGTAAGATAATTTCAAAAAGAGTAAGCTCTTTATGGGGTCTACTAAACTCAAGGAAAAAAATGCATTCTCCTGAAAACAGGAGAGCATTATCTGTAATTCCTGTGAATATGAAGTATTTTATCTTCTCATTTATCTAAAATTTCTCTCACTATGTAAGCAGACACTCCATCTTACAAATCTTACATTTCTATTTTGTGTTGTCATTTATCAAGGTGGCAACAGTAACACCTACATTCTTAATTTATGTTGCTGGTGCCATTGTTAATGTCCATGCCAGTGACATTTTTGGGGATCTAAAAAGCTGAATTTCTCAAAGACAGAAACAAAGTCAAACTTACCATTTTGATTTCTAAAGTAAATTATTAATATTAATTAATTAATATTAATAATTATCCATGGAGTCATTTATATTTAGTTTCTTTGAAGATATAATCAATGTTTTAAGTGCAGCTGCTTTTAACTAACTAAATCTACCTTTATCACTAATACATTGTGAAATGTTCTGGAAATAAAAGTTACAACAAATGAATCTGTCTGAAAACACTTAGTGGACACCGTACCTTCAATAAGAGGAAAAACAAACGCACTATTCAGCAAAAGCAAATCTACTGTAAAAAGCTACCAATTCAAATACTGTCTTGCATTAAAGAGATGCTCGATTGCCTTTTGATGCAGAGTCCTTCTGTTGACACAGGGCCCTGGAGAGACTGTCTACAAGCACTAGAAGATGGCCATGATACAAGCTCCATCTACCTTGTAAAACCAGAAAACACAAACCAGCTTATGCAGGTCTGGTGTGATCAACGGCACGACCCTGGTGGCTGGACAGTCATTCAGAGACGGCTGGATGGATCTGTCAACTTTTTCAGGAACTGGGAGACATACAAGGTTAGGACAAGTGAGCAGTTTAATGTTTTCTACCCTCTAAAAATTATTGGTAAAGTTAACTTAAAGGGTGATTTTAGAGTCTGGCCAACAGCTTACTTGAAAAGGAACTTGTGTGTTCCACACAAGAAGAGGAAGTCTCTATAAAATAAATTACTGTGGTTTTCTACTTAAGAATACACTCAGATTTACCACTAAAACAGATGCACTATATTAACATGCTTCTCTTGCTTCCTTTACAGCAAGGATTCGGTAATATAGATGGAGAATATTGGCTCGGACTAGAAAATATTTATTGGTTAACAAATCAAGGCAACTACAAACTGCTCATAACAATGGAAGACTGGTCAGGTCGAAAAGTATTTGCTGAGTATGCTAGCTTCAGACTGGAGCCAGAAAGCGAATATTACAAGTTGAGATTGGGACGCTACAATGGCAATGCGGGAGATTCTTTCACTTGGCACAATGGTAAACAGTTCACCACGCTGGACCGGGACCATGATGTATACACAGGTACAAGGTCCCTTTCAGTTGCCTTGCTTTTTTTGCTCCCACCTCCCCACCCCCCACCCCCTTTTTTTCCCCCTTCTTTTTTAAAAAGGAAAAATACTTATGGTCAAACACAAAAAAAGAAATTACATTTTTAGAGATTTGTCAATCAGTACCTTATGAAGCACAAACTGATGTGTCAACCCTTATATGTACTAACACTGAAACAAAAATTCTCATTGAAATATTTATCATTTCTGTAAAATATGCTATGGGGAGTTATTTGAGACAGTAATGCAAACAAATTTTCCAGCAAGGGAGAGTAACACTACTGAGTCTATCTGTAGAACCTAACTACAGAGCTGGTTCCTGAAGAAGCCTAAATTCACCTCGTACCACATAATATCTACATGTATAAACACACAGTTTTAAAAAAAAAAAAAAAAAAAAAAATGTTTTGTGCTTAGCTTGCTTGCTTGCTGTAAGATTTTTCATTTACTCCTAAGACTGAATCAGAGCTTTCTTTTGCAGGTAATTGTGCTCACTACCAGAAGGGAGGATGGTGGTACAATGCATGTGCTCATTCAAATCTCAATGGAGTTTGGTATCGTGGAGGACACTACCGCAGTCGATATCAGGATGGTGTATACTGGGCTGAATTCCGGGGGGGATCATATTCATTAAAGAAAGTTGTTATGATGATAAGACCTAACCCCAACACATTCCACTGAAATAATTCTCTTGGTTTGCTGTCTTATTCTAAAAATCATGTAAAGCTATGATGTTATTACCTGGAATTATCTTTTCAGAAATGAGGAATGTAAGATATTGTACATTTATTGCTAACATGTGAGGGCTTGTATATTATATTTTCAAGAATCATTCCAGGGAAAAAAAGCTGAAGAAAAAAAAGGAACTGAAATGACATAACATTCAGAACACCTCTTGGTACTCAAAGTAGTTATATTAAGCCTTTTAGAACTGGCAGTTTAGATGGACTGTAGATAAACTTTCCGGTTTTTATTCCCTGTAAATTAAGTTTGGATGGTAAAAATACTGCCACAACATTTAAATATTTTTGTATGTTATATTATGTATAAATATTCTCAAATACAGGAAATATTACAAACTGTACAGCAAGAGTTTTATTATTATTATTACGAGCAACCATTTGACACAGGAAATTGTATCCTTTGAACTGTGTAGCTGGTATATGTACATTAGTGTGATTATTCTGATTTAATCTTTGTTAACTGCCATGAATAAAGGTAGTACTATATAATTTGATTTTAAGAGCAGATACTCAAACCATTACTGTCGCGATAAATCCAGCCTTTCCCCTTCACTTTGAGCATTTTTAATAATCTGCTCCTATAAATTAGAATTCACATTTGATTCAAATATTTTAGATTAAAAACCCTAATGATTTTTCTTACCAAAATGAAGTAGCTACCTGCATATGGAAATTAATCCAGACTTACAACAGATATAACATGCCGTATAGCCAACATGTTATACTACGCAACAACTGTCACAGTATTTTGTACCTGACTTCAGTCATTACCTGCTATGTAGCCTCTGTAATCAGAAATGGCTGGATATAAATTAAAGGGACTATCCAACTTTGCAGGCAAATGATGGATACCAATATATAAGCTATTTAATATCCTTAGCCAGTAGATGAAAATTATATAAAGAAGTTACCTGTAGCCAAGAGAAGTTATATTTACCATATTTCACCATTATAACATATTACTGTCAAATTATTAAACAGATTTACTCATCTATATTTAGAGGTCAGTCACAACTATGAAACACAGACTGGAATAATTCTAATATTCTTCTGAGACAGGTTTCTAGAACAGATTGTTATAACACCCATTTCAAAACAGCAGCTACTATGAAAAAGTCAAAGAATGCATATAAGAGGGAGAGCAAAAGCCTCTAGAAGTTCAATTTTTTTTCAGTAAACCTGTATGATACTTACTGTGCATTTGTGTGCACATGCTTGCACACTTTTTCCCTTATTACCTCATCACTTCTTTACAACAGTATGATGTGCATTAAACTGATGTGTGATGTAGCATGTGTTGTATATAACTGAAAGTAGGGTTATTAATATATTAGATTACCCCTGTAATATTGTAATCCTTTAATAAAGCAACAAATGTTATTTTGACACGTTCAGATTTCATCCTGTTTTAGTTCAGATTACTCATAGCAAAGAAGAGATATACTTAATGTCACACAACTCTGCCTCGTGACACAAATCAACTCTTATACACAACTACTATTAATGTGTGTGAAGTGTCTAAATATTGCAACATCAAAAGCAAAGCAATTTTCAGCTGAGAAAAACACTGAATTTCTACGCATCCCAAGGGGGAAGAACTTTTTGTAGGTCATATGAAAACCCCCAAATTTTCAAACAGTATTCAAACTTTATCTTCCACTGGTTGATCTACTGGACTTGGGAAAACAATTAAGTTTTAGGTAAGAAATATTAAATGCATCTACTGGCTCTAGAGCCTGGCCACAATGCTCTAACAGTTAGGATTGTAGCATTAAGGCAGTAGAATTCCTGCTGATATCTACAACTAACCACTAGTTTTGTCAGAAGAAAGTGCACACACAGTGACGCCTACCTTAAAAGTGTCACTTATGAGTTCTTCAGTGTGCATGGTGTGTATGTATGCACATTCAACTTATTACATGTCTATAACTAAATAATCAAAACTTCCTGAAAATACTTTAGCATAGCAATATCCTTAGGTCACATTCATACTCCACCCTTTTCTTGCGCTTCTTTGGTAACATGCTACCACAGCATATCCAGGTACAGCACAACACATAATCCATGGAGTAAGATACAGGGGCAGAAAAAAAATGTTTTAGCCGTATGTGTCTTAGTCTGGAAGAACTTCATGGTACTGGTAACTACTCTGGAGTGTTTGCCCACTTTTAAAACATGGATCACTATGAACATTACCTCCCTGCACTCACAGGTTGCATGAAAAGGATTGTCAGAAGCTGTATGAAGATCGCAAATTCAAGATACTCTTCCAAGTGCTACTTCATGCTTGGCTTGGTGAAGGAATGCATAGAACTTCAGGTATCCATTGTGCAGATCTCAAGAATGGGGCATTCCCTGGAAAAGTTATTACAGGTGCCTTTCTGTAGCAGGAGATATGGCTACAGATATACCTCCATAGTATACACTCATGAGAGGCTTTAAACCCATGTCCAGGTTGACAGTCTTGTTAAAATAACTGTATTTCTTAACCTTTCTACCTAAAAGGCGAGTGATTTACCTAGAGTCTTGTCCATGAAATTAAAAAAAGATAGTGCACAAAAGTCAGCGTACAATGACCTGGAGATACCATGTCTGAGAAAAGAACTTAGGCAAGCTAAGTTCTTAAATGAGATTAACTGTGCTACACCCCTCCTCCCTGGAAAAGAATATGAGGAAGAAAAAGCCTTTTAAAGAATGCTTGGTCATAGGGACTTCACTTTCCCCCACACTTTCAGCTAATATGATACCACTCACAGACGCTATTTTCATCATATTTTCCTTCAATGAAAGATGAAGGACAGACCATATAATGGTGAGCTTGAATAGTTAACCTGTAAGGAAAATAAGCATCAGATTAAAATACCACTGAGAAACACAGATGATAGCTAGAGGAAAACTGCAACTAGCATCATAAGAAATCATCAAATTCTCATCTAAAGATGGGTGAAGGATAGACATAGCTGTAGGGTGGACCCAAACCAAAGTAACAAAAAAATCTCTGGTCTACTTTACACAGAAATTTTAATTTAAAGTCTTCATCTAAAAATGGTCACTTCTCTCATTAGCTCAAGATGCCTATTTCTCTCTTTCTCTTTTCTGAGGAAGAGAAAAGAGATACAGAGAAACAGACTGAGAGTGCTGAAGTTGCCTGGATCTGAAGAGGCTGAGTGATCTACCTAAGAAGTATCCTGAGATTCTTTGCAGCCTGTAGCCTTGGAAGTTCTCAAAAATAAAGCATTTGACTGACATGCAGTACTTGTCACACACAATAGCTGAGGATGGAAGGGACCTTTGGAGATCATCTAGTCGAGCTCCCCCGCTCAAAGCATGCTCATCAAGGGCAGGTTGCTCAGGGCATTATCCAGTGAAGCTTTTAATATCTCCAAGGACGGAGACTTCACAACCTCTCTGGGCAACCTGTTCCAGTGTTTGACCACCTTCACCATAAAAATGTTTTTTTTCCCTTAAGTTTAAATGGAATTTCTTGTATTTCAGTTTGGGCTCATTGACTCTTGTCCATTCACTAGACACCACAGAGACCAGTCTAGTTCCATCTTCTTTACAGCCTCCAATCAGATTTTTACAGACTTTGATATTTGCTCCCTAAACCTTCTCTTCTTTAGGCTAAACAATCTCAGCTCCCTCAGCCTCTCCTCATGACAGATGTTCCTGTCCCTTAAGCGTCTCTGTGGTCCTTTGCTGGGCTCACTCCAGTATGTTCATGTCTTGTACTGGAAAGCTCAGAACTGGACACAGCATTCTAGATGTGACCTCACTGGTGCTGAGTAGAGGGAAAAATCACCTCCTCTTGACCTGATAGCTACACTCTTCCCCAATGCAACCCTGGATGCTGTTGGCCACCTTAGCTTGACACCCACCAGGTCCTTTTCCGACTCACTGCTTTCCAGCCAGTCAGCCCCCAGCCTATACTGGTACATAGCATTACTACTCCCCTTTCAGTGAACTTCTGAGATTCTTGTCTGCCCACTTCTCCAGCCTGTTGAAGTCCCCTTGAATGGCAGAAAAATTGTCTTGTCTATCAACCTCTCCTTTTAGTTTTGTATGATCTGCAAATTTACTGAGGGCACACTGTGTTTCATTGTCCAGGTCATTAATTAAGATATTAAAACAATATCAGACCCAGTATTGAGCCCTGAGGCACGCTGCTGGCCAATGGTATCCAGCTGGACTTCATGCTGCTCATTACAACCCTTTGAGCCCAGCAGTTCAGCCAGTTTTCAGTCCACCTTCCCATCCACTGATCTAGTCCATACCAAACCACAAGTTTGTCACTGAGGACCATGGGAAACAGTGTCAAAAGCCTTACAATAGAGGAAAGAACCAGGATCTGTGGTGATAGGGCAGTGTGGGTAGAACAAGAAAATCTGGTGTATCTACACTTAGATTTAACAAATGCACTAGCAAAAAAAAGTTGGAGAACAGAATAGTTTAGAAAAAGGAGGAGATAAAAAAAAAAATTGTGCTGTTGTATCATGGGCTAAGAGTGACGTTCACAACAAGAACTGTGGCTCAGCTGGCTGACAAAGAAGAACTGAGGATATCTGACACATTCCAACAAATTGGGGGTGGGAAGGAGGGAGAGGAAAAGATGCAGAAAACAAGGTCCAAATGAACAACAATATTCATCCAGTTGTACCTAACGAGTTTGTTCCAATCATATTTTAAAAGTCGTATTTACATCATAATAAAATATTTTCCAAAAGTGTTGTAGGGCAACATTTTAAACATACAGATTTACTGAAATTAAAGGCATTGGAAAAAGCTGTCTATGTTACTACTCAGATTCTATTCAGAAAAGGTATTTACCAATTGGATCTTTGCTTGGCTCAGTGTGGATCACTGAAGTAGGACAACAGTAAGGACCATATCATTATTTCATAATTTAGCTAAGGCTTGGTCAGGTAAGCCCTCTAGAAAATGAAAAAACAACCCCCACCCCCCACAACCCCCCAAAACAAACCAAAACCCAGATCCCAATGCTTAACATGGCATTTTTTTGCATAAAATTTGTATAAAATAATTTTAAACAAACCGAGAGGCTGGCACATCAAAACCAATTAAGCATAGGGAATTTGGAACTTACACAGTAAAGTTAAGTTATTGGCAAGTATACTGGCAGAATCACAGATTTGAAAAATTTCACTATGCCTATTTTTTTCAAATTCAACAACAGAACTCAGTTTGCACTAGACCCACCATTTCACTACTACAAACTGCGAAAGGTCCTAGTTTTTCCCCTCTTTCTGTAATTATTTCCAACTCTTTCAATTACATTCTTGTTTTATCACTCCCCAAAGAAGTATATCTCCGACAACACTATGCTGTCTAAAAAAATCACATACAAAATATTTTCCTATCATTAGCAAAAGCACATCAGGTGAGTTTATACAGGAGAGAACTACAACCCAATGGAGAAGAGTTTTAACAGCTTCAATTCTCCTGTACTACTGCTTCATTTCAAAAAGTACTGTAGAAATCGTCCTGTAACTGCAAACCTCCTAAAAACTTAGGTTGCTCTTCCAACTTTTTGAAATATCTCTACCTTTTTCAGAACAGTAAAGAAAATGCAGTTAACTAATGCGTTATCTGTATACCAGGGACAAAACAGTGGGGCTCCCCCTATAGCATTTAGACAAAAGGCTATCTCACAAGATTTAAGTTACTCCAGAAGATAACTCGTTATTCTCTTATACACGTATTTCAGAAGAGTTCTTTCCTGAAACTGTTCTATTGTCATTCAAAGTTTTCAGCATTATCCCCATTGTTATATTGGAAGAAAAAAAACAACAAAACAGCACAAGTCAGTGAAACCCGTAGATTGTAACAGAACATACCCATCTTTGTCCTTTCTGTAACATACGGATACAACCTAAAAGATCACCTACAGTAAAGACAGGAAAAAGCTGTAGCTAGCCACTGTACCCATGAATTTTCTAAACAACCTGACTGCTATTTTTCCTTCGATCACACTGTGGCTAAATGCTTCAACAGTCCAAACCACAGCCTTGCCAATCTTGTTTTTTTCTCTTCTTTTTTTTAAAAAAAAAAAAAAAAACCAAACCAAACTCAGAAGATCTGTCTGAAAAGAAAACAACTTTTGGATGTTTTAACATAGTAGTTTTAAGCATAGTAAGGAATATATTATCTTTCATTCATAGCTTGAGGTTGTAAACATACCAGTTGCTGTCTCCTGTATTCATCTGGTTACACAAAGGTTCAGCTGCACTTCTTAAGAAGCAGGGAAAACCTTACTTTAAAAGAGCAGCAACACTGCTTAGTCTTTGCAATCACCAGGGACAGGCTCTCTGTGATGTACAAAACCTGAGGTACAACATATGCAGGAGGACAGGAAGTCTAAAGGAGGTTGGCTAGACACCAGCAGGAATTTGAGATTCAACCCTGTAACTCAGCAACATGCGGATTCTTTCCTTCCAATTTTGTTACCCATGTCTCTCATTAGGCTTGTAACACTTTTGTCCATTTCAGAAATATTTTCACTTTAAATTTAATTAAAACTGACTTGGAGTGATGTCCCAATAACTGGATAGTACTAAAGCATTTCTTACACAAGGCTGTGAGCCAATTCTATAAACCAGAGTATTTGGACAATTTAAGCAGTTGTTTAACTCCCAGCATGTTCTCCAGCACATCTCAAACACAATCTCAGACTGCCCCAGATGGAATGAGAACTGGTATCTCATGACTAAGTAACTGTCTTGCAGTGAGAGACAAGAGGGTCTACAGCATGAAACGGGAGCCCCATGAACTCTGCATATCTTCAGAGGCTTCGTCACTCTCATTCAGTGTTTTAAGTTCACTATTTACTCCTAACATAGATCTATCAGTCTACTTGTCCATTTAAACAGATTAAAGCAGCTTTTCCATTCCTAATATTGTGTCCCCTGAGAAGATATTTATTCACTGAAACAAAGTCCCCTTTGAATATTCTCTTTTGATAAGCTAAACGTTCCTTCAAACCTGAAATTATTTTCAGAGAAGTTTCAATAACTCATACCAATTTTTAAACACATTTTTAAAAATATGGTCATTAGGGATGGCCATCAAATTTACTTAATAAGAAATATTTTACATAAGCAGTGCTGCCTGTTATCCACAGGAATCTGTGCTGGGACTCATGCTGTTCAACATATTAATGAATGACCTGAAAATGGGAGTGAACAATGGAACAAAAATCTGCTGATGGTATTAACTAATTGAGGGGAGCAAAAAGAAGGGCTGACTGAGAGGAACTGCAGAATGATTTATGAGACAGACTGCTTGAACAATAAGACAGAAGATGAAAAAAATCTATAGACAGTGATACATACAGGGGAAAAAAATGTCATGACTTTCCATATAAAAAGAAAAGAGCAAGTAATTGCCAATAAAGGCAAGATTTTGGGATTACAAGAAATAGTTCCTGAAAACAACTTGCTTTTTTGATGGCTACTAAACTTTGAGCTAACAGAATGTTAGGAATTATTAGGCAGAACACAAAAAACTTTCTGAAGACACTGTATAAATCTAACATGCTCATCTATCTTGAACTTTGTGTGCAGTCCATGTGCACTCTCCTCCCCTAAAAAAAGATACAGAACTGAAACGCTGCCACAGAAAGTTGTCAAGAAGGCCAAGTGGCACCTGTACACGGCATGATCAAGTAATCCAAGGACTCTTCCTTTTGGAAGAGAGGTAACTGAATATTTAGCATGACGACAACAGAGATAGTGACTGAAGTCCATAACGTCAGCAGTAGCCTCAAGAAGTTGCATAAAGAACAAGGTAGGGTTTATCTACTGAAGGCAGAAAATGCTATGTTCAAATCAAGCAAAAGAACGTGGTACTGGATAGAACTGAGGAAATCCTTCCCACCTGGGTTCTGCGGATGCAAGGAGTTTACATGTGTTTAGAGAGAGAGTGCATGAGTTCATGGAATGGAAATCCCTTGAGGGTCACTAATACAGAGACAGCAATTCTGGCCCAGAAAGCCTATGGAGAATTCTTGAGCTCTAGTTATCCAGGTTCAGTGCTTTAAAAACATTCACCCTTTTTAGGTCCAGCTTAGCATCACCCTAAATTATTAATAAAGCCAGAAAATAGTTCATTATATTGGACTACATTCACTAACAACAACCTGTGTGCAGGAATATTCCCAGGTGAAATACTGACAAAAAAGCAGTTCGTCAAATGGCTACTTTGTGGATGTCTCAAAAGAAAAGGCGACTATCAACACTGGACAGCGTTTTAACAGTACGTCTCCTTTTTAATATATCTTCAAGTTGAACTACACATATATTTATTTAGCACCTGAGAGAAATACTCATTCCAAAAGCATGTACATGTCTTCTCTTGTGTACAAGAAAGTGCTCATGGATACCCTTTCCTGTTTTTTGTTTTTCTAAAAGGTCTGTTTGGTAATGCAAATTGCACATATTTTTCAAAATCTGCGCTATACCAATGACAGAGCCTCATTTTTTTGTCTTTGTTGAAAGTCTTACTTTTAAATATGTTTTGCACACTTTCTTGATCTAGTAGATAATCTAATGCTTCAGGACAGTAGAGAAGAAAAAGTATGAGTAAAACCATCATTTCGGCAGGTTCTCAGAAATACAGATGTCTTACTCTTAGATACTTTCTGAAGGCTGTTAAACACCTACATGCCTGTGAAGACATGGTCTCTTGTTCACACTTTTGGTTTTGTTGTGGACGGAAAGAAAGCAAATAGACCCCATTTTTTGCTTTATAAAATAGATGCCTTTTTTTTTTTTTAATTCTTATGTATTTCTTGTAGACTATGTACAAATTTTAAGCAATCATTCCACCTTTCTGCAGGAAAAAATAAAATTCTCCCACTGCATGTTCATATTGTGTAATAAACTCTGGGGTTTAAGACCTAGCTTAGCTTAAAGTTTTCTAAAATCTTCCGTCAGGCCACAGCACCACCTAATCTGGGTCCTGGAATCCTCAGGGATCCAAGAGTTGGGACCTTACAGGACCTACTCATGTACCTCAGTTGCACAATATCAACAGAAAACAAGTTACATCTAAGAGACTATTAAAATGCTCATAGCAGCACTACCGTTGATGCTGGAGTACAAGAATATAGGGGGGTACCTGGGACAACTCTTATCTGGCATGTATCTCATCCATGCAGAACATATGGTCCCAATCACTATATAAATTCATTAACGATCATCAGAAAAACGAGGACCTTGTTTCCCCTTAAAATTCCAGCTAGAGATGCTCTCCAGACTTATACATTGTTCATTACAGATGCAGATAAAAGATAAGGTATATTTTGTGCACATCTAATGAGAAAACCCCACAGGGAAGAAACAAAATCCTGCTTTCAGTGATCATTAAAGCTACCAAGACTTATATACTTCAGACAAAAAAAAAACCCAGACAAAAATTAGCATAAACACAAAACCAGTACAAAAGCAACCATCACCTGTAAGCACTAAGAAAACTGCTGTCATGCAGAAAAGCTTAATGCAAAGAGGTTGCATGATATGAGAAGTCTATCCAGATGACAATTTTGGACATGCTTGAAATAAATGGAGGCGAGCTCTGGTATGTCATGTAGACATAGCCTTTACAGACCTATGCAAACAACCTTGAAGAGAAGATTAGGAGAAAAGATATAGCATTTTATGATTTTAACTTTGACTAAAATCAAACCAAGCCTGAATTCAAAGTTCACGCGTTCAAAGAAGGATTAAGACAGCTTAATAGACTAAGTGGCAGGACAGATGTATACAAATAGTACACAAATGGATGAAAATTTTACAGTCCTGAATTTATGCCAGTCTTCCACTTCATAAATACAAATACAATAAGTAAAATATTCCCAGCAATTGTTCATATCCTCTACATCCTAACCTAATAAACTGCCTTTTCAGCTTTTAAATCAGGCTGTCCATAACAATGTATTCATCAACAAGGCTTGGCGAATCTGTTTTCTTCTCTAACAGTCTCTTGGTAAAGAACAAAAGCAGTTCTGCAAATGACAATTTGGAAAGGATCTTACTTTTATGGATCTGTACCCCTTGCTGGGGGGGGGGACGGGACAAAAAAAAAAAAAAAGCCCAAACAAAAAAACCACCTCCAAACCATTTAAAATAAACACAATACCACGTGTCATGGATTTCTTGTCAAGTATATGCACTAAATCAACAGAATAAACAGCAAAAAAGCCAAAGGAATGAAGATTCTAAAAAGCCTACTGCAAACTAGATTAAGCTACTGATTGGTTTGAGTGCTTACACACACACATAAAGGTTTTTTTTGTAGTCTCCTGAATACTTTAAGACTACAAATAAGCTTGAGGCGCTAAAAAGCCTGTGCAAAAAGTGAAGAGTTTTCCTCATATATCTTTTTGAAATTCTGTGAATGTGTCAGGTTTGCTCATGCTAAAGTAAGAAATACCACAATGATGAGAAGCTGTCTAGGAATACAACACAGTTCTTTAAGAACTGTTATGTATCATTCCTAGAATACTTAAATTTTCTTCTATATGTGCAGCTCTAATTGTAGATCATTAACTGGAATTCCTACATCAGGAAAAACAGCCATTCCTAGTACTTTAGGTAAAGGTGTACTTCACATTTGATTTTGTGAAGTTCATGTGGCTGAAGCACAAGGCAGAGTGATGTTAGATGAGGAAAAAATTTGCATTAGAAGTGGAGTTTGTGGTTATACCAATACTTTAAAATGTTTAAGACATCTCTTTATGGTGTGTTCTGTTACTTATAACTTTGTCAAACGTTAGGGACTTGTGCTGAATATCTGTGATGGAAATTCCAGACTTAGTTGAATTTTTTTTAAATATATTTTTTCTGGAAGTCATATTTACAGAATGTTCAAAACAATTACTTCAACAGGACCGTGCTTTGCATACGTGGACTGCTATAGAAAAAGCACTGTATTTGTCTTTTCTTAGGCACTAGAAAATAATTACAATAAATAATCTTATTGTTTCTATTATATTGCTTACAGAAGACATGGTTAAATACTTCTTAGATTAACTCTTTCTTTTAAAAAAATCATTACTAGAAAGACATTACAGTGTCTGAATGGCCTTGTTTAAGAGGAATCTGGTTTTTGCAGTGTTCCTCAGGAATGCTAGCACAGTTCAGTAATGGGAAGGAATTGCTAGTTAAAAGAGCCACTAGGGAAATAATGATATAGTATGCCTACATGAATAATACAAGGGAATACTGGAAAGACAAGTCAATCAACTGAATTGACTATTCAGTTTGTATCTCTTTTCAAAGTACTTACAAGAAACTGACACAAACCAACAACTCCAGTTTAGAGATACCAAGTTATGAGGTATCTGAAAAAACAGTCCAACAAAAATGAAAGCTACGGGTACAAGATCTTAAATCACGTTGTACTCAAAGACCCTTCTGAAATCCAGTGCTCTTGTAAATTCTGAAGACATCAAAAGGACAGTAAACAAAGACATATTTGTAGTTTCAGATGTCAGTAATGCACAAAATTTCTACAAGTCAGAGATCAGAGATCCTAAACAGTGTAGAGCTTAACAACCTCCACCAGAACTAATTTTTCTAAATATGAAGTGAACCATACCTTCTATATATAGTGTTCTTCAGGTGCACAACATGCTACATTAGTTGTCAGTCAAAATGAGCTACAGATAAATAATTGTTCACACTCACCTAAATATGGAATAGTAGGAACCATTTTTAAGCTTCTGATGTACTCCCGTGTCCTTTTATAATTATCTTCCTTAGACAGTAAATAGTCTAACTTCTCAAAGGTGGTCTTGTCTTTGCGATTCAAAAGCTACATAGAAAAAATGAAGGAGATAATAATATTTTAAAAGATGAATCCGAACAAAGACAACAACAAATAAAATTTGTTGAATTGCCCACAGTAAAGTAAAGCATAGTCAAGTTAAAGATTAAATTCATCATCCCAAACCAGCACAATGTTTGAAAACATGCTGTTAAGGGGGGGGGGGGGGGAGCCAATTCAGCCTAAGTCTTAAGCTATGAACAAATGATTATTATCTCTAAATAGTTTATCAAGGATCCACATATCACTACGTCAGATATATATATATGAATAACCTCAGCAATATTAAATTTTGAGAGGAAAAATATATACTATTATACAGTCACCAACATTCTCATAGTTTATCAGAACTGCTAAAAATCCTCTTGAAAGTAGAAACAGCAATGGAAAATGCTCCAAATAAAGGCAAATTGTGCCATTTCAACAGTACCTTATTAAAAGTATGACAAAACTTTTTTGAAAAAAGTATAAGGAAAGTAAATCACTATGATACTTAAATCTCTGTTTTCTATTACTGGACTTACTGCAGAAGATCAGAAAAATATTTAGTAATGCAGAAGATCCTAAAGTGACGGAAGATTGAAAAGTAAACATAAAATGCGCAACTGTAGTTACAAAAACACATTCCCGATTTCAGCTGTTTTTAGAAACACCAGCAATATTCTAAAGATTATTTTAAAAGCCAATTGAGTCAGAATGAGTGGAGAATTATGGCACTGTACAGTGGCTTCTTGCAGTTGTACTTTCTGACAACAGACAGCTGTTCCATAGCACATTTCTTAATACACCTCTTCCTCTGTAAAATTCCAACACTTGTACTACAGAGCTCATAAGCCTAGCTGCTGTGTTTCCAGAGAACTGTGAGTCTGCCCATTTTTATAAAAAAAAAAAACCCACTGCAATTGATATGCATGAGTTAACTGCTTCATTCAGTCTTGCTCAGAACAGGATGGGCTTGACAGAAGTCATCAGTAAAACAGCATTGTAAATGGGAGCCCTGAGGCCCTTTGCAATTCTGGAACAGTGCGCAACCACATCTTAGTTAAATAACAGCTGTTACTAAAAAGTAACATAAAAGGAACAAGAGTGAAAAGATTTCAGAGTAATTTTGTTGTTTTCTTTCTAAACAGCACTGAGAACTCCTTGAGGCCCTGACTCTGCACTGTATTGTATTTTTGAACTACTGTGCCTCCAAAGAGCCTTACACCTCTTTAGGTCTAAGTCAAATTATTCACACACTTAGTTTCACACGTGAGCCATTTTCCCTATTTAAGTTCCAACTTCGTCAAGCTGTTCAAACCAGCAGGCACTTACATCTTTATTAGATTATAGCCTAATTCTGAGCAATCAAACCATAAAAAAGTTACAGGCATTTTAAAGACATAATAAACTTAGGTAGAAGATTCAAAGTATAGCCATCTTTATTTATCAATTCTGAACAGTTAATGTGATCCACATTGGGTGGAATACTAAATTAATGACAATTACCTAATCCTTTGTATATTTAGAGATTACATACAGCTGGACTATATTGTAATTGTGTATTCCACTTTATAGAAATAGCAAAACTTATAGTAAATTTAAATGAGAAATTCTGCCCTCAAGAGACCGAATTTCTGAAAATGGAATTATCAGTGCTTGTAAATTCTGAAATAAATGAAAACTGAAATGCATTGTACAATAATTGCAGAATTAATGCTTCTATATTTGTAACAGGTCTTTTTTCTTCCTTTCATTTTAGGCAATGTATTAATGACACACACACAATGATTTGATAATGGGATACTGATACACACTCTATATGAGGGTCTTCTAAGATTACTTATCAACTAAAGTCCTCTTGAGCATATAATCTGTGGCTTCTAGATCTCCTAGTCAGGAAAACAGGAAACTCTCACAGGAAAAAAGATTGTTCAAAAACATGCAGCCATTTAAACTCTACTTTCACAAAACATGTAACAGATCACTACTTCTGCTATGATGGTACCACAAAAATGAGAATATAAAGAATCTTCTTCCAGAGTATGCAATTCAACAATTCAGAAGAGTTCAGAAAGCCTCAGAATTCAAACAAGCCAGAAAAGACAATCGTCAAGTAATAACTTACAGCCCAGGTTTTGGTCAGTCTGAAGATAGGCGCACTTTGCAGTGCTGATACCACGGACATAAGAGAATGAAGGTTATTCAGTTCTAGAAGCTTCTGAAAAAAGGGAATAACAACTTTTAGCACATCAAAAAGGGAAGCAGGATTAATTAATCTCAAAGTTGCATTAATGAAATACAATTTTTTCATTAATAAAATACAAAGTTTTCATCAATGACTGTAGACAACAATGTTATCCAATGCTGTCAATGTGCAAAATTCTTAAGACCACTTTAGAAGTTGCAAATTTTCCAAATATACCCCTCAAAAGAACAGACATTCTGTTGTGAGAGTAAGATTTTTAAAAAAATTGAATTTGTTATTTTCCAAGGCTATTCCTTCAGGAACAGAAAATATGAAAAAATTATTTGATGCATTGTTCTTGAAAATGAGTGTAATTTTGGAGATAAAAAATTTAATCAAGCCAAAAACATCAACCAAAGATGCTGATGACCCTTTCAGAATTAATACAACTTTTTATTTTGTGATCTGTTTTACACGACAAATTTTCCTCACTTCAACATACTTTAAATTCACTCTGTGTTGGCAATTACTCAAAACATATTGATCTCAAGAGAGATAATACTTTGGAATAAAGCTGTCTTAGATTATAAAGTTTCCTACAACATAGTTCCAGAAAGATATAAAAATGAGAACTGTGTCATGTAGCTTCTTCGTAAGTCTTAAAAGGAGGTTGGAGTGATCAAGTTACTCATTGCTCAGCAGCATTTGAGGAAGATCTGGATGTTTTTGAGGGAAAAGAAGGAAAGGGAAAAAAATTAAAGAAAAGAGAAAGAGGGGGCAGTGTTTTCCTTTTCCTTGGGGGGGGGGGGGGGGGGGGGGCGGCGCGGGACGGACGACGGACGGACACCAAAACCAAACCTCTTATTTCTTACAACAATCTAGCACCTCCAAGTTGACCATTCTCCTAGTACTTGGACTATGCATTTGTGCCAGGAACTTACTCAGATACATTCTCTTCTGCCTAAGCACAAAACTACTAAGTAAACTGATTGGAAATACTCACAATACCAAAAAAATTTATTTTGTATTACATGGAAAATATTATTCTAATTACCCACACACACATGCAATTTCATATGTACAAGATTAGCACTCAGGCCTTCGATCCAAGTGCTATCTTCTTACTAATATTAGTAAGTGTCACACAGGGTCATACAAAACAGAATGACCACAGGTCTTGAAGCAGAAAATTATTTTTTAAAATAAACATATTTTTTTTAAATTTACAAATTACTTGTAAAATACAGTGCTCAGCACCTACATGTTACAAGTAGGAATACAAGTCTTACAATAGCCGTTTTAGAAGCAAGAGATTTCTATTCATAAGAGGTAAGTTTGAATGGGGGGAGACAAAAAAACATAACAGTTTACAATCATGTTTAGTGTTGACAACACGTATCTGGCCATCAGCAAGACAAACCACTTTTAAACTTGTTAGGTAAAGGTACAAGACAAGTCACACTGAACTGGGTAGTTTTATTTAACCAAGTAGAAACAATAGATGTCATGCCTTTATCTTATTCATGTGGTACAACATAGCAGATATGCTAAAAAAGAATGTTACCCTCTAATCCAACAATGGTTCATAGGAGTAGTGCAGAAACAAACAGAATGAAAGTAAGATTTTGAATGATAGTACAAGAAATTTGCACTTACTTTAGCTATTTTCACAAAATGGCTCAATATTTCTGCCCTTATTTTTAAGGTCTGTGCTGTTAATATTTCTCGTACAACCCAAAAACTGACCTATAAAGTAAACAGATATAACTGAATTTATTTACAAAAAAAGGACTTTGTTATTTGTAAAGTTCATTATGCTCCAGGGAGAAAACAGGGTAAGGAAAGAAAAAGAGTTCTGATCCCATGAATTCTCACCTGTATAGCTGCAATTACCCAAAAGCATTACCACTGGATATAAGAAATAGGTAGAGAAGTGAGGCGACACTAAGATAACTGAATGAGCAGGTGAAACACAGAAAAAAAAGGAAAAGAATTGCTAATGTTGTACCATGACACATCAGCAAAACTTATTAGGAACTAGTAATTAGGAACCAATGGTCTAGAGGAACAACACGAAAATGTGGGCAAAGCAATTGAAAACAGGAACTGCCATTTTAAAATCTTAATTCTCATTTAGAAAAATACTCTGGAGTTTTAATTCATAGGAGTAGTTCTATTTCACTTTATACTCAAAGACAACTGTCAAACAGTACCTATTCATCACAGTAATCAAATCATTTACCTGGTTAAACCTCCTAGTAAAGGCAACAATATTTGGAGCAAGGATATGTTTTTCTTTCTTATTCCATCCACAGCTGGCTAGTTCCTAGGAAACACATTTAAAAATTGCCTTAAAAAATTGGTAATGTTTAAAAACATTTAAAAGTGTAAAAACTGATACATGACAGAAGCACCTAACAGATAACTACTAAAACCAATCCAAGGCACCAAGTCAAGGACAACTAGTCTAACCAAACACTTCTGTGTTTTCCTGATGTACATAAATGATGTGATTGGTATATATTCTCCTCATACTAGAAAAAATACTAGAAAAAATAGACATCATTATTAATACTCAGATACAGAGAGACTAAGCAATCAGCTGCAACTCATATCTCTGACGTTTCATTCTGCATTGATCATTTCAGTCCAGGGTTGCCTTGAATGAATACTCAGCAGACACAGGAGTAAAGACTTTGCTAGTACATAATCTTATCTGGTTCAAAACCGAAGCTAAAGCTAAACTATCAGTAAGCAACACTGGAAGTAGTGAAAGAGTACAAAATTCAGCTGTGCAACTAGCGGTGATAACCTAGCTATTATTCCTGAATGTCATCCTCATTATTACAGTTAGTAAAACTTCCATGAATACACCACAGTTTAGCATATTCAATCTCTAATTTTTTATTTTTTTTTTAATTAAAACGTGAGATCTAAAGCATTTGAAGAACGCAATTTTGGAACTGTAATATTATTGTTCACAGTAGTTACAAATTAATTTCAAAAACCCTGAAATCTCCATACATGATACTCAGACCGAGAGAATCTATCATTTGAAAAAGGCTGGACAGTAACAGTCTTAAATCTGAAGGTCTTCTGGTGGACATATGGTCGGGGTTAGAATTCTTTTGTTTTATTTTGGGCCTTGATATTTATTTTTTTGGCTGCTTTTTAAGCCATGAGAGTTTAGACAGACTTGACTGAAGTGTGGCATGTCCTTAAGAATATAGATTAGTACTTTGGTGCTAATAAAGCAAAAAGTTGCCAGTAGGCTGCACAGTTCAGTCACAGTATGTGAAACAGATTTTTGAATGCTTTTTCATTACAGCGACTACTTCAAAGTCAACCCAGTTCAAAATAAGAAGAAAAAATCACAAATGCTGTAGTATAGCCGTAACCACAATCAATCAATTTCAATGCATAATCAAATCCCAGTGCTCTATGGCAAAAAATAATCTTTCACCTAAACTACAAAATAAATAGTAGAAATTCCTGTGGGAAGTATAAAGTAAACAGAAGAGCTAAAAAGCAGATTAATTATTTTCTCCTTAAATAAACTGTGTTAAATTATGTATCAAAAGACATTTGAAATTGGAACTACAAATTTGATTTAGCCAGAAAGAAAGTGTCCATTTTCCAATAGTTATTTCAGGCAGTTCTAAATATATTTAGACAGCCTGGCTCTTTGTAACTACAGATTCAAGTTACCACATATCTATACAGTCTTTATATTCAGATCTGACAAGTAGATACATACTGGAAATGAGTTCTCCATAACACCAGTTCTAAATCATTCTTCTGTTTTTAGAACCACAAATTTCTGTTTCAATCAAAATGTTCAACTTTCCAAATGTATGCTATTAACTTTAGATGTCTTTGCATGAAAAGGCAGAGTCAGCCAAAGAGAATTCTGCCTCTGAAAAGCACTTTGTACATTCTGATAAACGGAACACACTCTCGAGATGTGGAGGTCTGCATGTTCCTGTGTGAGCACCAGGAAAAGCATTTCCAGTTCCAAACATATTTTGTTTACCAATCTTCCAGCATTTAAGCCTTCTGCAGATAAAAATGCCAATTCACATCTGTCAAGACACAGATTCTCCACATGATCAGCGCACGTCTGGTCTTAAGAGTCTGGAAATTATATGTTTATGTGGAAAAATCTCAGTCACTCTACTAGGGACAGCAAAATTTACATTTGTCAGAAAAGTGGAAGAGGTCAGTAACCTAAGGATATTAAGCAGTTGCCAGAGGGCTAGTGAGCAACAATGGAAAATCCCACGCATGGTAAAATCATTTGACTAGGTTTAAAATTTGGACTGAATAGGAAGGTTGATAAGAGTAAGTAATCCAACATGCCCCTGCTGATTTTTTTTAATACTGCTAAAATGTACTGTGTTCTAGAATTACACTTCACTGTTTTGTATGGAAGGATGCAAGCAATTTCCTCAATGCACACAGTCGCAAGAAACTTTCCAATCAAGCGTGCAAGAAAACTGTGAAATTTGTGGAGACTGCAATTTCCAGGACTCTGAAAATAAATAAAGTTACATAGAAACCTAGAATGTAAGCATAGTTATTTCTGCTGGAGAGCACAGAATTGTTAATCAGACATCCTCTTACTGAACTCTTGCAAAGTAACATTCAGATGTGTTTTTTAGTAATAGCTCAAACAAAAAGCAGAAAAAAGCTTCAGCAAGTGCCAGGTTTAAAGGATATTTGTGTGTTTGAGATAAGACTTGGCAGCCAGAACTCTAAAGTCTTAAGTCTTTCCATCCACACATAAGCTCATGTTAAAGACTAAACCTGAAGGAAAAACAATATAATGCTCTTCCTGCAAACACAAAATTCAACAGGTAACTCACTAAAGTTAGTTAAAGTAAAGTAAAGTAAAGTACTTAGTAAAGTTAAAGTGAGTTACCAGCCCAACGGTTGCTGGCTAAGGAAACCTTCTCTGTGCACAGTTCTGCCCTGGAACTTACCTATGCAACATCTAGCAAACCATTTCAACCTCTCCATGCTTTTTTCATACCCCCTTTCTAGCACAGGAAACTGGATGTATTCACTCTTACTCGCCTACCAGCATATTTACCGTCACTTCCTGCATACAAAAGCCGATTCTGCAGAGCAGTTGTGACCACCTTGCACAAGCAAGCATGAAAGGAAAAGTAGGGACCATAACTCTGCGTGCATCATGCCCAGTGATGTAATAAAACGAGGACATGACGAAACACAGGTTTCAACCAGAATATTGGCCTTTCCTTCTTCCATGCAACACAGGGACACCAAAGGAAGACTGACAAGGTAGAGTTTCAGTGTAAAATGGCAGACAACCATCTGCCCACGAACAATGCAAGAGCCAGCAGTCATCTACGTGAAACCCTGCAGGCCTCAAAGGGGTAGTTTATCAAAGGGTAACCAAGCTTACGGACACAGAAGAACAAATACACCAACTTAACTTAAAAGGCTACCAGGCCTCAAAGAAATGCAGACAATTACCAACTATACATTAATATTTGATCCCACCACAAAATTTTAACCTTCTTAGTCTAATAACTTACCTAATAAGAGGCAGGCAGATGACAAACACACAGACTAGATCTTGCTTTAAAACCTAGTCCTACAGTTGGCAGAATTTCAGGATAGTTGTTTATTTTTGGCAAACAATTAAATTGGTAATTCCAGTAAGATGAAAGCCAGAAAATACAATTAAAAACTAAAAGTTTGTGGTACCTGCTACTTATATACAGACCTCTATTCTAGCAGAAACTCAAAATAAGACATAGGGGTTTTTTTCTGATCATTTCTCACTAAGTTACATCTATCTGCCAATCAGAGTAGCACTTTAGGAAATTACATTTCCGAAAGGCGAAATGAAGCAATGACAAAGGAAGAGAAGAACAGCTAATCATTATTTTATTTTGCTATAAAATTCTATGGCACAGATATTTCATAGCAATTAAAGCAAATGCAAAATTCACTTTAAATATGAACATCTATAGTTTTGTACTTTATTTTGTATTCATTCATCTCCTCAGAGTATCACACTACCTCTGCTTTTGGTGAAACCTCCATTTTGTTCTAATGGATGTTTTTCTTAACAAAATTTTCTCATGAAACAGTATCTAAGTATCTGTTTGTAAATACTGATATTTTTGTGTTAACAGATTTTTCTATGGGTACTGCTGGTTTCTTATTGCATTGTTCACTTGTCATTCCCCCCGCCCAGTAGAGACTCCCTGACTGTCTGGAGAGCACACATAATTTCAGAAGCATGAAAGTGTTTTCAGCTACAAAACTGTCTTGGTGTTCTTGAAAAAAAAAATTAATTTATCTGACAGGAAGGCCAGACACCAGATAGATGAATTTTTATTTTCCTTCCTATACTTTCTCAAAATAGAAGGCTGCTAATCTCTCTGAACCACTGTAATATACGACGAGTTGTTTTGTTAGTGACCAAATTAGATGGATTGAGCTTCTACTAAGAACCTTCTAAACTGCACTGCCCTTTCTGATGTTGTCAAAAACTCAGTTTTGCTAATATTATAGGGGCTTTTTTGCCTGTCCCAGTTTCAGCTGGGATAGAGTTAACTGTCTTCCTAGTAGCTGGTACAGTGCTATGTTTTGAGTTCAGTATGTGAAGAATGTTGATAACACCGATGTTTTCAGTTGTCGCTAAGTAGTGTTTAGACTAATGTCAAGGATTTTTCAGCTTCTCATGCCCAGCCAGCGAGAAAGCTGGAGGGGCACAAGAAGTTGGCACAGGACACAGCCAGGGCACCTGACCCAAGCTGGCCAACAGGGTATTTCATACCATGGGACGTCCCATCCAGTATAGGAACTGGGGAGTGGGGGCGGGGAATCGCCGCTGGGGGACTAGCTGGGTGCCGGTCAGTGGGTGGTGAGCAATTGCACTGCGCATCATTTGTACATTCCAAGCCTTTCATTATTGCTGTTGTCATTTTATTAGTGTTATCATTATCATTATTAGTTTCTTCTTTTCTGCTCTGTTAAACCATTCTTATCTCAACCCACGGGTTTTGCTTCTTTTTCCTGATTTTCTCCCCCATCCCACTGGGTGGGGGGGGAGTGAGTGAGCGGCTGCGTGGTGCTTAGCTGCTGGCTGGGGTTAAACCACAACATTGCCCTTTATGTATTCATCATATTCCATATAGGCACAAGAAGACAATAAACCATAATGGATCTAAGGACATGTTCTTATATTAAAGAACTTGAAGCTGGAAACATGCAATTCTTGTAGTACCTTTTGCAGAAAATAAATTTATTTCATCAAAATACCGAGATAACATCACTTATACGGAAATTTAACATATTCTGATAACTACCTTCATTCTTCATTTCTGAAGTTCTTATTTCTGATTTTCAAATGTCTATGTTAACTTTGATTGCTTTTTCTCAACAGGCCTCAAGTTTCTTTCTGTGTCTTTCTTAAAAGGTTAAAAAACTAAAGTACACTAATACCTTAACTTTGAAGGGTCTGGGCTGATTTATTCGCTCAGAATTGAATCTTAAACAAGATAGTACAAATTAAAAATTTTACCAAGCAGCTGATGCAGCCTAAAATACAGGTTACGACTAGAGGCATAGGTCAAACGCTGAAATCGGATGTGAACTGAAAACAGGAGCAGAAGGGAGAGTAGAGAATTTTGACATTTGTTATCCTGAACACTCAACATAAAGCAGGACAGGAAGACTTCCAGAAATGGAGTCATCTCTTTTGGTAATAGATGACAAATCAAAATAAATCAGGGTGGGTTACAGATTCACAGTGGTAACAAAGAATAAGCCTAGAAGAATATTAGTGCAGTGCAAGAAGTTGAGCATTTTTGAATGAAAAAGCATTATTTAAATGGCCATATTTCCTCAGGCACTGAATTCCAAAGATGTAAACAGTTTAAGAAAACCTACCTCAGGCTGTATAGCTTTAAATACTGGCATATCCATCAATGTAATCTGGCTCTGCAATAAAGATAAAATTTTAAATAAGGTAATACAAAGAGCTAACAATCATGTATTTACACCTGCCCTTTAGAAACTACAAACCATACAGTCACATTTTCTCCATAGACCAGAACTGACCAGTCCTGAATTTGGCTTCCCCTGTCCAGGCTGACACACCACAAGCAGAAACTCCACCCTCCTGAGTAGCAATATGTCATTATATTCTCCTACATTTACTGGCTGTAACTAAGTGAAGGTTTTCAGTACTTGCAGCAGACTAAGAGGAAAAAACCTGTGTTTGAGAGTCTTTCTGTTATGCCAATGAAGGGCAGGAAGAATTATTTGCCTTTCACACAGAAAGCAGCATATATTTTACATTTGCTGGGTTGAAAGGCAATAAAGCATTATGAGGTATTTATTAGTTATGACTGGAATATGCTTTAAAGGGGTCATACACAGATTTTCAGTTACTGATGAGTATGTCCTGATAAGACATTGTAACGCTGTTTCAAAGCCAATCATTTTCAAAAAAAGCATTTATAGAACATTTTTAGCACCTGAGTGATAAGATACTTGAATTGCTTCAGTGACCGAATGACATTATATATTTGGAAGTTATGTAAACATGTACAAGAAAGTGTCACACTTCTTTGGATCTTCCGCAGCAAAGCTTCTCTACTGGCCATTTTGTTACACTAAACCCAAAACAGCAAAAACTTGCTAATCCCCTCTCAGAGTGCTTGCTCATTTGATTCCACCAATTAAGAATGATAACTATCTATTTAAATGTAGTTTTAATAAGGTTTCTACTATTAGTAGACATGAGCCTAGGAAAGTTAATGAGGCCCATAAAATTTGATAGACACGAAAAAAATCTCCTTCCATAAATGGTTAATCTACACTCTCTAACCATCTCTTGCTTTTATACTATGCTAAGATTTTGCCACGAAGCCCTAGCAGGCCACTCTTAGCAGCACTCAATTTTGACATTTATACTTCTGAGTAACTTTTGGGTATTTACAAACTCAGATGTCATTAAGATCTTTCTCTGCCTCTAGAAAAACTGCAGTCACAAATGCTTGTTTGCAACTTCTTGATTGTGTCCTAATAAGATGGACAGCAGAGGCACAAAAAGTTGACTATAAGCCATTAATAAGGAAGTTTTCAGCGAGAATTGGTAATCATTTCAACAAGATATGGGTTCAATCAAAATCACCAAAAAGCTGAAATGAAATTCAGTAGTATTGACAAGCTGCTGGTCTTTTCGTTATATATGTGATTACCACCAGGGAATTTCTCCTCTGCTGCTTCTAAATTTTAAAAAGGAATGCAACACACTAAATTTGGAAGTGACCTTAACTTAGCTCCATTCTCTTTCTCTAAATATTTATATTCAATACAGCAATCCCACCTTCTACAGATCTCTGCCCTAATGTCCAGTAACCAAATTGTACTAACATAGTAAACCCAGACCTGTGGTTTTTTTTTTCATTCTCCCCAACTGAACTGTTTCAAGTTATTTGAAACACTCAAACTACTACAGTCTTGAGTAACAAGAAATGGTATGTATAATTTACTGGTTGCTATTATTTACTGAAAAAAGAAATTATCTGCTTCTCTGGATGGAACAGAAGCAGTAAACATTACTTGAGCTGTCAATAAAAAGAGAGGATCAGGGTAAACCAATGAAAATGTTTTGATGTGGCACAAGAAGAATAGCTACTCTGGCTAAGAAAGCCTTGGTGTTAAAAGTTTGTGTGACCATATTAAAATCAACATCAACAAACAAACCAACCCCAAACAAACAGCCCTACCACTAGGGTTTACATATAATCTTTTTCAAGCCTCACTGCCAGTCCTACAAACACACATTTGAATTTTTGGTTTCTTTGGGGGTTGGTGGGTTTTTCATTTCTTTGCTTTATTCATGGCTATGGATGGAAAGTGGAACTGGAGGGAGAAAAGCAACTTACAGAAGTTTGGCCTTCAGAGTTAAAAGATATGTTACAATGACATAAGGGTGCGTGTGCAAGCGTATGTGCGTGTTTTTAAAGTGTACCATTAAATCAAGACCCTCAGCAGCAAGCTTCTGTCTCAAACCAACAGCAGTAGGAATTATGAACATAATAGAAAACTGATGAGTTTTAATTTACAAGCAATCTTACCTTGACTTGATCATTTAATACATACAGTTCTGAGATCACCACAAATTCATTTTTGCTGGTGTAGACTACACACTATGTTCTGGGCTGTCTTTGGACTTAATATTCAGTCTCCACTGATGAAATTAGGTATCTCTATTTTTGTGTAATTTTACAGGCCTGTCTAAATTGTAGCTCTGTTCATTTCTGAAGGTAGTCCTTGGCCATGGATCATCCGAACTTGGATGAATAGGAGCAAAATCATCAGGCCATTTTTTAACTGAGTTGATGCAGATTTGCCAGCCAAATAGTTTTATATTTTTACCTAACAGCTTTCATCCGCGTACACCGTATTAGTGTTATAAAAGACTCATCAGAATTTGTTCCAAAGTGACAAACTTATAGGAATAATGTAGGCATATCTCCAGGACTTTTTTGTGAAGGGGTATTATACGATCTTATGCCAAATGAGGGAAACATCATTTTGATGCCCAGAACATTAATGAAAACATTGCACTAGGTTCAGTAGCTTTCATTCTCACTTCCTCCTGCTCCCCAGCAAGTTAACATATAAATTAAAAACAAGGGGGCAAGCACAAGAACTGTGTTGGACTTTTGCCAAAACTGCAGTTCTGCTTTCAGTTTAATACTGAAAATTTGTTATTAAGGAATGCAAATTGTTTCCTCTCTACAAGCTTCTTTCCTGCTTTTAAGAAACTGATTTTTCTGAGAAACTGCTGTTTCAGCAGAAAAGATGAGTATTTGTGGTTTCAATTAAAAAAAAAGAATCAGACTGTGGATAACTAACATCTTTAAACCTATGCTAGGGTCTTCTAAAACACTAGAAAAAATTTAAATGGCTTTACACAGAAAAACAAATATGCTCTGTCAGGTCAGTACTGAATGATTAAATCCCACGACATGTTTATTTTGTTAAAGTTTATATAATCAGAAATTTGTTTTCAAGAACAATGGAAGTTCATTTAAAAGATTTTTATTTTAAGGAAAAAGTTTTATTTATTTTTTAATATCCTGCAAGCCCTGAGTGTGATACAAGCTTAAATGCAAAAATAACATTTCTACTTACAGCGAACTCCTCAGGAGTTACTTTCAACACATCAAATACAACTGCATCGTAGCTTTTATTGGCATAATCTGAACTTCGCCCTTCCAGAGAATCTGAGCTGCTACTACCCTACAAAGAAAAAATAGCAGGCTTATCTGCAGAATTTCATGTCAAATTCAGAAAATAAGTATGTGTAAAAATACTAAGAAATGACAAGAAAATGTATGAACTTCAAAAAGCTTCAGACACTGAGTTATAAAATTTAGTTTAGCACGGTTCACAGATGTTTCCAACTAACTTTCTTCTGCAAAAACTATAGTGACATACAAATTTAGCTCTATGAAAATGCCAGCTTTAGAAGGCCATTTTAAAAATCAGAGACTAGATAAAAGAGCTGTCACACAACAGGAAACGTGTTGGGATTTTGAAGATTCATATTCAATGGAAATTTTTAAATTAAATATGCAAGGTAAAGAGTGGGTAGATCCAAATCATGCTGCTCTATCCATAATGTTATAAAAAAGAAAAAACTTACACATCCTGAAATTTAACCCAATGTTAGTTCCAGGGTACTTTAGACTAGTACTGTGTCCTGCCTTAAAAATTGGTGCCTTGCCTTCCTTTTGAAGTTTCTGTCCTTGGGCTCAGATGCAGGCACTTGTGACTCATTTTCCTTTCTTCAGGAATAACGTGATTTAATAATAATAGCATTATTTTTCTACTTCTTATCTTAAAACTACATACTGAATAAAAATATATGCACGTAAAATCTTAAGCCCTTACCTCACTGAGGTTATTTGTTTGCTAGAAGAACACTGTTGTCAAAACGAGATGTTTTGGCATCTTAACTAACTGTGACATATAATTGTCACTTAAAACTGACTTGGTAGCAAAGAACTAGAAGGTGGTAAATTAGATGATGATTTTTTTTTTTTTTCCCCTACAAAATATCTAGGGAACTACTGATTAGGAAGCCTGACAATTTGTACTGGGCAAACCCAAGAAGAGAATAAAGGGGAATTAGTAGAAACACAGACTGGTATGCTGTATCAAGAAATCGCCAAGTTAATATTTAGAAAGAGGAGAGAAGAGTATAACACTGCCTCAGTATCTACAGACATGTGGGTAAAGGAACATGACTAATGCAGTCTTGTTGGACTTCCAAAAGATTTTTGACATGGTTCCTCACTCCAAAGATAGTAAGGAAACTATGCAGCCCTACCATAGAGACTATCCTTCCAACGATAAATAATGAGTTACAAGACAGTTGTTACAAGCACTGACAACATGTGAATCAGCAGAGAATTACGCATAGATAAGTGATGATTATTATATATTCAACAACCTGGAAAAGAGAGTGAACAATGAGGTGACAATTTGTTGATGACTATGGACCTTTGCTTTATTTATTCAATGTGGTAAAATAAAAAACTGGCAATGAAAAACTGAAAAGGGACTTCACAAGATTTGCTAAGTCTGGAAAGGGAAAAGAGAAAATACATAACGGAGTATGCATATGCTCTTTTATAAATCCATGATGCACCCAAACTTGGAATACATATGCAGTATTAGTCTCCATCTTAAAAGGGCTACCAAAGAAACGGAAAAGTTTCAGAACAAGGCAACAAGGATGATCACAGGTATGGAATGGCTTCTTTACAAAGAAAGACTGGGTATGCTAGAAATCTTCAACCTAGAAAAGAGGTAGTGGGTTGTGGGGAGGAAGTACAATAACCAACAAAATAAGCAAGAGGAAAGACAGGAATGGTCTCTCTTTGCTTCATCTAAAACCAGGAGAAGGGGTTATCAGTTAAAATTAGAGATGGATTTTAAATGGATCAGAGGATACAGGTCTTCACACAGCATATAGTTAAGCTGAAAAACAGCTTGTTGTGGGATTCTGTATAAACTAAAAGATTACACAGATTCAAAGAGGGGACTAGGTAAATTCATAGAAAACAAATACATTGAGAGGTAGCAAACAGGACCTTCCCCTCAGGAAGACCCTGGGTTGCAAACAGCTCTGAGACTTCTTATGCTCTGATCTATGACAGATATTTCTGTTCTGATAAAACCGTGTCAGAAAGTCTTTTTTTTTATATATATATAAATTATTTTGAAGAGGAATTTCAAAACTGTGTGTTTACATACCCAATTCAAAATGTCCCCCATCTTGAGAGAAAGAAAAACTATTTTTGTTAGTCTGAGGTCATTCATACTATGTTTGAGAAAATGATCTTCTGCAGGGCACAGCTGTATTATGTATTTTTATTTTGTTATAAGATTTTTAAAGATCAGCTCACTACTGAAACAGCTGATTTGCTTAATGAAAATCAGGACAACTGCTTTAATAGGATCAAGTTGTGTGTGCAAAAGGTGCCACTATGATGGAAAAACTTGCTTCATGCAGCTCTTCAGCTGTCTTAAGAGATTAAGAAGTAGAATTTTTCAAGTAGGGAAGAATTTCATCAAAGTATTACCCTTTTTAAAAAGCAAAAAGTACCTCCAATCATACATTTAAAATGTATGCTTTACTGGGCAAGCTTTATTGTAGCTGATTTAGAATACCTCATCATAATAGTACATGAAAGTAAGGCTGTTAGCTGCGCACACCAGGTCAACATGGAACTAGGTAGTTTATGGAAACAGCACAACAGAGCTGCCTGGTCTCCAAAGGATACAAAGGGTTAAAATGAACAAAATCTTGCAGAGCACGTTCTTACTAGTAGACTAGTAAATTCCAAAAACATCAGCTGGAATATTTCTCACTGGCTCCATTTAGATGGTACGTTACCTTGCTCTTAACTCATTGATGATAAATGGCTGCCATAAGTTATAGAGTAACAGGTCAGAAATTGTATTTAAAACTAGTCTAAATGAGTAATCATCATCAACAACAATAAAAAAAATTGGCTGCGGACACCAAGAGCCATGGAGTGTTCTAAAATTACTCTGTTGTCAAATACTACACCATTTGTAAGAAAAAGGACTGACACAACTAGTAGTGGAAAGGGCTTCTGTGAAAGTTGAAATAAGCCAAAATGTCCATTTTGATACAGGAGCTAACAAAAAACAAGGAACTGTACCTCTGGAGTGGCGGAGGTGACCATCACATTGGCCATGAGGTCATTCCTTTTATACATGCTCTCCCCAAGATGCAGGAAGTTTCAGCTCAGCCAGCAATGGTGAGACAACATGATGAAAACAGAATTCCTACAAAGCAAATTTATTCATGCAAATAAATAAAGAAAGTTTAAAAACCTCAACAATACAAGAGATTTCATTGTTCCTTTAGAAGATACTGTTTGGAGACAAGCATTCTCTGTATTTATCTGAAATGAAGTAAAAGCCAGAACTAAAATTCAAATTCTGCTCTCAAACACAGCAAAACCAGGCTTCACACAGATACTGTATTTGGCACATTTTGGGCATCCACACTAACCACTAGCTCAACAGGTTAAAGCTCCCCTTTCATTAATGGTCCAATGACAATTAGCACAATGACACAGTACCTGCCAAAGTCCTTCAGTTAAATGTTCAACATGACACGTTATGCTCTTATCTTAATGACTGAGAATTTTATCACCTAATACATCATAATGATATATTTAAAGTTTATGTTTATTGAATCATGAATCAGAGTCCACATAATCTCAAATCTAAGACTACTCTTGCATTGTAAAAATCTTACAGGAATACATTAACAGACTCTTAGGACTACCATGAAATGGCTCGTTAAGTGAACAAGGAGACAGCCATGGATGTTTACAAGCCTTACTGAAGTTACAGTGTTTGACATGATCCATTGCTAACATTCTTTATAGAAAAGGTCTTAGTACAGGATCTGCCTCTCACTTTGTCAGCTAAGCGATGCTTTGCAAGATTCACACCTGAGAATCCTAATGGAACCTTACGTGAAAGCTTGTTAAGATGGGCATAAAAAAAGGTAACACAGTCCAGACCTGCAAGACTGTACAGAAGAGACTGCTGAATCCAAACACCTGTCTCATCAAAAGAAAGAACAACTCTTCCTCCCAAATTAAATAATCAGTATTATGCCCATGGGGTGAAAACTAAACTACCTGACTATTTCTAATTATTAAACCTAAATCGGCTGCTAGTGACAGGTTAAAATACAGACACCACATAGCCCTGTTTCACTGTGCGAAGAACTGGCAACATTGCAGAAAATTTACACACACTTCAAGCATGCTGCTAGCAGGCAGCTAGTAAAAATTCTTCCGATACAGCATGCACATACAAACTAAGAGCAGAACTATTCATGTGTGTCTCTGCACGTCTATAAGCATGTGCACACACAAAAACCAAGAACTGCTTACAGAATTACCAAGTAGTCAGCTCAAGCTCTGGTTCACTTTAAATTGAGAAAACAAACAGCATTGTTGTTTCATCATTTCCCCACAGCACGCACAGATGAACCCCAGGGCAACTATTGCCAGAGACTCCTGTACATGTACTCTTTTAGCAAAATCTGCAATTGCTCAAATATGCAGCTAGGGATACAGCCACATCTCCCTTTGCATCCTCACCCTTTGCCCCAACACTCTGATCACACAAACAGGAAAATGGTGGAAAAGCAAGCAGCTGAGAATAAAAATAACCTCTAATTTTACTCCGTTGAGAAAGACGAGGTCTTCACCCCACCTGTCATCCCTTCAAGGCCTTGCATGACAAACAACCACAACTCTCCCCACAATCTCATGGGCATGCATGAAACAAATCAGTAACCATGTTTCAAAAAATGCCAGAATCTCCTCAGTTAAACTAGTCAAGAAGCAATTTTCTTTATCTTGTGTCCTGATAAAATTAACTCATATTTTGAGCACTAACAGACTGCAAAGTATTTCTAGGTCTGGAGGTACTCCTGTTAACAGTCCTTAGAGATACTGAAGTGGAAAGCAATTTTCATGATGTAATTTCTTTAAAACGTGGCATTTACATCAAGGCCACAAAAATATTCTCGTCTCCTCCTTCTCCGCCTTTCTGACTAGGCTTTCCAGTGTGCGGGGGCTCAAAAATGCTCTGAAAGGGGAAAGAAAAATCCCATATGTGATCTTGTACCCTGTCCAAGCTCAGTTGTACTCCAAGTTTCTACGTTCACTAAACCAAAAAGAGACAAAAGTGCTTTAATATCTGAAACCAAACTTTTGCCTTTCAACATTCAGTATATAGAAAAAGCTTGCAGGGTTAGACACTTTCATTCTAAAAAGGACCAAAATAGATTTTTTTCCCCCAAAATGTTTCAAATATAACACAAACTTTAAAAATGAACTGCTTTTTCCTATGTGCACACGTTTTTTCCAAGATTCACATCTCCTATGAAAAAATACTTCTCTACACACCCATTTGTTTTGCTGCTCTGAGGAAAGTCATAGGGAGCAATTACCCTTTTAATTCAAATCCAAGGAGGAGTTTTTATTCTTCTGAAATCACCTGGTGGTTTGAAGTATTTCCACACCTGCTATCACAGAAGTTATTACTCTGCAAATTAAGTAACACTGGAGGCACTACTAAGCCTACTGTAACAAAAGACTGTCAGACTACATACAGAAAGATATCAAAAATAATTAATATAAAAGCTACTCCCCCATATTTGCAATATTTCACTCCAACACAATTAGAAATAATTTTTTGAAATTCTGAAAATTATCAAAGGTCCAACGTGTTGGCAATAAAAGGTAAAAAGTCACTAAAATGACATATAATTCTTTTTCATAGCTTTTGATTCTCAAAAATTCTTTCAACTTGTGCAGGTTAATCATTAAAATGATGCATTACACAAACAGTGCTTAAAAAAAACAAAACAAACACCTTATCTGTTCATACGGAAGGTTCACGGGTACATTGCAGTAGATCTCACTCATAGATTGCCAGAAGCAAAGTGGATAAATCAGGATGCAAACATACATACCACCAGAGGTTGTCTGTTCTTCTTTGCCAACTTAACAAACCCATTTAGATATGTAGTTCTCTCTGAAGCAAAAGTGAAGACAGTTCAAGAACAACTAAACTGGAAAAAACAAAAACCAAAACACCACCATCAAAACTGAGCACAAAAGTAATCCCTATAACCATTATTTTACCAGCATTTGTCAAGTTTTCTCATCTATGCACAGAAGGAACATTCTCTGAAAGCAGAAATGCAAATTTTACATTGCTATTAGTAATATGCATGTAATCCAGTTACAAAGACCATAAATTCATTCTCATTACTAGTTATCCAACTCACAAGAAACTCACTAAAAGACTCTTAAGCACAGATACCACCCCTGGCCAAGGAAGTCCCTGTGCCCTAATTTCTGAATGCTAGCAGAGCAATCTGGGGAAGTTACTAACTGTTCACACTGCTCTCAGCAAATATGAGAATAACCATGTAAGCAACTACTGATGACTATTGTTCTTACTGATTTTCTTGTTGGAGGAAAAAAATACTGAGCTAGATGGGCTTTTGATGAGACGTGGTATGGCCATTCTGGGCTCCAAAAGTTAACTGTCTTAGCTGATTTCCAACCCCATTTACTTACTACTTTTGTTAGTTCATTACAGTTTTCCTAGTATCACTGAGTTATGAACTGACAGCTGCAGCATGCTTTTAAGAAAACATACTTCGGTACTCTACCAAAAAATAACTGATCTTTCTTAAGCTTAAATTAGCTGCACAACTGGTTCAGTGAAGACATTTAAAGATCACTAGAGCCCTGTCAGGGCACTAATAAACTTGGCTGGAACCAAGGAAAGTTACCAGTTGGGTTTCCTTTTAGCCCAACTGCCTGGCCACTTCAGGGATGCCCAAAAGTTAAAGCATGGTATTCAGAGCATTGTCCAAATGCCTCTTAAACACTGACAGGCACGGGGCATCAACCACTTCTCTAGGAAGGCTGTTCCAGTGTTTGACCACCCTCTCAGTAACGAAATGTTTCCTAGTATCTAGCCTGAACCTCCCTTGACTCAACGTTGAGGCATTCCCACGTGTCCTGTCCCTGGATCCCAGGGAGAAGAGCTCAGCATCTCCCTCTCCACATCCTCTCCTCAGAAAGCTGGAAAGAGCAATGAGGTCACCCCTCAGTCTCCTTTCCTCCAAACTAGACAAACCCAAAGTCCTCAGCCGCTGCTTAGAGGACATGCCTTCCAGAATTTGGTATCAAACATCACAATGGTTAGCTGTCATTGACTAAGATAAGGGAATGAAGAACAGTGAAAGAATCCTGCTTCCTACCTACAGCAAGATCAACAATATACTATTCCACTTCATGGCCAATTGAACCTAAGGACACATTTACAATAGACCATATAGAGATCCATATTCAATTCTGAATTGTTTTTCATCATTGCGCTTATTTTCCTCTTTCTTCATTCCAAAACTATTCCTCCAGATGTTCACCATTAGAATGTTTCTTTCCTTGATGAACCACAAACAAAGTCATATTCAGATGCTGTGGGCGTAGAGTACAAATGAGAAAATGTTAGCACAGCAGAGTTAACGTATTGGAAGAGGAAAATGGGACTGTATTATGAAAACAGGATGAAACAATAACGTGGTTATACTTGTGCCCCTGTGCTTGCATTCAGCCACTGATGTGAAACTTTTATCACCATCTACATCACATCCAGCTTCAGCCCAGAGACTGACAAAAGGGTGGAAAAAAGTCCCATCTTTTTGTGGTAATGCAAATAAAGAGAAAAAGGCAATTAGCATCAAGGTATCTAAACTCATGCATTGCTCGTTCTCCATATCTAGATATTTACATACCTTTTTTCCCCTCACCAAGTATCTGTTGTTTAGTATCATCATTTTAATATTAAAAACAGAAAAAAAAAGTAAATTTTCAAAATCCTTCTGAGTCTGAGCAATTTACAGTTGTTTTGTCATTGCAGTGACAGAGCAAGCCAGTCTGGAAGGATTTCTAGAGAAGTTCTTTAAATCTTTCAAAGAAGCAACTACTGAGTGCCACGTGGATACTTGCTAACCTAGAGAAAAGTTAATGCACAAACCTCAGAAGCATTGAGCAACACTGGTGTAAAACCATTTTATTTCTGACAGCATCCCATCCCGAAAGTTTAGTTACATTCCAACGCTACATCGTATCTTCACTTTCCTGAGTGCCCCTGTCCAGTCAAGTATCACCTCTCAAACCCCATTTCTCATGCCCTCCCTTATGATTTCTGCACATCTCCTATAGTAAAGGCAGAAATGATCCATGCGAACCCCACTTCCTTCAGAAAACAGCAATCTTTTGTATGCCAATCCGAGCCCTTTCGCGATATACACAATCCATGCACAAACGCACGTATGAGACTGAACAGTAGTCTAAATAGTCACAATGCTTTATATGAAAAAGCTCTTTTCATTTCCAAAGTCCTTTTGAAATAATTCAACATTACATCTTGGTGGCTATTTTGTACAACGTGAAAAATTTGAAAGTATTCAAAAGCCCAGATTTAAATAATAATTGCTACTAACAGTTTAGTAAGAAAAAACAAGCAATTACACTATATAAGATTAAAAAGCCATTACATTTATATCACTAACCATCCTCCTAAGTGAAAACTGTCTTGTGTATTTTCAGTATCCATTTCACCAGATAAGTCCCTAATATATTTCATTATGCTTTAGGCAACAGTACCACCTATAGATAAAATATGCCATGAACAATTTAGTAGTTTGATACACTTCTTTTCTGAGAAACTTCTTACTATAGTTAATGAATAATAATGAAAACATAATGGAAATAATATTTATAATTTAGTATATAAATCCCTATATTGGGCTGTGACAAGATCCAACAACGATATACCTTTTGAAGGGAAACGGCACTCCAGAGTTCAGTGCAGCAGTTTTTACCAATCACTGTTATACTACCAGCACAAATACAGAAGTTGAGCAGAACTAGCAAAGTAAGCGTGTCCCAGGTTTAGGACACTAAACCTGTCAACCTTCAATAGATTGAAATAGGATTTTAACCAAAACCACTATAAACATTATTAAGGGGCTGTGGATTAACTGCGTGTTAACCCCACTGATTTAGCTGACCACAAACTGAAATCATTGAAGCAAGTATTCTTCAATAACATGCATCATTCCTGAGCAAACAGGCTGAAAAACCCGATTCTATTAGCAGCTCCCAATAGCTGCTCATGAATCAAGTCTAACTCACAGAAGAGCAGATTCAAGTTGATTTCTCCTACTGAAATTGTCTCAGCTCTCCTACTTCCACCCCTCTAGTGCATGTAAACTCAAATGAGTTCTATCACAAGGGCAGAAGCAGCTGCTATGATGAGTTTAAGAAACAACTTCAGAATGCAGGTCCCAAATTCTTTGGGTTTTATGAATACACAACTGATTTGATTTATACCTAACAGTAGGTTAAAAACAAGATCTGAAGCTCAGGTCATGCTTTCATGACACACTCCACTTGACTAGTCACATGTTACACTAGACTGCCACAGATTCCTTTGTCATAGCCAGATTGCCCTACAACAGTACTAAACCTGGATGTTCAAAATAACTTACTGCCATAGGGCAACCTGGATACAAAAAAATCTGTGGCAATCACTGCACCAAAAAGGTAAGCTGACATTCTACAAGTTGAATAAAATAAGATCTTACTATTTTTCAAAATTATAATGAACGCAAAGTCTCAGTCTTATAGTTTAAGAGCTGTGTGCACGATCTCATAACGAAAAGGCTCTTCATAATGCTCCTAAACTGTCAAAATTTATTTCAAAATTATTAAATATCTCACAGGATCCTCAGTTGCTAAAACAATGGAAGAGCAGGAGGCTAACAATGCAGGTTTGAATGTGCAATGCTATTTTTTATCCTGATTATGCCCCTTATCTTTACTATATCCACTGATAATTGAGTTCACTCTATGACCATTTATTATACTTGCAAGTTAACTATTAAGTCTTCTCTTCTTCTCCCTCCATTCTGCTATCTCTACCATCATTTACAGCATCAAGTAGTAATGAAATGATCAACACTACTTGTATAAGCAGAAGAAACATAATAAAGTGACATCCTACTAAGTAAACATAATAGAAAGATCTCAGTCTAGATACCTAAACAAATTAAGACAAGAAATAGAGTGCAGGTTTCTAATAATTAGAAACCACTTGAAGAACTCTGCATCATAGACTGTAGAATTTTACTCATGTCTGGAAATCTTTACATCAAGGTTGAATTTATGTATTTATTTAAATAAAAATTTCTAGTCAAACATTGCATTCTGATTTAAATTTCTCAGCAAAACTAGTTGAAGTTTCGTATTTAGTACCAGTCTCAAGATTAGAAGACACCTTGCCTGTCACATGAAACATCATTAACATATTTTGCAATAGTATATAAACAATATATTATAGAGAGGAACTAGCAAGGACTAGTATTTGCAATATTTGCCACAAAAGCATGACAGCCTTTGTGGCTTCTGAGTGCTCCATTAATAATAAGCTGGTTTTGTATTCAAATGTTAGAAGTCAGCAGGAATATGTCACATTCTACCATAAATGGGGAAGAAAAAAAAAAAGTTGCATTTCTTAAATGAAGAATAATGACTATAAGCTACTCCAAAAAAAGAAATCTAGTAGCCTTTGCTACTTTGCAATTGGAATCTCTCATTCTGTGTCAACCGTAAAAACCTGTAGACTCTCCTCTCCAAATCTTATTTAATCGAGTTTTAGAACACGTCAAAGTTTTCAATGTACCACTAGGTGGCAGCAACTCGTAAGTTATTACAGGCCTGCTTTCAAAACGCTTCGAATCTTCTGTTTTAACATGTAATCATAACTCAGAAAAGAATAGGTACTCATCTTTGATAGATTAACAAATGAAGATGGAAAAAAGCGCTTTCTAGGTTTCAGGTTTTTTACTCTGAGAACCTATTGCACAGCATCCCTTAGAAAAATAATGGAAATAAATACAGAGAAAAGTGTCACAACTTGGCTGATATGAAGTCATTCATTCAGAAGACAATGCTAGATTGCACTGTACTGCCCTAAGTCCTGAAGAACAGAATTTACTCATGGCTAGACAATAATTTATCCCTCACAGTTTCCATCATTCCAAACTACTTTCATACTTGTATTAATTTTGCCAAATCATTTTGGCTGAAAAAGCAAGTATTTTGGCAGAGATTTGCAAAGCATAGGAGGCAGCGATTTCCATTACTACCTTGCCTGTGATTTAACCTGTACTCCAATGATGCTCATGTAGGACTGTGATAAATATTCCCTCTTTAGCATGAAGAGTTATGCACCACAACTATTGCCTCACCTGCAGAAAGTTAGTTTAGAAAGCCTGCTGTCTCTCTCAGACTCTGCAATACACATAATCTTAATAAACTATCTTTTCAGAGAACCACTGAGGCTGGAAGGGTCCTCTTGAGATTATATAGTCCAATGCCTCTGCTCAAACAGGGCAGGTTGCCCAGTGCCATGTCCAGTCGGGTTTTGATTATCTCCATGGATGATGCAACTTCTCTGCTCAACCCGTTCCAGTGCTTGATCGTTCTCACAGTAAATAAGTGTTTTCTTGTGTTTAGGTGGAATGCCATGTGTTTTCTAGTACTCTATTCTATTTTAATGCGTGCCCATTGCCTCTTCCGTTCACTGGGCACCACTGAAGATTCTGGCTCCATCCCCTTTATATCCTCTCATCGGGTATTTCTATATATATTGTACTGGTGACATCTCCCCTGAGCCTTCTCTTTTCCAGGCTATACATCCTCAGCTCTCTCAGCCTCTCCTCCTATGACAGATGCTGCAGTCCCTTAATCATCTTTGTGGCTTTTTATTGGACTCACTCCGGTAAGTCCATAACTTTCTTGAACTAGGGAGCCCAGAACTGGACACAGCACTCCAGATACGGTCTCACCAGTACTGAGTAAAGAGGGTGGATCACATCCTACAACGTGCTAGCCATGCTCTTCCTAGTGCAGTCCAGCATGCTTTCCCACAGTATCACAGCAGCCGCCCAATAACCAGATGCAGGTCCCTTTATTTTATGGCAAAACCATCTTCAAGAAGAATTTGGATTGTTTTCTTCCCTTTCCCAAAAACTTCTGCTGAAGGACAGGGGGGAAAAAAAAAAAAAAAAAAAAAAAGCAAGACAAAAGTGAAGAGTGCCTTAATGGAAGACAAATGGATGAAATAAATTCCCTTTTCCTCCCCTTCCCATTTTTTCGTTGAACTAATACTGAGCACTGTGGTGGTGGAGGTCGATTTACAATAGTCCTAGGAGCCTTCATCACTGACCAAGGAACAAGAGTCTTTCCATGAGGCACAGTACAACAACAAACAAAACAAGAAGTAATACAGTGCTATCTGGAAATGGGCCAATAGCATGAAACAAGAAACAGACAGACTTACAGACTACAAGAAAATAAGAGAACAGAAGAGGATTACAGTGTGACACGAGCACTTCTGAGTTCTGAAAAAATACTGCAGCTTTCTTTCTTAGGAATAACAGGGAGCAATAAATTGGGAAAGTGAAGCAAAAGCTTTGATGACTATTCATTTAAGCAAACAAAATAATGGTTGCTATCCAGAACCAACCAGTTCTTCAGGTCTGAATCCTTTAGGTAGGTAACTAGAAAATTGCTGAGTGATGGACTTCTGAGCACTTGATGAGGCCTATCCTGAACATGCTTGACAAAGGGGACAGTTCAGTTACAGGAACACTCGCTCTCTTTGGACGGGGGAAAGGCAAGGAGGAGTGAGCAGAATCAGTATGCTTGCTGCACAGGGAAGATTAGATGACTCAGAGAATTTAACTGTTACAAGTCCCAGTGTAAATCTAAACAAAGATCACAAATGATGTACAAACTGAAGCACAGAGATGTTTATTATTTTGAGTATTTAAGTACAATAAAGACTTTACACAGTGTAAATGTCTACTTATTTCAGTTAACATATTCCAGAAGCCAACTGTAAATCTGAGGCTCCTGCAACAGAGAACTTAGGAAAAAAGATAGGCATACAGGAGCAGCTCAGCCATCATTACTGGTTACAGGGCTTACAGTCATTGCAAGAGTGGGTTCTGCTTCCAAGAAGGTGTAATAGACAGTCTGTACCCAAAAAAAGCTGACAGAGACACTAAAGTCTAGTAAAACAAAGGATCGATGACGGTGTTTCTTGGCTGCAAGTTGACAGGAATGAGTCAAACATTCCTGTATTCGTCTTTAAATATGAGGACCTAGGAAGGAACCACCTACTGAAGAGACAGAGATGACCGAATGAGGAAGGAAAACCCAAACTACACAACAGAAACTGCAAAACACTTACCCAAGTAGCTATGTGACAAGAGTTATTTGTATATATACTTATGCACAAGAGGATCCGAAGTCAGGAAAATAAGCCAGGGATACGTACAGATGGGGATTAAGAAACACATATGAGAAGGGAAAGAACTTATATAGAAAACTCAAGGTTTGTAGAAATCTACCAAAAACAGATGGTGAAGGTCAGAAAAATCAGCAAGAAAATTCCTTATGTGAGAATATGACCATGTAGAAAAAGCAGAGAAAGTGACAGCATACCAATGAAGAAAAAAAGATGAATCGGTTTCCCTCTGCTATAGAACAAGGAGTTGTCTAATGACGGGATGGCCAGAAACTGAGAAAAGGATATTAGCCTCAGCAGAAAAGAGTCAGGGAGGTTGCATGGACTGAACGCCAAGGTTCAAATGCACTAGAAGTTTAGAATTTTTACAAAACCTATCTGGAATTTTCAGTCCAAACAAAAAGAAACAAGTCAGTGATGCTGCTCAAGACCCATCTCAAAAATGGTACTAGGAGTAAAAAGTTGACAGGGAAATGGTGGGGGGGAAACCCTGACTAGTGAAAAAAACCCTACAAACTTACATAGTGGAAGCTAGAAAATAAAAAGAAAGTAAGAATAGTCCAAAGCCAACCTGACATGACGTCTGCAATAGATATCAAATACAAAGATTAAATAATTATTTTGTTGTGTACATAACTGCATGCTGTGGGAATGGTTCAGAGATGAATAATAAGCAATACACAGCCCAGAATTCTGAAAGTCTGACCTTTAAAAAAAAAAAAAAAAAAAAAAGAAAGATATAAAGAAGTAGAAATCACCACATCCAATATAGTAAACTCAGCAGTGAATGCTTTAAACAGTATATATAGTAGAGCTGGTAATCTAGTAGCTAAATAATTTCCCTACACCCTAGACCAGTAATTCAGTCTGCTTCATTTTGCTAATTGATTTCCAAATATTCCTAGATGACAGAGAAACTATTTTAGCGGAACATTTAGATTCCATATGCTAGAATCCCTATAGTTCGCCAAACGCAATATGGCCGGCCATTTACAAGCCACATAGATATATACACTGTCCAGAGAATATGTATCAAGTTGAGAAAAGCTCCAGCCTCTCCAAATTTGCTTTCAGGTACACAAGCAGGTATGCAGTACTAGCAGCTTTTCAGGGCAGTAGCAGCTATGGGAGGGGGAAAAAAAAAAAAAAAAAAAGCTATCTCCCCAGAGCTATGAAGATGTGTGTTTATAGGAGGGCACATATATTGGCACAACAGAGCCATGTCTTGGACCCTGCTGAGGTTAAAAGAAAGTATCATATCTTAAGGTTTGAGATAAAGAAATCCTTTAACACCTTTATGGTCATATTGTCAAGTTTGAAAGCAAGATTAAGGCATCAGCTATTGATGAGCTAAACTGAAAGCTAATCCAATGTAGATATAATATAGAAATGCACATTCCAAAATTTTAAAGTACTCAGTGCAAGAATCTGAATGCTTTATGCGTACAGGTCTCAGAGCTGATTATACAGTTAGCTAACACACTTCTCAAGAACATCAGACTACCAGTTTCAATTGTCTCAGGCTTCCTCTAAACTTTGACAGTAAATCTAGCATAGAGAACTACCCTGTGCATCTCAGAAGACTGGTTTAAAATGAATTGGCCTGGAAGCAGTCCTCATTCCAACAGATGATTGTGTGAAGACATCTTGACTGTAATACATCAATTCAAGAAGGCTATCAGACCAGATTTTCCAATCTAGCCTCCCACTGACACTTTTTAGAAGTAATGTCCTTGAACTGCTGGCCTTACTTTCCCAGAACAGTGAAAGAACACTATATTGCTATTTCAGTGGCCACTTCTTTCCCATAATGCAGTTGGGGAGTTTTGCTGTGACGCATTACATTACTTTATCTTAATTTAGACTACATGCAGTTGATATTCTGCAGGAGTTGCCCTTACAAAAGCAGCTTGTGGAGGCTGCCTGTTGGCACCTGGAAAAAAAAATAAATCAACTTTTGTAACCATGTAAACATAGTTACCCTATGTTAACTGGCAATAACTTCATGTAAATGAAACATGAACACAATCTCCATCCTAGCAAATTCTAAGAAACTGAAAGATTACTATATAAAATGAGGAAAAAAGGGAGAAAGCAATTTTGCATAATGTCACAGGGAACAAAGTGAAAAATATATCTAGGTTAACAACAGTAACTACAAAAGCAATACTTGTCCTTAACAAAGAACAAATAATAAATAATAAAAACCCCACAAGTTAAGAACCCAATACCATCTTGATCTGTATCAAGACGGAGCTGCAGCTCTCTCTCCAGCAGTCCTCCCTCAAAGGCCATTACCCTTCAAACAAGTCTGCTGACTTGCATAGGATAGAAGGACAAGATTCATGTTCACGAGAGTTAAACTTTAGGGGAATTTCAATAAAACAGTCACAGGAAAAGGAATATATTATCTGCTGTCTTACAGTATAATACTAACACAACTCTAGGTTCTCTGAACAGAGGAGAACTGACAGACTCTTCTGTAATCTCCGGTATCAAACATAAGTGAAAACAGGAAAATACCTACTACTTTAATTACAGTTGCGTACTTACAGTGGAATAAGGTAGTTCTGCACTCACTCAACCCATTTTGCTGCACACTGCCATCAGTCCATTGTTGGGTCTAGCTCTCGCTATTCAGCAGGTTTACCTCTTGTTTAAAAGCATAACATTCCTGTAAATTAACAGGAAACAGGGTTATGGTGACATTTATTATATAACTCAGTTCTTCTCAAGCTGTGCATTCCTCACCTGAAACATGCACTCCGGTATTTTTGTTCTTAGCTCTCCCTCCCAGCTTTGATGGCTAGTTCCCCATTCTAGTTTCATCGGTATGTGACAAATTCCCAAACTCAAAAGAACTAAAAAGCATACATCGCAGAGGGAAGAGCAACATATTATGAATTTCATAACTAAATATTCTCCAAATATGTACCTGTAACTCTTCCTCACTCTGTCAGTCAACACAGGGCCCAAGCTGATACGGGTTTGCTTACTGGTTTTAATCACTTCTTTCAGGGTGCTTTATGAATGGTAAATGCTACTCATCCTCACTTTGTTTTCCTCAAGACTTAACTAAACAAAGCAGAATGGACACAAAACCAAATACAACCATTCTTCTTTCTCTGTATCAGCAAATTAAGCCACAGCTCTTCCACCAAACTTGATCAGCAACAAACCTGAGAAAATACTGCGTAGGGAACTTGCTTTGGTGATATTTAGACATACCCCTTCCCTCTTCTCCTCCTCTGCCTTATACCAACTTTTGTAATAGCTAATGTTTAAGAAAATTATACACCAAATGAGAAGAAAATCATCTCAAAGATGAATACTTTCATGTGGAAACTGACATGACAATCCCATTAAAGCCCGTGTTGCTTTGATAAAGTTAAAAATCACTGCAGATCACATGGTGTTACTACTGTGGCTGTACTGCAGTCTCCATTCTCCTATTGTTAAGGAACTTCCACTTACAAAAATGTGTATCTTCTAGTCTTTAAATACATGTAATTCCTACAGGCATCAAAGACAGACATCTTTTGGTGGAAAAGTAGTATTCTCTTCCTACATGCAAAACTCATCCAAACTCTGAGTATACGTACAGCAGGCACTCCCTGCATGAGCAAAAGATCCTCATTCATAAAAGAATCAATGTGCCAAGTTATGAATGAGTTAACATCCACCTACACATTTCAACAAAAATTACAGACATAATGTATGTTCACATCCCATCTCAGCTTTGTTAATCAGATTTGTTCCCTGGCAATTAAGTTTTTGTTTTGTGTGTGTGTCTGCATGCGCTCTGTTCCATCTACTTCTTTCACTCTTAATGGCTTTGAAAACTGACTTTCCAAGTAAAAATTTGATACATCTGAAAAAATTGCCTTTCCAAACTCTGCACTGGCAGTCTCCAGTGTATCTGAACTTTTCAATTAGGCAGCATTAATTCTTCCTGTTTCTCCACCTCCCCTATGCCGTTAAAAGTCAAAGGTCATTTGATATTGCAGACATCAATTAGGCAGACAGAAAGAACTTATCAGGAACAGATACACATGCCACCTGATGTCAGCAAACAGAAGTCCATGAAAACATTAACAGGGAAGAAAACAGCCTCTGGTTGGGAAAAATTCATCAATATTTGGAATCCTGCATTAAAGAAGACCTCTGCACCTCACCACGAATTAACTGAAAAACTTTAAAAGAGACTAACATTCATTCAAGTGGAAGCATGTGTTTCACACAACAAACTCAGTAAAATTTTTTTTTTTTTTTTTTTTTTTTTTACAATAATCCGGTTATCCACGATAGCTGCTGAAAAGCTTTGAGCCAAGGTATTTAGGACTACATATACGAAGGAATGACATGAATCAGAAAAAAACCTATAAAAATTAGATAATCCCAAACGACGTCTTAGGTACCTGTAAAATAGTGCAAAAGCCTTATGTTTCGTATTACTTGCTAAAGGAAGTATTAAAGCTTCCGTTAACCTTCTATCTTCCTCAATTTCTTTGGTGCAACGTGTTCCATAAGAGCATACCTAAATGTTTATTTTGGAGAAATTTCTGCAAAATAGGAAATTGCTTTCAGATCCAAACATGAGAAAATACACGTGTTTTTTTTTTTTTTTACATACTTAAACTACTTCTTTAGTTAAAAATTCTCGTACTTACTTAAGAAGTGTGATACTTCTGAATATCTATTTCTGATTGCTTATGAAATCAACAGATGTAGTCATAAAAGAAAACCATTGAAAGCAGCATAATTTAACTGTGTTATTTAAACAGTCTTTTTTCCTTTGGTAAAGGATCAGCTATGCTTTGCTAGAACACATAAGTGGAGTCTACATTCGCATACCAGTTGCGGATATTTTCATTCAACATTTGAAACCTGAAAACACTAATTGGTATAAAAAAAAAAAATACCTAAACCTTTCCACTATTCATTTACTATCACTTGAAGATGGCATTTTATAAGATAAACCTGAAGATATTAAACTAATATTAAACCAAGCATTAGTCTGTTGAAATAAGAGAATTTTCTGGAAAGCCATCCTAATGTAGTTTCAGAAAACAAATCTGGACTGAAGACTGTATCTAGCATGTTACTCAGGAAATAGAATATATATGACATAAAGGCCAGCTGAAAGTTAGGCTTTCATTGACAAAAAATAAGAAAGACAGCTCAGATGCAAGAGGAGAGGCTGAGAGAACTGGGTTTGTTAATCTCAAAATGACTATACTAAGGACTTATCTTGTTGATGGCTTTAATGGCCTAATGTAAAATTACAAAGATGGAACCAGATTTTTCTCCAAGGCAAGCCATGAAAAGACAACAGGCAACAGAGGCAAGTCACAGGAAGGTAAACCCCAATCATACATCAGGAAAAAAACATTCACAATGAAAATGCCTAGGCATTGGAACAAGCTGCCGAGAGAGGTTATGGAATCTCAAAATGCAAAACTCAGGATGATGCTGAGCAACCTGCTCTAAACTGGCCCTCATGATTTGCAATCATGAGTTGCAGTTCAAGGACTTTCTAAGTCACAGATAAAAATCTTCACACCTAATAGTCCCTCTAGCCTTCCCTCTTACGAATTTATCCAGTTGCTTTGCAAATATACAAAGTTTTTTGCAAATCTTGGAGCATCTACAACATTAAAGTTCTGCAGCCTGTGAGAAAATGAATGTTTTTGTGAAAAATATCTGCTCCCAAAGCTAGCTTTATTGTTAGTCTTATTTTATGCCCTCTGGTTCTCACATTAAAGATGATAAGAAAAAAACCCAATCTTTCCTGTTCACCTTCGCAATTCATAGAATCATCGAATGGTTTGGGTCGGAACAGACCTTAAAGATCACCTAGTCCCAACCCCTCCTGCCACGGGCAGGGACACCTTCCACTAGACCAGGTTGCTCAGACTGACTGGCCTGTAGTTCCCCATGTCTTCCTTTTCTCCCTTTTTAAAAATGGGGGTTACATTTCCCCTTTCCGAGTCAGTGGGAACTTCCTTGGACTGCCACGACTTCTCAAATATGATGGATAGTGGCTTAGCCACTTCACCCGCCGGTTCCCTCAGGACCCACAGATGCATCTCATCAGGTCCCATGGGCTTGTGCACCTTCAGGTTCCTTAGATGGTCTCGATCTCCTCCTACAGCGGGTGATTCTTCATTCTCCCAGTCCCTGCCTTTGCCTTCTGCATCTTGGGTGGTGTGGCTGGAGCACTTGCCAGTGAAGACTGAAGCAAAAAAGTCATTGAGTACCTCAGCCTTCTCCATGTCCCAGGTAACCAGGTCTCCCGTTTCCTTCTGGAGAGGGCCCACATTTTCCCTAGTCTTCCTTTTATCGCTGACATACCTATAGGAGCTGTTCTTGTTGCCCTTGATGTCCCTGGCCAGATTCAATTCTACCAGGGCTTGGGCTTTCCTTGATCCCTGGCTGCTGAGACAATTTGTATTGCGCCCAGGCTACCTGCCCTTACTTCCACCCTCCGTAGGCTTCCTTTTTGCATTTGAGTTTGTCCAGGAGCTCCTTGTTCATCCATGCAGGCCTCCTGGTGTTTTTGCCTGACTTCCTCTTTGTTGGGATGCGTGGAAGAGGTGACCCTTGAATATTAACCAGCTTTCTTGGGCTCCTCTTCCCTCCAGGGCTTTACCCCATGGTATTCTACCAAGCAGATCCCTGAAGAGGCCAAAGCCTGCTCTCCTTAACTCCAGGCTAGCGAGCTTGCTGTGTAACCTCCTCGCTGCCCTAACGATCTTGAGCTCCACTTCACTGCAGCCAAGGCTGCCCTTGAGCTTCACACTGCCCACCAGCCCCTCTTTGTTGGCAAGAACAAGGTCCAGCACAGCACCTCTCCTTTTTGGCTCCCCTATCACTTGGAGAAGGAAGTGGTCATCAACACATGCCAGGAACCTCCTGGATTGCTTATGCTGTGCTGTGTCGTCCCTCCAACAGGTATCAGGGTGGTTGAAGTCCCCCACGAGGACCAGGGCTTGTGAACGTGAGGCTGCTCCTATCTCTCTATAGAGGGCCTCATCCAGTCGGTCTTCCTGGTCGGGTGGCCTGTAGGAGCCCCCCCCCTATAAAGTCACCTGTCCCTGCCCTCCCTTGGGAACCCACAGGCTCTTGGTCAGATCCTCATCCATCCCCAGGCAGAGCTCCATGCACTCCAGCTGGTCACTGACATAGACGATGACAACCGCTCCTCGTCTCCCCTGCCTGCCCCTCCTCAAGAACCTGTCTCCTTCCATTCCAACACTCCAGTCACGATGTTAGAAGGATACCACACCCTCTCTCAGACACCTCTTGTAGGCTGAGGGCTCCTCCTAGTCAAGTTACAGTTTACTCCTTGTAAGTCAACCACATCCTCCACTTCGGTCCCCTTGCCCCGCTCTATAGCTTCTCTAATTTTCCTCACACCCTTTTGAGGATGGGGATAGAACACCACACACTGTTCAAGACATACACTCACTGTATACTTGTTCTTTGGTCTCCTCATATAAACCCCTACCGCTAATACTTTTCTGATCACTTTGATGTTCTCATAGATATCTCTCTTGCCTGTCTTGAAGAGGCTGACTGCAGCAAACATCTCTCTTGTATTCAAGACCCTCCTTGATCCTGCATTTAATCAATTAGGCTGATCTTGCTCTTTAAGTCTCTCATCACAAATTCTTAAAACATTTTTAATGCTAATTTTGGGGCACTCAGAACTTTTACCTTCCTTTTAAAATGAGAATATCAAAATCGTGCATTGCAGTCCAGTATGATTTTCACAAAACACTTCAGAACTTAAAATCTTCTTCCTAATTCTGTTCACTACTTCCTTGTCCATTTATTTATAGAATTAATCCTTTTTTCCTGTAACACTGCACTGAGAGTTCCTGTTGTGTTGCTTACCTATTTTGACTGCCTGCATCATTTGCAGAACGTCTGCTCCTCAAAACACATTCCCTTGTACCTTAAGCGAAGCCTACAGTTCATCTTCTTCAACATAAAAGTTTGTTTGACCTTAACACAAACTCTATTCAAATACATAGCATGCCCAGTGGTCTACTTCACCCTGTCCAGACTGGCTGTCTTAACTGTTCTTTTTTTTTTTTTTTTTTTTTTTTAAGAAGTTATGTTATTTACAAATGTTAACCACAGCATTCACAAATTTATTGTCAGATCACTGATGAAGTTGTGGACTCACTGTCAGACCTAGCACAATTCCCTGTATATTCTTATAAAAAATGGTTCTTTCATAAGCAGCTAGTACCAGTACAGCTGACAGACAGTAAGCCATCCGCTTATTGCGTTTGGTTACTAAAAGGATAATACATTGTTATTTTCTAAACCTGAGTATCACACAGTATTAGAGTGCTTGATTGAGTAAACATATTTATAGTTTTTACCTAGTTACCTTGGTCAATTCAACCTACAATTGCACACAAGAACAAAGTTAGGTTTAGTTAGCAAGACAAATTTCTCACAGAACCCTGTTGCCTAACTACCCCAATATTTCTGTTCTTCAACATACTATTAAATAAAGCCCATCCTATTTTCCCCTATTATTTTGTTCGCTACGGATAACCAAGGTAACATTAAGGAATAAGCTTCATGGAGCACTTGCCTTTTGTTAGCTCAACACTAGAACTCTCAGTCTTCAAAATCAGGACTGGCAGGCCAGAGATCTCAACTTCTATCTAGCAATTTAAGAAGAAATCTGGTTCTCAGACTTTTAAACTGTTTCTCCTCAGGAGATACTGTCTGACATTTATTACTGGAAAATATCTCATAGTTCTTGTCTGATACGACATCCTGTTTCTTACCAGAAGAAAAAAAAAATCTGCATTATACAGACATTAATGATCTTCCCAAATTTGCCTAGCAATAGACAAACATATCGCTAGGCTTCCTCCCTGCCTCCCCCAGAATAGGTATCAATTTTTTCCTTGCTGTCCTGCGTTCTAGTAAGCACAACTGGCTCCAAAATCTTGGGTTACTTTTTTATCTGTGGTACTTCAAAAATTCCAATTTATACAATTGCTATCTAGTTCCCCTACTCCCATCTTTATCTATTCATTTTTGCTTCTAAACACCTCCATTTTGAAACTAAGTCAGTTTGAGCTGCTGATGAAAAGTGTTACTCAAGTGTCATAGGAATGGAACGCATGATTTTTAAACGGGATGATCTCTGTGTTGACCACTGCGCCCCCCCCCCCCTTTCCACATGGGCTAATAACTCATGTATGATGAAAAATGGGAGCAAAAATTTGCAGAATAAAAGTTTTAGACAGAGAAATGTTGTTGCAAATTGAAGTTTAATTTAAAAAAAAAAACATAAGTTTTTGGCAGTTGGGAAGATGAGCTTTTGCTGTCAATACAACTTATTACTTTAACCAAAGAGACTGAAAAGCTATAAGCAAGCAGAATTCAATTTCACCATTGTTAGTCACAGAAAACACTGAATGGGATAGAAGATACAGCAAGTATGGTCACTTAAAGTTTTTTTTTTTTTTTTTTAAACAATAAGTTGCTCAGTCTCATAGTCTGACAAAAGCTGTGCTTCCTATGTAAGTTTGCTTTAAAGATATTTTACATTTGTATACACAACAAATTAAAATACCTTTCATTTTCTAGGGTGCTCATTAGTAATGCTTTTAAATATACTATCATATCCACATGTAAAGTTTGATTACAGAATGTGCTGAGAGCCTGGAAATAAAGTTTACATGGAACAAAAAGCAAAGCTCATAACTACTGCCCATCTTGATTTCTAGCTGTCACCCCTTTACTAAAATAAGGCGAACAAACAGAAAAATGAATAAAATAACTTGGTTAAAGTAAGAGTTTTCCAATATTTTTTTTTCAAACTGGTGCTACGCCACGCAGGACAGACAACATACGGAAAATGAACAAACAAGGGCACACAGTTCCGTCCTTGTTACGCACTCTTCCTGTCCTTCTCCCACATGAGGAATAACTACTAAGCACAGCGTGAACTTTCAACACAAAAAACCAAACCTGTCTTTAAAAGCATCTGTTGGACATAAAAGGCACGGATTGCTACATTCAACTATAAGGTCGTTAAGGCAAGGAGTGTCTTTCCACCACATTGTAAGAGGGGGACCAACCCAGATTTAATTTTTTTTTCAATGATAAATACGGCAAGAGACTACCCACGCTCCGTTGTCTTGGGTTCACAACAACAGACTGCAAACTGAAGGCACGCTGTGGTTCTACAGCTGCGAATTTCAACAACAGTTCCCTCTCCGCCACGTGCCAAAAACCTTAGGCGTGCTGAAGCCGGATCAAGCATCATTTGAAACGAAGCTCCCTAACAGCACCTGCACCCCACCGCCCACACGACACGCAAACAGGTCTCTCCCCCTTCATCCCAGAAGCCCAGCGGAGGATGCGGCCAAGCCCGGTCGGTTTCGCCCGCTTCCCCCCTCGCCCCCCACAAGGGCTGCTGGCGCTGCCCGCCGCGCGCCGCGGCCCCCGCGCGCCGCCACCCCACTCCCTCGCGCCCGCCGCGCCCCCCGCCCCTTGTGTAAAGGGGCGGCCGCTCCCGCGTCCCAGGCGCGCGGGGCTCGCGGCGGGCCAGCCCCGCCCCTCCCCGCTCCAGCGGCACCCGCGGGCAAGCGCGCGGCGGCGGCACGAGCGCCGGCGGGGCGGGGGGCTCACGGCCCAGAGCGGGAACGTCACGCGGCTGCCCGCGCACCGCCGGCAGGGCGACGGGCCGAGGGGCCGTTCACCGAGGGGCTGCCGGCCCGGCCCCGCCACCGCAAGGCCGCGCGGCGCGGGAAGCCGCCGCCGGCCCCCGGCCAGAGCCCGGTGGGGCCCGAGCCCCGGAACGGCGCCCACGGGGCGGGGCCCCGCGCCGCAAGACGCGGCGCGGCCCTCCCCTCCCCTCCCCTCCCCCCCGCCCGTGCACCTGCCCGCGGGCCGCGCCAGAGGCCGCGCCGGGCCCGCGCGCCACCGCCGCCGGCGGAGACGGGCTGCGCTCCGCGCCGCGCTCGCCGCCCCTCCCCGCAAGGCCGGGAGCCGCGGGCTTCTCACAAGCGGCGCGCCCCCGGAGGGTGGGCTCCCGGCCGGGCCCGTCGCCGCAGAGCTCCGCCCGCGGCACACGCCCGAAGCGGGGACGGCGCGGGGGGGAGGGGGGCTGCGGCGGACGGGCCCGCAGCCCGGCGGGGCGGGGCGGGAGCGGCCGGGTCCCACCTATCCTCCAGGCACAGTAGGGCTCATCCACGTCTCACCTGTCCGGGGACGGCTGCGCCCAGCGTCGCCCGCGAGCCCTCCCGGCGCGGGGACCCCGCCGGCACCAGGGCGCGGGGGGGGGGGGGGGCGCCTTCAGCGCCGCAGATCCGGCCGCCCACCCGCCGGACCGAGCCCCCCGCCCGCCGCAGCCGCCGAGGACGCAGGCCCAGGCCGGCCGAGGGGGGGGGGGGGGGGATCGACGGGAGGGGACGGGGCGCGCCGGACTGACGGGCCCGCCGGCCAACCGCTGCCTCGCACGGGAGCGCTCGCCAATCGGCGCGGGGCGGGGCGGGGCGAGAGCGTGCGAGCGCGCAGGCACTGCGCAGGAGCCGCCGCCCGCAGGTGCGCTGCGCCGTCCTTGGCCTTGGGGCGGCCGCGGGCCGGGAGCGGCGGCTCGGCTCGGCCCGGCCCGGCCCGGCCCGGCGGCTCCCTGGGACCAGCCGGGCCGCGGGGTCAGGGCGCCGGCGCGGCCCCCCAGCAGGACGGGCCCCCGGGGAGGCCAGGGCCGTCCCCGCGGAGCAGCGTGCCCGTGCTCCCTCCCGTCCTCGGGCCTGCCGGCGGGCGGCAGCTCCAGCTGCTCCCCGAGGAGACGCGGCCCAGTCTGTGCGCGGAGACGAAAAATCGGCTGTCTCTTAACCTGCCCATCACCTGCTGCCGCACGGCCTGTAACTCGTTCTGCCCAGTCAGCGAAGAACGCCCCAAAACCCCCAAACCAAACCCGGGGCGGGCTGCCGTGCAAGCGATGGTGCTGGAGTCACCTGCGGTGACAGCGATGTGTTCTTCCAAGGCAATCAAGTAGGGCTTCGTGGGCTTCTTGAAGATGCTTGGAAGTGAGAACATTTCCGCCAAACTATGTACAGTTCAATTTGCCACACGTGCTAAATGCTTTAACGCTTTTAGACGTGGTACAGTGACCTTCAGCCCTCGAAGCTACATGGCAAAAGGAAGGCGCATCTTTCTCTGAATTAGAGTTTCTCTAAAAGCAATATTCGGTGGGTAGGTGGTCTGCAAGCATCCCCATAGGGAAAACATTTGGTCTCTGGACTGGTGGCTACATGCAGGATTGCTTTCCAGTCCACCAGACTGAAGTTTTGTACGTGGAAGAACAAAAGCCTAGTGAGGTTACTCAGAGGAAGTTTTGAGAGACTGCACAAAGTCCACGATACATTTAGAAGTTGTCTTTCCAGTCTCCTAGTTACTAAAGGTCTTCAATGACTATCAAGTCCAAAGCAGTTTGAACATCTTCAGACATCCCAATTAAACATGTATGAACTTTCTTTCCAAAGTGGAAAGATTCAGTTTGAGAATAAACTATAAAAACAACTTTAAACATAGGTTTGGGATCTGCTTGTGAATACTGATGCTCACAACTCCCAATATCCACATCAAAGCCAAATGCACTATGTGGAAAGGTATTTTCCCTACATTCCCCCCAGCCCCCCAATGGCCGAAGAATTAAAATTAATTTCATATGAATCTCCAGCCATTTCATAGGCATAGACTGTTCTTTACTAGTTCATCCTATTGGTATTGCTAAGCTATGCACACTTTCCTCTCAAACTTCTAGCATCAGCTCCCACTAGAGCAAGACTACAGGACTCTCTGGCAAAATATTTTCCACTCTGTCCTCTATCACTGTGCCAGGACATTAAAACATTCCAGTTCATGGGCTACAGTCCTCTCTAAAAAAAAAAAAAAAAAAAAAAAAATACAGCTACTGGTATTTCTACAAGGATTCAGAAAAAACAATCTGAAAGCTAGTTACTTCTTATCCTAATAATTACAAGAATCTAAGTCAGAGTTTCCAAACTGGTGCTTCAAGTACTGCAAAGTGATAATGTCCACTGCCTAAATAGGTCTTGTGCATTACAGCAGGACACGCTCTGAAATCCAGGCTATAAACACTGCCCTGCTAAGAACTGAATTACTCAGCAGCTGCTCCTGCTGAGGCTATCTTAATAAACAAAGATGGGAAGCTTCTTTTTTAGTTCCTGTTTCAGGTTTCTGCTATGTACAGCACCTTAAATTATCCCTGCGTAACTTATATTTCAAAAAATTGGCCAGCACCCTCTGGTGGAAAAAAACGCATAGACAAGATTTAGGGTTGTACTGTACTGAGTTATTTGAAAAGGTTGGCAAAATGCATAGCCAAATAATGTCACTTTAGACAATGCCATTAGCCATATAATTTCCCAAAATTTTAATAGAATGTTTCTGTCTATAGTTCAACTGACATTTGATTGAATATTCAATTTAAATTTTTCCTAAATCCATGCACAATACAACTGTAATATGCTATTTCATATAGTTAATGAAATGAAGCATCCATGGGATCAGGGTCCAATTTTCCTGCATGATTATTGCTGAAAGAAAATAAATTCTATGATATGTCATGTTCTTTGGCCATTCTAGCTTCCCTTCAAGCTGTTTTCAAGAAGTTTGCATTATGAAAAGCTAAACAATGTGGAGTGTGTCTGCATGTACACAAAGATCAGTTGAACAGAACTGTTTCTTTTTAACCTAAACCAGTTTTTTTCCTAAGTTTCTTAACATAACTTCTTCACAAAATCTTTGTCTTCTATCTCCCGCTTTGCTGAAAGTGGTGATTATAACACCTTTTTAACAAGTACTCAATCTCAGAGCCTGTTTTTCCCTTGATGATGAATTCAGATGTGCCAGCAAAGATGAGAAAAGTTGAGGTATTTCAGAGCATTCATAGAATCATAGAATCAGAATGGTTTGGGTTGGAAGAGACCTTGAAAGATCTAGTCCAACCCCCAGCCATGGGCAGGGACATCTTTCACTAGACCAGGTTGTTCAAAGCCCCATCCAACCTGGCCTTGGACACTTTCAGGATGGGGCATCCACAACCTCTCTCTGGGCAACCTGTTCTAGTGTTTTGCCACCCTCATCATAAAAACCTTCTTCCTTATGTCCAATCTGAATCTACCCTCTTTCATTTTAAAACCGATGCCCCTTGTTCTGTCACTACAGGCCCTGTTAAAAAAGCCTTTCTCCATCTTTCTGATAAGCCCCCTTTTAAGTACTGAAAGGCTGCTATAAGGTCTCCCTGGAGCTCTTCTCTTCTCCAGGCTGAACAACCCCAACTCTCTCAGCCTGTCCTCACAGGAGAGGTGTTCCAGCCCTCTCATCATTTTCGTGTCCCTCCTCTGGACCCGCTCCAGCAGGTCCATGTCTTTCCTGTGCTGAGGACCCCAGGGCTGGATGCAGTACTGCAGGTGGGGTCTCACCAGAGTGGAGCGGAGGGGCAGAATCCCCTCCCTCGACCTGCTGGCCACGCTGCTCTTGGTGCAGCCCAGGATACGGTTGGCTTTCTGGGCTGCGAGTGCACATTGCCGGCTGATGTCCAGCTTTTCATCTCCCAGTACCCACAAGTCCTTCTCTGCAGGGCTGCTCTCAATCCCTTCATCCCCCAGCCTGTATTGATACTGGGGATTATAAATTATTATAAAGAGCATTAATAATAGCATTATAAATAGCAAACCATCAAAATGCATCAAAGATACACGGGCACTGGGCAAATAAGTACAAATTGACACTGAAATTGTCAGTAATTAAATTCAGAATTCATATTCCATTCAGAGTAACAGAACTTTGCATCTTAAAGGGTTTTGAGAGAACCTCTGTCAAAATTTCTACTTGCTTTTTAATTCTACTATCCTCTGATATTTATCCCATCCCCACGTAAGGCTCTCTATGGGAATGGCCACATCTTTCCTTCTCCTGACTCTGCTACATAAATGGTAATTTCCAGCAAAAGATATATATGGCAGTGCTGAGCAACATCCTGTAAATCCTTACATTACAAGAACATCTATACATAATAGCTAGTAGATTTAGAATGGTGGATACCCATAAAACAAAACATAAGTCCCTGCTTATAACATTTATTCTACTGAAATTACAGACATAGTTTAGGGAAGCAAGTTATACTATGTACAAAAGTAGGAAAAATGAAACAAATGAAAGTACTTCTGATAAGCAGTTCAGGCTTAGTGTTATCTTGGATCAAGAAGTTCTGTGTGTTATTTAAAAGGATTAACTATTAAGTAGTTTCAATAACCAAACTTTTTGGTGTGTGCATTCGTCTGTCAGCATTGCCTGAAACTGATTTAGAGAAAACCTTTTCCAGGTTTTACCAAATTAATGCTGTGGAAATAAGTTACTTCAGTTTACGCAATACAATTCTTTTATTGGATATCTCTGCTGAAATAGCCTGAAGTATTTTCCAAGTTATTAGGGACAAACTCTAAACAAGCAGATAAGTTGAAGTTTAACCACACATACTGTACTATGGCACTGTAATTATTGCCATGGATCACAACTTTAAACAAATATGAACTACCCAAGGTCAATGGTGTATCCCTAGATAGAACTAGATGAAGTTAGAATCCAATGCAACAAAAATGCAGCTTAAGGTTAGCAAGAAAAAAGGGAGTTAAAGAAAAACCTGAATAATATCTGAGTGTTAAGTGCAAAGAATATCAGAATTATTCTGACAGTCTAGAGACATTTTTTAGATCTTAATCTGATATACACCACCACAATTCCTCTTATTTCCACATCTTCATGTGGACAAAACAGACAAAGAAGGGGTCCTTTGAAGCTACCAGCCAGTTTACACAGGCAATTGACCTATGTCATCTCCTATCTGAGTACAGTGGAACTCCCCATCTTTGTATCAGAATATTTTTTCTCTCTATAAAAGGAGAGAAGCCATTCTTAAGAAAGACTATTCAGGTACTGTGAAGTCTTCTGATGTATTATGAATGGATCTTGAAGTGATAGACACTGTGTTTTACGCAATGCGAAAATTTGATTGTAACATCATTTCAGCTTTATTTGACTAGCTTGACAAGTTTTGACTCAAACCTACAAAGACAGTTTTCTGATCTTGTTGCTTTGGTCATACCCCTTCATTATTTTCCCGTTTTCTCTTCCAAAAGCAATTGTGTATCTTCACTTTTAAGGGCTCTTCCATTAACCCTCAATAGATCTATTTTCTTATCATCACATTTCACTTATATCTAGCCAGGGTCACTGTCCTTTGCCTGCTTACCATGTTTTCAAACAAGCACCTTTGTACTTTCTCCGATACTGCCTCATACTGATGAATTCTCCATCAACCTTGCAAAATTGCCTCAAAAAATCATCCTTCAAAACCCTCCTTTGTTTCAATGTCAGAAAAAGTCCACTATGGGTGACTGCAAGTTGCCCATCTGACCAAAATCCTTCTATCTTTTCTTCTCCTGTCTACATCTGTTGTCTTTTGTTCTACACAGTACAAGACTTCTGGGGAAGTCATGTAGGAACATGTCTGTCTTAAACATGTGTCTGATTTATAGTACCACGGCAGTACAGACAGACACTTTTTCAGAGCTCTGTACTGCCTCCCTAAGCCTTCTGCTACACTCTATCATACAGGAGAAGATCTCCCCTGATACTATTTTACCCTTTTTTTCTGATGCCAGAACTTAAGATGTTTCGCAGAAAGGGAGATCTCGTGCCCACTCAGCATTATTAGCTCCTATACACATAGTTCTTACGTAACTAGGAAAAAAGCTCAGTTTGCACGGTGGACATAGAAGTATGAGCCTTCATAAAAGTACAACTTTTCTCTAATGCCCTTGACCAAACTCCAGTACATTCAGAGACAGGTGACCAGGACCAGTAGTCTACCGCTACCCATAGTGGCATATTTGCATTTTGCTATTGATACAATTTTGTGCTTTTCAAAATAATACAATTTTTAAATGTACCAAAAAAAATGCAATTTAAAGGAAAGAATGTTTTATTTCATTAACAATTTAAGTTACTTTTATAATTCACAGTACCACTCATGCTATAGGGCACACCATCCAGATGCTGTTGCACACATGCGTGCATGGTACTCTGATGGTGCAAAGACATACATCCCATTCTTACTGAAAACCACATTTCCAGAAGCACCAGACATGTACTGCTTCTATGGGAAAGAAGTTCCTAATTCCTTTCCCTTCCCCCATCACTCCCAAAAAGTTTGGTGCCCTTAGGAACAGTATCTGTTCTAAAGGGTAAATTTATGTGGAACTCTCTAACTTAAGAAGCAATAGAAACAACATAAGACATGAACCTGTTGGAGCAGGTCCAGAGTGGGGCCACGAGGATGTTCAGGGGGTTGGAGCCCCTCTCCTGTGAGGACAGGCTGAGAGAGTTGGGGTTGTTCAGCCTGGAGAAGAGAAGGCTCCAGGGAGACCTTAGAGCAGCCTGCCAGTACCTAAAGGGGGGCTACAGGAAAGATGGGGAGGGACTTTTTACAAGGGCATGTAGTGGTAGGACAAGGGGTAAGGGCTTTAGACTGAAAGAGGGTAGACTTAGATTAGATGTAAGGAAGAAGTTCTTCCCTGTGAGGGTGGTGAGGCACTGGAACAGGTTGCCCAGAGAGGTTGTGGATGCCCCATCCCTGGCAGTGTTCAAGGCCAGGCTGGATGGGGCTTTGAGCAACCTGGTCTAGTGGAAGGTGTCCCTGCCCATGGCAGGGGGCTTGGAACGAGGTGATCTTTAAGGTCCCTTCCAACCCAAGCCATTCTAGGATTCTATGAACTTAGATTGTATTTACATAGCATTGTAAACAAAATACAGCATGTTTGTTTTGCTTGACTAAAGCAAGTAAAAAGCAGCCAGCCATATCAAGGAGGAAACTTTCCACTTGCCTTCAAACAGAAATAACTAAGAGATACTGGGGCCTGTGACTGACACCACGGTGCAGCCCCTTCTGCGTACTCACATACTAAAGGCAATTTCCACAAGGTGCCCAGTGTTGTGTAACATCTGTGCCAGCATCTAGTGCACAGACTCTGCTGTAAACGAATCTATGACGTTTATAACGCAGTTGTTGAGGATCATGTCAGCTCACACTCTTCCCAACTCACAAGTCTGCACAGAAAACAGCTAAAGCTCCTTGTATTACTGGTCTGCACATAGAAACATGTAATGAAGGAAACACAGCAAATATTTTCTGAAGGAACTGGTGAGCAGCTTGGCTCGAAAAATTAACTGCATCAAGTTCCATGGACACAACCTTGCTGCATCTTATTTCTAACCTCAATGGCTATCTGACAAGATGAGCAACTCCACCAACTCAAACAAAACGTAACAGAACAAAAGTGTGGAGGGGAATATAAGAAGTATGCTATGTCCTGTCTCTCTGCTCTCTGGGTAAAAACAACATTGCATTTATTCCTAACAGTCATGTCCTGTTTACCCCTATTCTGCATTACTTGAGTTTTCAGACCTTACAAGCAAGGGGATTTGAACAGATATTTTGCTAAAATAGTTTGTAATTCTGAATTTGCCCATAGGGTCTCAGGGGACCAACCAACCAACCCACCCACAACCCCAAACCCCAGAGCCAGTCAAGGTAACTATATCCTTCAGCTGCATTAGCATTATATAAACATATCCTTTGCTGCCATGTGAGTTTAAAAGTCATTTAAATTTAATTCAGCTTTACTATAGAACAAAAGTCTTTGCTGGCACACATCTCATACAAAATGAAAAACTGGCAACAGTGTTGGTAAATTTTAACCAAATTTAATAGTATCAGCTGTGTTTTCATTAATATAAAGCAAAAAATCTTTCTGCAAAATTCCAGTTGTCCTGGGAATCTCAGCAAATCAGTGATAGTTTACAATTGGTTGAGGATATATTAACTCCTCCAAGAAGCTGCTTGTTACAAAGGCACTAAAGAGTTGCCAACAGCCAGCTGGCACGAAGCAAGTTAAGGCTGTGCTATCAGCTGAAGTAACTAAGCAGTTGCTGGCTACTCATGTTAAATTCAAGCTTGTGGGCTAGGAGGAGCTGTATCCTACGCTTGCTGAAAACAGTATTAGCTCTACTGCTACATATGGCATAACATAAAATGCAAATGCTGCTGTGGAAATTAAACATTACCTCCCTACCCAACGGACTTAGCTCTGGCTTGGTGTTAGACAGAGGGCCACTACCTGGCCAGGTTTTTTGTTTTGCTTTGAGAGTTGGACAAGGTTTTGGAACGCAAAACTCAAATGATCATCTGTTCAGAACCCAATGAGCAATACTGGTAAAAAAGAGAAACTTCAAGAGCAGTTTGTGTCTAAAGATTTTTGATTCCTAGTTGGTACATGAGTATTAAACTGCAACTTTTTATAACACTTGAGGAAAAGTATCTAAAATGCAAGTCCCTTGGTAATTAAATATCTATATGTAGACACTGACACCAGAGATTTGCTCTAGAAGCATTTTAATTTACAAACAGCAATTCCCATTGACTTTATACCATAAAAAAAGCAATTTACAAGCAAGAAACAAATTCATCAGAACAAAATGAAGCAGCACTGAAATATTCATGTCACAAATCTAAAACCAAAGTGAATACAAGAGTAAAATATCATTTGAATAAATATTTTTAAATTCATGCTATAAAATAATCCTTAATGGCAAGTTATTAATTGTTACAGCATCAGCTTAGCTAGCTTCATTTACTTCATATGGTGATGAAGTGTGGAGTTGTGAGGTTACCGGTTTATATTGCAAGATAATGACACCAAGTCAAGTCATTCAAACTGTTCAATTATTTATCATGAAAAACAACCATACAAATAAAAAGTTATTTAAAAATACAATTTTTCAGTCAGAAACAAACACTGTTAAAATCGTGCAAGAGCTCTACCTCTAATCAGATATACAACCAGAGGCTTGCAATACAAGTCCAAAGGCTGAATTCATAGCATATGTAAATGGGAGAGACAGCAGTTTATTGTATCTACCATAGCAGGAGTTACTTACATAAACTAGAAGCAAACCTGCTCAGTTACTGATACTTAGCTTCACATCCCCTGAAGAAACACAGGAACACATGTCCCAGGCTTACTTGTTTGTTTAGCATTTTTTTTTTTAAATGTAAACTTGCGTAACTTAAGTTAATGCTGTCACAGGGATGCGCAAGTAGTATTAAATCTACAATATTAAATACAACTATTCTGGCACTTGTTAAAATATATGTAAAATGCACACAGATTATAAACTTTGAACATTTTGAATGACTTTACTAAACTTCCAATTCAATCACTGAGTATTATGAAATTTACAATTCATGAAATAAACAGATTCATATAAAGAATTTACATAATTCCCCAAATACTTTCAAATATAAAATTTAATAAATAACCCTGACCAGTCAAAAAGCACCATTCAAGGGTAAAATTCCCTTGGAAAATAGATTAGGTGTTGCATATTTGAGTCCCTTTCAATGGTTTCATGTGAAACCTGTTTAGAAAAATGACAATAAAAGAATCACAGTAAACTAATACAAAAATTCAAATAAGATATATATATATATATTTAAAGGTAAAGCTCATTCAATCTTTTCCCAGCCCTTGATTTTATTCCTGCTGTTCTTCCCATAATTCAGCCTAAATATATTAAGAGGCCTCATCGTTTTATCTAAAAGTAAACCAAAGGCTTCAGCATAAAACATGAATTTATGCTTGGGAAGACTGCATTAAGAACTATCAATTTAGGCCTACAGTATATTCTGCTGAACAGTGAATTGACAGTATCCTTTATGCTATTGAAAGATTTCACACTAAAAAAGCAGAGCCAATCTTGAGGCCTTATTGACCAAACTGAACTTTTAATATACTGTAAGTATTTACAAAGCTATTTTCTAAATGTATTTACAAGTTTAAAAGAAATAATATGGAAGATAACTGATGAAGAAAACTAAAAAAACTGTTTAAACCCACAAACATTAGCAAAGGTATAAAATCCTTTATTTTCACAGTTTGTCATAATAGGTTAAACATCTACAGGAAAGGACACTGTCACTGTTTTCACATTTGTCTATAATTAAAAAGGTAGATTAAGAAGAGACTCAATTATGAACCAGCCTATATAATTTCATGATTTATTTTGCTGTCAAATATTTCTTCACATATTTTATTGACTTCTGCATTTATTGTAAATGAAATGTGTAACAGCTCTGTGCTAACTTAAAACTGTACAGACACAAGACACTGTACAGTACTTCCATAATTTGCTTAAAATAACACAGCATACTCTGTTTTGGTGGACTTGTGAAATGAACTTCAGTCAGATAATGCTTCATGTTTCATGACAATGTTAATCCTGGCATACCATTATGTGACAAGGCACAATTTAATTGCTGTTGCCAGGTTTGAAGTTCGTTTTCTACCAGAGTCACACACTTTGTAAGTGTAAATGTAATGCCTGATGATGTTTTATGCTCACCTACATATGCATCCTTTGAAGCACTGCTGAACTTTACAGTACTGTGTTATGGCTTGATAATTATTAACACTGCTAGCAGTGGAAAGGGTAAATGGCATATCAACACGAATAGGAGCAAGCAGAACTTGCAACTGCTGAATCATGATTTTGTAGAAAAAGTGATTATTTCCTGCCTCTTAACAGTCCCGTTACAATGTTTTGAACCTGAACCTGTACAATCAAAGTGATGTTGGTTTTTTGTTTGTTTTTGTCAGAGACAATTTTGGATAAGTCACTCTTTGGTAAACTCAAACCATTTTAATACATTTACAAATACAAAGAACTAGATTTAAATAATGTTAAGATTGTGACACAGAGAAATTCAAGAAATATAAAATTAGTACCCATATCCTGCTATCCTCAACTCATACTTCCATGGAAAAAGTCACACCAAAGGCACCACAGCACAGGTCCAAGATAAAGGGTTAAGAATAACTGTACATTTCTTGAATTTTGCATGTCTCAAACTTAATTTATCAAAACACTTTTTGTTTTTTTTTTTTTTCATTTAATTACTTAAAACAAACATTTAGGAAAAAAACAGTATCAGAAACACCAACATGTTTTTAAGTGGGTAAACATATAGACTACCTTCCCTAGACACAGACATATACTTTCCCTTACTGGAAACAAAAGTTGTATTGTTGCTTCAAGGAGAGAAGTATCTCCCCACCCTCTGCCTCTTTATTTATGCAGTTTTAGGACAAAGAGGCAAATTATGTACTGAATTTAACTGAAACTGCTCCAATGGAGCAGGTGGGGTTTATACTGTAAATCTGTATTTAGTGAAATTAATTCTTATTGCAGACTGTCACAATATTAAGAACTAGTGTATTTAATAAAGTTACTGCACAAATATGCCCTGACTTCACAGGAGCCAAAAAAGCTTTACAAGATAGCAAACCTACCTTTTTGCTTTCCCGTAATTTAGGAATGAGCTTTTCTTTTCTAAATTTCAGGACTTAAACAGCATGTTCACAGATGTATTTTCAATATTTACTAAACAAACATAAGGCCCAATTATATAAAACCTGCATTTTAAAGAAGCATGTGATTAATTTAAATCTGTTCATCAGGTAGAATTTTACACAGTAGTGTTTGCCAGTTCATGCTTTTGAGGTCTCTTAAGCTATTGTTGGTTTTTTTTGTTGTGGTGTGTTTGTTTGGGGTGGGTTTTTACTTGTTTGTTTGTTGTTGGTTTTTGTTTGGTTTTTTTTGTGTGGTTTTTTTTTTTTTTTGCTTTTGCTTAACTGTTACCATTATATTTCACATTTTATATATTATACTGACCTAAATGATGAAGTTAGCACCATATTAAAAAAACATTTGGTGAAACAAAAAGATTTAGAGTATTTTTAAAGTTGTTGGTAGTTCCTTTATGCAGAAAACAACCACTGAAAATAGTAGGGAAGCCATAGCAACTCTGTAATACTCACACATGAAATAACAGACATATTGCTCGAAATTCCCATAGAGTATTTGTTTTTTTTATACAAAAAAAAGTACAAATTCCAAGTGCTGACATATCACTTGGAGCATTAAGTAGGAAGTCAATGTGCACCTGAAAACAGCTCTCTGTAAAGAGACCTATTAAAACACTGCTTGGAAATACTGTAGTTTAAACTACAACATCTCTCTCAGGTTTTAACCAACCATGAAGAGTGATGAAGTTAAATTTAATTACCTGGTATGGTTCTACAGTACGAAATGAAGGTAGATTCTGAGGCCAGTAAAAACACATTTAAAACCACAATGCTACTTTTAGGTTTGCTAATATTTTTTTATATATATATATATATATATATAGATATATCTATATCTATCTCTATATATATAAAAAGGTCAGCACCACAGGTTGTCCAGCTTGCGTTCTAGACAACTAACAAAACCCCTCAACAATTTAACCATAATTTAATAGATTTATGGCATTTGGTTTACATATGTCATAAAGCAAAGCTATTAAAACAATTAACTTTGCTCACTTTTGCACACAAAGTAACAGTGTAATAAAATGAAAACCAAACAACATTCTTTTAAAACCAAAACCATCCTCCCAAAGTCCAAAGTCCTAAATCCTAAGCAGAGAGGAGACCTAGCAGTTGAAAGAGTGGTACATGGTATAAACCTTGACATACTTTTACATTCACCTCAACCAGAATAGGAAAAGTGAAAGCATTTTATATATATAAAGCAAATTTATATATATAAACAAACTAACTACCAAAAACAGTAAAAGCAAACAGATTTCATTGTGACACACAGAAGGAATCAAAGCTATAATATTCTCTCTCCCCACTGCTGTGTAACTCATTACGAGCAACAGGATTTAAGAAATAAGGGAGATTACAGCTTCTTGGTATATCCAGCAGAGCTGTCAATCTTATTCTAATATCTTTCTCCACTGGAATTTGTGTCTCACCAGATCAAACAGTAGGGACACTTTAGCAGAATCTTCCTATCCTTTCCCCAGTACATTGCCTTTTATATTTTGAGCATCTTCAAAAGTAAAAAAAACCCAAATAACCCAGCCTCCTTCAAAAACAAAGAATACTTATGTAGTCTTCTCCAGAAACCATTTCAAACTGATTTCCAGAAGGTCAGGAAAATTAAAAGGCTGTTACACTTGTACTGAAGATTACTAAAAGAATAAAAGATTTAAAAAATACATTAGTAATGTGCTTGTTTGTGTTGCACTTAGAAGTAGTATTTTAATCAGATGTGTTAGACATTGCATGAATTTCCATACTAGAATCCATAGCTTCAGAAGCCGAAGCATCATTATCTACTTTCTGTTCCACAAACGCTTCTGTTCTGTCTGGAGACTCTACCCTGTTTCTTACTTCTGTTACCCCAGGGTGATTTTTTCGCAAATGCTGGTTTAGTGTACCCTGGAAAGGAAAACATTTCCCACAGATCTCACAGCGAAAGGGCTTGTCATCTGTGTGACCACGAATATGATACTCAAGTTGGTCCTTGCGGGTATACTTCTTCCCACAGTATTTGCACACGAAAGGAGTAATTCCCATGTGCAATCGCATGTGTCGATCAAGGCTCCCCTTCTGGTTGAAAGACTTTCCACAGTAAATACAAATTAGCCTCTCGTTGTATGGATACCAATGACCTCTTGTATTTCTTTCCCGTGGACTATTTTCATATCCTGGGTTACTCACCATGGATTCACTGTCAGCCCCTTGCACCAAGCCCTGAACATCACTATGCAAGTGACCAGCGGATACCCGTTTTTGGCGTGCACGACCCCCTCTGAAACAGCTCAGCATTGACCTTGAAGGACTTGTATTGCTCAAGCTTCCGAAGGCTTCAGGCACACCTGTAGCCTGTGACGAGGCATGGGTGAACGAATAAACATGTTGTAAGACAGACCCATAGGAACCAACATTTACTGCCACCACTTGCTCTCCATCCACCATTTCAGTATGATATCCATCATCACCAAGGGAAGAGCTATCAGAGCAGCTTGGCCTGTCAGACTTCTCCATTTTAACTTTCACCTCTGCAATCTGACTTTCCCTTACTATCAGGTCTCCGTGCTCATGATCACCTTCAATCTGAATCTCATATTCAGAGATACTCCCACTGCTTCCTCGATCTGAATGCCCTTCTTCTTGCAGACGACTACGCAGAGTTTTGCCTGGAGTAGTTTCCATCCTAAGATCGCTGCCTGCTGTTGACTGTCGCACCTGAGAGCAATAGGGGGGAGATATCTCAATAGGATTGGCAAAGTAGCTGCTGTCTTTAACTCCATTGCGATTTTCTGAATTTTCTTCAGCACCAACAGTGACAGAGTCAACATCACCAACACTGATCTTTGAATGAATACTCTCCAGTATCTGTGTGCATTTATCAATGACGCACTGCATCTGTAGAAAGCTAGCTGCAGTTAGAAAACTAACAACATCCTTCAGCTGTAAGGACATCCTTCCAGTGTAACAAAAAGAAAGCAGCTGTTCAAAAACATTGGGATTTTTAATAACTGATATTGATAAGCCACTCATGGTGCTTAATGCTGAATGGTCACGGAAATAGGGAGAACTGGCAGCTAAGACAGCTTTATGGGCTCGAAATGGCTGACCCTGAATATGCACAATTATGTCACATAGCTTTCCTTGCAAGCGGAGTTCATTTAACTGGCTCAGAACAGTGTTGCTGTACTCGGGCACATCAAACTGAATGAAACTGCTGCTGTCCATTTCTACTGATGTAAAGAGTAATCTGAAAGAAAAATGAGAAGATTTACAACTGAGAATGAATACAGTTTTCTATTTCAAAAATAAATGCTTGCACATGTTAAAGTTAAATCACCACATTGATCTGATTAAGGTGCATTACAACAAAATGGTATAAATACTTGATACAATAAAAAAAATAGAGTCGTAATCTACCCATTTCTTGCATTTCTATAATTTGAATTATCCCACTGGAACATTCACAATTCAACTGCTCATAATAACACCACAGGCTCCCTGGGACAGCCTATGTTCTAAAAGGAACTTTGCAATTTCCCTCCCTGGTAAGAACTGCAGAACAATACCCTCACCCTCCCAAAAGAATATGAATTTTATAGTCACTGGGCAAGTTAAAAACTTTAGAAACTTCAGTAGGTCTTCAAGCCAGATAGTACATTGATACTTGCAGGGAACTGCATTGTTAAATTGCCCAAGAATGATTTTTGGAAGGTACTTCATGAAGTTTGAAAAACCTGCTAAAGAAAAGCCACAGGCACATATATGTGAGCATGTGTGTGCATACACACACACACACAAATATATATATATATATATATATATAAAAATATTTCTTAGGTCTAGATATGCCAAATTTATTTCAGAGGAGATAAATATACTATACCAGTGACATTTCTGTTTAAACATTTACCTCCTTAAAAAAAAATCTCAGTCATTCTGTAAGAAAAGTAAAAATCACTCTTTCAACAGTCACATCACAAAACAAGGAAATCCTAGTGAAAGGAAACATTTAAGTGCGGACTCAATTCCAAGATATTTACCCAGTGTGTCAGCGGTTCCCAGAGAATAATGAATTTGTGTCAATGTGCAAGGCAGCATTTGAAGGAAAACTGTTTGAGCCACCCATGGACTTTCAATTTTTTTTAATTTCCTTTTGTGATTTTTTTTTTTTTTTAATAAACCATGATGTGAACTTTGATACTCATCTGACACAGCAGTGATTTCCTAGCTAAAATGATTTGGCATTTAAATTCTAACCTAACCCAAAAGCCATGGCTACTCAAACTTGCCTGAAAGACTGGGAAAGGATGTTCCAAGAGGCTTTAGAGAAATCTATACATTTCAAAACAAGATCTAAAGAAAAGCACTTCACCAGTTTCATAGAGTATTATCATAAAAAGCACACACACACTCTTGTTCCCTTGAGAGTGTCTATCTGTAGCAGACGTCACCTCACATTTCTGAGACTGGGCCACTAATCAAGCGCCCAAGAATCTTCAGACTTTTATTGCTATTATTGTTCTTATTAATGCAGAAGTCTAAACACATAATATTGCCACCATACCTGCTTTTCCAATTGAACAAATTGATCTCAACATCATCCATTGACTTCTGATGCAGGAAGCATGTCCAATGTATCACAACATACTAGTAGATTTTTTTTTCTATTTATGTCTTATGTTACATGCTGTAATGGGACATATGAACAATTTAAATAAAATTATGAAAATTCAGGCACTCTAAAAATAAAATCAACAGGTAGGAATATGATAAAAAGCCTACAAGGGAGAACTGGAGCTATATCAGCTGACTGTCACTTAAAACTAACATTCATAATCTTCACAAATGGAAGTTCTTTTCAGCAGAGAAACAAGACAGCCAGCTTCCTGACTTGACTAACATTATGTTTGATTTAGAAAACTGTCAAAAACTGTCCCAGGGCATTCAAAATCAGGTTACCAGAGCTGCTAAACATGTTCTTTAAGTTACCAATGTGTCACAGATTAAAGTGGGTAAACCAGACTTCATCTGAGTTTTTACAGTTGTTATGTAAAAGCAGGTGAAAAGACGTTTTATATGCTCTTATATCCAATGAGGGAAATAAGGACTAAAAGGTGGTTAACAGAAGTGATGCGATCGCAGCCATCTATACAAAGATAGCTTTGGCACGACGGTTCTTTTATTCAGCAAACAAAGCTATGAAATGATTCAAAGCTTGTGAACCAATGCAAGTCAGACATAGGTCAGAAATCAAACATTACAACAAACAAACAAAACCCAATCTAACAGTGGTGTAGTTAAGCGGCAAGATTAACCTTGTTATTCCGAGCATCCCTACATGTTGTGCAAAGAACCACTGTTCAAGTCCCTAGCAGATGAATCCACTCCATTGGGAAGACAGAAGTCTCAGCAGTTAGGACACATGTTTGTCAACTTCCCTCTCATTTGACAGGGCAGCAGGCTTCCTTACAAACCCAACATAGGTCACTACCTTTAATTTGTGGGGCTTATGAGCTATGCACAGACGCAACATCAGGACATTCCTGATTAAGCTTCTCTTTGCTAAGTGGAGGAAGAGCTTTTGTTGACCTGAAGTGACATGAATTGACAAGTTACCTAGGTTGAGGACTGTGAATAAACTGCAAGACCAGTCCCCAGGAACAATAACTTGTCATTCCTTCATCATTTTGGATCCTTGAGCTGAGGAACCAGATCTTGGTCAAGCCTCACTCAAATCCCATCAGAAATTACTCCTTTTTTTTTGAGTCTAGAATGTACAGAAAGTTTGCCAATATATAGAAAGCGGCCTTCCTCCTTGCCCCATACCTCCCTAAGGGCTCTTACTCAGTGAAATGGGGAAAAACTTAGTCCTAGACCAAATATTAAAATGCAACCTGTCACCACTAGCACTAGTCCAGACAGAAGGAATGAATTAAGGATAGGCACCTGAGTAGAAAGAAGATGGACATTTTATGCCTTACCATGGAGAAAAAAAATTATGTTCTTTTGATCATGGCATCTTAGCATCTCTAGATAAATTCATGCTCCCTAGGACATGGCCACACATTGAAAATGAACTGTGAACACATGCCAGAGAAAGCATGAGAACCAGGAAGAGAGGTACACCAAGAGGAAAGGGATCCTCACCAATCCTTGCAGATCACAACTCTGTTAGAACATCTAATTATCTCCATAGGCATCTATATCTATAAGCAATTCCACATCCTTGTTCTCAGAGTTGTTTCATCTTCCTTTTGGGAAACAAAGCAGCTTATTTTCCTTAAAATGTTAGGAGTAAACAGCACAAATCCTCATAGTGAGTGGAAAGGATGGTGGAGTAAGGTCTGTAAGTCTCGCTGTCAAGTGTAGCAGGTAAGCAGTAAAAACCAGAAATGGGCATCAAAGGAACATACAGTATTGCTTTGAAAGCAAACGAACAGATCAAGTACACAAAACACAGCCCAAAAAGCAGTGGACAATGAGTTTCTATACCCAACTGCTCTTAAAAGAGAAAGTGAACAAGCTACAGCACGCACTTGTGACTACTCTTCCACCTTAGTTTCTTCCTTTGAAGATGCATGCTTCCTGTGATCTTGAAAACATCTGTAGAAAGCTAGGGTTAAATAACACGAATTTTGAACAACAGCAGCACTTGACAGAAGGGAACCCTTCTTTTGCTTTCAGCCAAACTCTGAAATCTCTAGTTGAAGAGGTCCTGGAACTGATGAGGGTGCCAACGAACACCACATTCAGGAGTAGGCAGGACTGTAGCAGGAACAGCACTAAGACTGCAGTAATTTTGCTGGGGTTAGTACCAGGGCACCCCAACTTTCTCGCACCAATTTAGGAAGGCAAGACCCGGGGAAAAAATCTGGGCATTACACACATCAGAGAAGCAGGCATGACTAGCAATGTTTTATTGATAAATAATGGTTAGAAGAAGAATGATCTTATTTATTCACATAAATCCCCAGTGTCACTATCTAGAAAATAAAAGTAATCTTTAGATTATATTCCCATACACAAGAAGGTTTTGTTTTATTTTATTTGTATACAGAATCAAGTTAGCAGTTCCATAATCAAATTCCAGTAGAATTAACCAAAATATTGTTCAGGAGGGTACTGTACCATAACAATACTCAATTATTCATCAATGCTGGCAGGCCAGTAGCTCTTTCAAGACAACACGATTTATGGTTGAAGTACTTCTGAAACAGTCCTGGAAGATCACTGCAGTTTGAAAAGACTAATAAGAAACCCTCAATTTTTTAACACCCTCCTCCAAGTTGAAATGTCTCCCTAACCTCTTCTCTTTTGGCGTGAGGTGAGTAGTGTTAAACTGAAGCAGAAAGGTACTCTAAAAACTCAGATTAACTTTGGACACATCCACTGTACACTCTAATGAAAAAAATTCTCTCTACAGGTAACCAGACAGTCATAAGGAAGCTTTGCTTCCCAAAGCAATGAGAATATAATTACTTTAATTCACATAACAATTCTTTATAGAATTAGCAGAGGTGAAGAAAAAAAAAAAATTAATGTATAGTCAGAAGTCACATCCAGTACGTTCCATGATATTTCAACACATACAGAGGTAACCTGTGTTCTTTAGGTCCAAGACCACAGTACAGTAGTTCAGAATGAAGACAATTTTATTTGTATTATACAAACTCAAGCATTTTGGGGGTAGTGAAAACTAAGACAACTCATAGCAATGTTAGGTACTCTCATTGTTAAAAAGTAATGCATTTTGTCTTGCTTTAGCTTCCATCCCTGACTGTGGGATAGTGTAATGTTAGGTTAAAGTCCTGTAAAACTTAAGTGCACCTCTGGGCACCTGTCTATGAATAGGTCCTCTCTCAACCTTCCTGTGTAAGTAGATCAAAGTGTTTAAGGTTTTCATAGATATTATGTATCCAAGAAATTGGCTGAAGGCTTTCTAGTTTTAAAGCACAGGCCAGAAATGGACACTAAGTTCACTAAGTCGTAGCAGGGCTCTCTGTTGAGCTTCCTGTCTATTTCTGTAGGAGATGATCCAGTCACACTCAAAAGAATCATATCAATTCTCTTTGCATCTGCATTACATTTATTCATCAGGGTCTTATACAGCAAACGTAGACCATAGTACGAATTTACTAATAGTGGATCACTGCCCTATATCTTCAAACAAAAGTGTTCATTGAAGTAACCTGTGAACATGAGAGTGATAGGCATTTAACATTTCTTGTTAGATTTCAAAAGAAACTTACTTTAAAAAATATGTTCTATGAAAGCTCTTATTTCACTTAAAAAAACAAGAATAGATGGTGACAAAACACATTTGGTATTTAATTTTACTGACATCATACAGTAGCAGCAGGGAAGCATCATATAACTACAACACGAAGCTGTATGTCTGCCAACGTCGTATTAGTTTCTGCTTCCAAGTCTGCACCTGTTTAATTTCTTTCACTCACTGATGTATGATTCGCCGTTCTCATAGACAGGTGAATGATACAAATAATGCTCATTTTAACTCACACAAAGGTGTGAGAAAAGATCCCTTGCATTTTCTTTAGTTAGTTCTGCAACATGGGTTCCTTGGGAAAAAAACACATTACAAATCATTACTGTTGTAGCATGTGTCTGAAAAGTACATAGAAAAGTTAGGAGGATCATAAAGAAAATTAAGATTAAAATAAAAAAAGTGCTCTGTGACACCAAGAATGGATACTCCATACATTACTGCTCAGAATACAGAGAAAAAGCAAGAACAGAAACAGGTATTTGTATAAATCAGCACACTCCTCCCCTGCATTTTGTAGGATTCAGTATTTACTGCACCATCTGTGAGAACTTAAGACATCATTGCAAAAATGTATCATCACTCAAGAGAATTTCAACCTAAGAATGCAACCCAATCGGCTGTGATCATGGAAGTTTTAGGGCAAAAATCTTCATCACTCTCACTCCTTTCAGTTTGTATTTGCCTTAGTCTTCAGATTACAGCAGCCACAATAATTAATGCTAGCTGTACGAAAGAAAAACTGCAATCAGATATGTCACAGTCTAGGGGCATTTCTAAGACAGTCCTCTTTAAATAATCTTTCGAAACAGGGAAGAAACTGATCATATAATCTTTTACCAGTTTATACCTCTCATAACAGTAAAGTATTATATTCTCTTTTAAAAGTCAACATATAGTGCCCTTGGATGGCCTTATGTAGCAGGACACACAGCACCACTGCTTCACTGAAAATCTGGCCCCTAAAGTATGGTAAGCTTCCCTACAGCTAGAAAACAGATTTTAACACTGCAGTCATTAAAAAAAAAAAAAAAAAAAAAAAAAAAAAAAAAAAAAAAAAAAAAGGAGGAAAAAAAAAAAGCTACTATCCCAACAATTGAGATAGTTTTGTGCAGAACTACAACACACTTATAATAATATAAACAGTACTATGTAAATACATAGCATTTGCTTTTGCATCAATTCTTCCTAAATTCGAGTAGCCATTTTCTTAAGAACTCTCCAGCCGTTAAAGATCATGAAGGAGACTAAATTATTTTATATTTATCTTGAGTGAGATAATCAGATACTACTCGTTTCTGCAGATTTAAAAATCAATTGCACCAAAAGTTTTTCCAGAAACACACACAATAAATAATAAAAGTAGAGCCTTGTGTATTTTCAGCTCATCCTTGCAGTCTATTTTGTGGTATACACAACACACTGCCAGAGGCATCCTCCTGGTGACAGAAAATACACCTAATGACATACTTCTCCATGTAATTTATGCACTAAAATCATAGACATACATAGACATATGTATTTATAAATTTAAAACAATTCTTTTAAACCACAGAAAGGATGATTGGGGGAACGTTTCCACTTGATACTTAAGGGAATGCTTGGAGCTTAATGGAAGGGATATACAAAATAAGCCTTTGTATACTAACTAGATTTTTCTAAACTTTGACTGCACTACATAGAACTAATGTTTAAAAGCTCTTTAGCATAACATTTATCACATAAATCATAGCACTACAGTAAGCAAAAAAATTGTTGAAAACTTTGCTCTTTCTGAATCTGGCCACCTAGATGTTCTCTCGAGGCAGTAATTCACAAGCACGTGCCTGTTAACTAAAACCAAAGAAATTAATGACACAAAGCAATAGGCTTTAAGATTGGTGGTAAAATTGCAAATATCTGCTTGACCACATAAAGTGACAGTTTCATCCATCTTCTTTCAAAGCTTCCCTTGAATGGAACATTAAACAAGTATGGACTTACTACTCAAGTATTTGTCATGTCAAACAAGATCATTTCCTAAATCATTCTTACTTATACTCTTCTTTTGTGAACTCTTGGTTTCCAAAGAATTACAAAGCCGAATTCTAGAAGCATTATTATCCGTAGAAGAATAAAATCAAACAAAATCTCTGCTTAGGTTGATTTGCAGTCTTTGTTTTTAAACTCACTCAAATATATTTAAACTTAGGCACACTGGAAAGTACAACCAGAGAAACTGCCGCCTGTTAACATGAAATTTTGGTATCTCTGAATACATAAGTGACTGCCATGGACTCAGATGGAAGTTCATCAAAGAGATCATATGCAGATCCTAAGAGATGCTACAGCACAACAGAAAATTCTGTTAATATTTCTGCTGCAGCATGAAGTTTCGTTTTGTTTGCAGCTTCTCCAACAGGATAAAATGCATTTTATTTACAGCATCTTTTACATCTACAGTGATCTCAAAACCATTTCCAGCTCAGTTCAACACATCGTTCTGTTAGATTTGCCTCTGACAGGTAAATAAAACTGCCAGTATGATTAAAAACAGCTAGCACAAGCCTATGTTTACATATACACTCCTGGCCTATACTTTTGTTAAGCTCAGTACTGTTTTGAACAGTCTACAGTATGGTTGATTCCTGATTCAAAAGCCATCAAAAAAACCCCACCCAACCAAATACCAAACCCTAAATGAAAACTAAGCTACCTTTCTAGTAGTCTAATAACAGTGATGCAAAAGTTATGGAAATGACCACATCTCAAAAATAAATGGCTATGGAAGCCATTAGTTCCTTTTGTAACAAAATAGGATTTCAAATCCTCATTCCTCCAAATGTTAACCATTCACAAATCACTCTAAAGATTTAATTCACAACGTGTGTTAAGTTTTGGGAAAGCTTGAACTAAGCTTAAAAAAGTGCCCATTGGAATCAAAGCAAATATAGACAGTTTGGCCAAAACTTGAAATAGTGAATTATGTGTAGTAAAGCATACATTAAAAGGTGCATATGTCTTATTATTCATTGGAAAACAGCTTTGAAAATGAGTCTGCTTCACTTCTATTTTAGACTAAAATACAGAATCTGTTATAGTAGTAGAGACTACACAGCAATTGGAAACTTCATTACATTACCTTATAAAAATGCAGGAAAACTCCAGTTTCCTCAGAAACTGAAGCCAGTTAGTACAGGCTGAAATGTAGTTACTAGAAAACTTAGTTCTTGCACACTTTCATCAGTAGATATCGGAACACTACAGTGAAAGCCAACATCGTTAGCCCTCCTCTGCAGACAGAGAAGTAACAGTCTACTCAAAGTACTAAACATCTACAGTGAAATCAAGAGTAAAACTCATGTCTGTCAGGCAAGGACTCCTAAAGCGTCACAGAACATGATCCCATCATTTGCATGGGTGAGCAATACATTAAACCCCAACACTCTTTGCAGAAAATTTTTTACTAACTTCAGACTTTTATCTAATAAAAATTGAAAAGGATTTATTTTTACCTCACCAACATTCACAACATGATGAATAGAAAACCACTTGAAGGAGTGGATGATTTTAACATCAAAATTGAAAACAATTAATTTATATGTATGTATATGCATACACACATAAATACACACATGCTAATATCAGTAACACTACAAACCTATTCTCAATACTTAGTAGGGTGCAGCAGGGAAATTATTGGAACTGCATATTTAGCATTTCATAGAAAAAAACAAACAGAAGCCTCTTATTTGAGCAAATATCCAAAGAAAGCAGTTGTGAAACTGAAGTCCAAGGGCCACCTTCGTCCCTTATTCTCAAATTGTCTTCCTCACAATTGCTTGCCTGTATGGAAGTGATTAAAAGAGTAAATATGAAACAACTATTGATGCATAAACAAAGTTTCACCCAATGATTAGAAGCCTCAATACAAATAATCTCTAAATTTTGGCTCTAGAAGTCAAATTACTACAAAAGCAGTTACAGGTATGTATCTATTTCTGAATGTGGAAGAAAAAAAGTCACTAGGAGGCAAACTGGAGATAGCCAAGATCAGCAGAATTATTGTGTCAAATAAATAAAACAAAGGGGGATATTTATGATACATACACTTTAAATCAGCAAGATCTTACAGTTAATGATCACAAACTTTTATTTGTGCACAGATTTCATAATATACCCATTACATAATCCTAAATAGTTACTGTCCACATTTTCTGAAAACATCTGACATCTTTGAGATGTATGCTTTGAGAAGCCACTATCAGTATAAAAAAACCCCTCCAACTGGTAGCATTAGACTTGCAATATATATACACCCAGAACTTTAAGAAGTGGGGAGAGAGAGGAGGGGGAGAGGGCTTTTGTACCTTCTATTACAATAATAAATGATTTGCTACCAAGGGAATACTTCGTTAGTATTATGCATTTTAATCCATCTACTTTTCTTTTTTTTTTTATTTCTTTTTAAACCTCTTCATCAAATCATAACTTTTTGGCTCCAATGTTTCCTCTAAGCAATGGAGTAGCTATATTCTCTAGGTATCAGCAACATTTTTTGCAGCAGATTTAAAGCAGCCTGAAGAACACGTTTTCATAGAATTTTCCCAGTCCGTCACTTCTGATAGACTGAGCATTTTGTAGCTCTCATTGAACAGGCAATGAAGCACAGGCACATCCTGATTCCAGATTATGAGAATTCTGTAACGCGTAACAACTGTAGTACAGCTAGTCCTATGCCGCTTTTTTTTTTTTCCCTGGCAACCAGGCTCTCCCATATCAACGTTTCTGAGGCTGTTTAGGCTCGTTCCAAATTCACTCTCAACTCTGGTTTACTCTAAAATAAATCCAATCCTGCGTGCTACGCACACCTGCAGGGATTTCAAAGGGCCTTCGCGATTACAGAGATGGGGGCTTCACTAGCGCTTCCAGCTCCTCTAAGGGAACAGCAGCCGCTGAAGGGCCCGCCAGCTTCTGGCAGTACCACCACAGACGGTGCCGGTCTCAGCCCGCTTCAGCCGGCCAAGCCCACCGTGCCAGTTATTTCGTGCCTCGCTCGGCTGAGCAGAAGACCGAGGCACAGGCGCATTCGCCCTGCCTACCAGCAAGCCAAAATTACATTAGAGACTCAGACTCGGGTTACGCGACGACAGCTTCTGACAGAGGAGGCTGGGAGCGGAGCAAGCCCGGCGGAGCCGGGATCGGTCGCGGCAGCACAGCCGCTGCCGCCGCTTCCCGGCGGCCCGCGTCGCGGCTCGCCCCCCGCGACAGCCGGCCGGCCGCAGAGCCGAGCCCTCGCCCGCTGTGGCACGGGCCCGCGGCCGAGCCCCGCGCCGCCACCGGGCCGCCCGGCCCGCGGCCGCCGCCCCTGCGGGGCCCTGTCAGGGCGCCAGGACCCCCTTCCCAGAGAACGGCCTCCGTCCCGCCCGGCAGCCGCCGCGTCGGCCCTCGGACCAGGCGCCCGCTAGCGGCGCGCCGGCCCGCCCGCCGCTCACCTGGAGCTGTCAGCGTCTCTCACATGGCGGGTCAGCGGCCCGGCCCGGCCCGGCCCGTCTCCTGCCCGCTCCCACCGCCGCTTCCCGCCCGCTCCCACAGCTACTCGCACCCGGAACCGATTCCTCTGGCGGCGCTTCCGCTTCCTGGTGACGTGAGCCGGCAGCGGGCGGGGGCGCTCGCCGCGCACCGGGAGCGCTGGGCAGCAGCCGGCTCCTCGCCGCGGGCCGCCGCGCCGCTCGGGAGCCCACCGGGCCGGACGCGCTCCCGGCGGCCGCCGAACCTGGGGCCCGCACCGCGGCCGGGGAGGGCCGGCGTCTCCCGTGCAGCACGAAGACAGAAGGGAGTTTAAGCCTTTGCTGCGGTCGGTGCGTACGCGGGCAAATCCGTCCCTCGGGCTCTCACGGTGTTTGGCTTCCTAACGTAACGCGCATTCAAAAAAGTACCGGTAGTGGAGGATTTAAAACAAATGAGAACAAAGGCGTCAGTTATTACTGTGAGCAGCTTAGCATGACACCAGAAGCGTTCCTCTCTGGAGCGGCGCGCTCTCCCGCCTTTGGAGAGACCGGTCGGTTTTGTCCCGCAGCCTCGGGCACGCCTCAGACGGCACACCCGTCTGGGTGCACGGAGATGCAGCGAGGAAGCTTTTGGGAGAGGACCACCCCCCAGCTGTGAACTACCACCTTTACTGACCACCCTAAGCGAGGAATTAAAAAGTTGACCCGTGCTACACTGCCCTTATAACTTACACAAATTGCTTTAGCAAGCATGCACGTGTTGTTTGAGCTTATCTTGCATATGCTTGTAGTTCACGTTGGGCAACGATTCACTGTTTTACCAGACAGTTCACGTGCTGCTCAATAAAAGTCAGTGACCGCTGCCAGTAGGTACCGCTGAGATATCCACGTGGTCTAACTTTGGACATCACGTTTTGTCTTCCGGAGGTACGTCTTTCTCTCCCCATAAAACACATGGAAGACAGTCTTCAGAAATGAGGTGTTGAATGGTAATCGGATAAAGTAGCAGCCTGGGGGCGGGGGGGGGCATCCTGACCAAGGCATAAATAACAAAGTTAAATAACAGATGCACCAATTGGTATTTGTTCACTCATATCGAAGACAATCAAACGACTGATTCTGAACAGAGAGAGTACTTCGGGCTTGTTCTTATGTGTATTCAGTAAGCGTAACCCACAGCAATAGCAAATCAATTTGCTTGTACCTTATTCCGTTTAAAAGTTGCTGAAGACCGAGGAGTGTGTACACAAATATTGATTTCTCCAGGAATTAGCTGAATATGCTTTAAATGAGTGAGCTCATTTTTCGTTTAGATAGCAAGCATTAAGCTGCTGAGTAAGAAGCATCAGCTATGACAGTTCCATGAGGACTAATAGATGGATGCTGGGCAAAGTCAGTCATTCAGTTCAAGTACCTAAATTTAGTCAGGGAGAGGAGGAATTCACACAGGAAGATAATGGAAACTTAGTCTTTAATACTTTTTCACAGTATGAAATTTTTCATACTTGGACAAGAAAAAAAATCTACACGTTATCTGTACCTCCTTCAAATTTACCTGTAGGCTTTTTGGGCATGCAGTTGCTGCTACTATGAAGCGAGTGTTCTGGAATTTTCCTATCAGCCTGTACATTCTGTATTGTAACTTCAGAGATCACCATTCTGCAAAAAACTGTTATAGTAACTCCTGTTTGATAAATTTAGACTAACATAGGAACTAATTACCTAAGCACCAAAGGAATGGGCCCAATTCCACAAATTCATCAACTTACTGTGTTATAAAAAAAATCAGTTTTTAGTTTACTGTTTTCTTAGGCTAGGCTGGCATGTTCTCGATATTTCAAGAAGACACATTACTAGAATACACTTTTTCTTTATATATTTAATAAAGTTATATATCAACAACTTTTGGATTTGTACTTGTTTGAGCACTTATCGTTTTGGCAAAAGTGAAATATTAAATACTAGTACTAGACATGCATTCCTTTCATTCAAGCTTAAGAAAACATTTACAAAGTTGACAGATAACATTTATTAAAACATGTTATACAAAAAAGGGGCATGGGACTCTTCTATAAGAAGAAAATATTGAACAGTAACATTAAATTAAAACCATGCTGTACAATTAGGACAGCAATATTTATAGACAAAACTATCCAACCTCTGCAATACAGGCATAACATCTCACAAAATATCAAGATATGCAAATTTACTATAAATGACTTGTTTAGAATAAAAACTTATAGCTCATTAAGGAAGATTCACTTGACTTGCATAAACAGTTACATTTCTGGAAGAAATATGGAATCCCATGAATAATAAAAAAAAGGAGCAGCAATCAACAGACACAGGCTTCAAGCAAAAATCGGAACTTACAATTTAATCACATTAAAAATATACCGTTTTGTTTTCCAGCATCTTCCCCTAGGGCACTGACAGTTTACAGCTTATAGCTAAACAAGCCTAGCTATCCAATGAAGCATTTAAATGATAAAAAAAAAACAAACAACAACTTTCCTGTGTTGTTTTGAGAAAGGTTCTAATTCTGTTAAAGCAAAATACTCAATACACTGCTGTAGGCTCTCATAATTCAGAGACAGGTCACCTTTCTGGCACCAACGCAAAAGTGTTGGGATTACAAGACCTGACGTGCCTCCCTTCTTTCTGCCTCAGTAACACAGGGACATCAAATATTCTTTTTATAATGAGAAACCCAGTACATCAGCCTTTGATCATCTGCCTTGCTTTTGATACAGGACAAAGTTACTCAACCCCAGAAACGCCTCAGATGAAAAAAAGCTAAGACCAAAAATTGTACTGACAGTACCTTCTAGAGTCTACCTGCTCACCCATAAAACAAATAAGGTAATGTTTAAAAAACAACAAAAAACCCCAACAGTGATGTGTGAAACAGGAACCTTCTCCCTCAAGAGGGTCAGATACACACCTAAGCAGACATATAACCCTGCTAATAGTTGAATTTTTCAGAATGGTAGTTGCACAGATTCCATGGTAATTAACATCTTAGGTACAAAATGGAATGAAAAGAAACTTAGCTGTAGTATCATTAAGTGTTCTTACCACTGATTGGACAATGAATGGCTTCACAGTAGCAGGAAATTCTGAAAGCCTCCTGTGTGTACATTGATTCTGGTTTTCAGAAGACATTCACTTTACTACAGCCAACAGTGAGCAATATAAAAATGCACAGATGTTTCTAAGCCATATCATTAAAGGTGATGAAGCTTAAGGGAAGATTAATGAAATTCATCATACACATATGCATTCATATTATATATATAAAAGGATCGCTTCCCTCCTCCCCACAAACAAGAAATAATTTCTTGTATCTTGAACAAGACCACTTCATTAGCAAAGATTAAGAGCCTGACAGAAGCTGCATCTGCATATCTTGATTTACTATGTACATCTGTATTGGCCATAAATTGCAGGGTTTCAGTAGCAGGGGGCTGCAAGGGTGACATGTGGCAAGAGGTTGCAAACTGCAACCTGTGCTAGTCAAAAGAGGTTCTAGCCTGCACTGAAGCGGATGTAAACAATCCACTGCGTGCCAAAACTTCAACCAGAGGTTCACACAGTGCCTCTGCTTAAACATACTCTAAGAAAGAGTGGCAGCTGCTAGCAAGAGGTACATGGAGACACATAAGGAGAAGATACTCCTGGGGAAACACATTTGGAAATACATGCAGAGAAACTGAAGAGCTGCTCTTGGGACAACACATGGAGAAGACACTGAGGACACATATAGAGACATACCCACAGAAGGACTTGCTATGTGCCTGAGAGGATTCACTTCTGAGGGGACTTTGGCCTATAGCTAAGCCATGCCAGAGCAGGTACACCTCTGAAGTAACCAAGGCCCATAGGAGACGCAAGCTGGAACAGGCACATCCCTGAAGGGACTATGGCCCAGCATCACCACGAACAGTGACACTGACCAGCCCAGAGCAGCAGAGGACACCCACTAAGAAATGAAGAGCGTCAGACAAGCCAGTATGCATTATGAGCCCAAACTCCTGTGTGATCTGTCACCTCACTGAAGGAATTGGCATAGGCTGAGTGCAACTCTTGGTGAAAACAAGGAAAACAGAAGCAGGGAGGAAAGGTGTTAGGCTTAAGTTGAGCCTGAGGAAGGGGGAGGAAAGATGTTTCCTTAAGTGTTTAAGTAATTTTTTGTTACCTTTTCCCCCCCCCAATACCTGAATTGGCGATTAGTAGCAGTTTGTCAACGGGCAATAAATGAAATTGAGGAAAACCACCACAAGTCAACTGTCTTGCCTGCGATAAGCAAAAGTAAGGATTTTAGACATGTATCTCAAGCTTCCCTTAAATCATCAATCCTCTCAACTAGATCTCATGACAATCATGTCAGTACTTCCTGCAATCAGTTGGTTTCATGTAAATTAACATCAGAATGCCAAGCACTACAAAATCAGTGGAGCAACTTTCGTTGGACTTTCAAGACAATGTCATAATATGGGGTAAAACAGTAATAGGCAAATATTAAAAAGTTACTATTCATGCTAAGTCATTAAAAAAGGACATGGTTCTATAATATGATCTACTGGACCTGTTATAAAACCTTTAAAGTGTCTCTCGCAGTACATTTTATTTTAAAGCTTTATTTCAAAGTAATCTAACTGCAAATATGAGTAATGTTTAACTTTGAAATGTCCCATATAAAAGTCATTCCAAGCTGGTAAAAGAAACAGTTTTGCTGGCAGCTCTGTAGGATGGTCTGGGTTTAACAATTAATTTTTTGCTTGACCATGGTTTTCAGCCTGGTGTTTCTGACCAGCCTTTTTTATGGTTAAATGGGAAGAGGCACCCTTAACCTTTTTATGCAACACTGAAGTGACAATTTGAAAGGGGTTGAGAACTAATGTAATATACAAGATCATCTTTGAAATGAGTATGAGAATACCTTCCCTCAAATGTGATGATGGTACTTGCAGAAATGACACCCTGTATGTAGTAAGGCCTTGGAGAATGGAAAAATAGGGCCACTGAGTGCAAGAACCCTTTCCTCTACACTCATGTAAACAGGCAAGCATTATAATTTTTTTTTTTTTAATATTAAAAAAGACAGTGTTAGCAGTGTGGAAGCAAACCATAAAGGGAATATAATTTCTAAGTTTAAAAAACATACTTATAAAGTTTTATGGTTTGTTTTTTTTTTTTTTTTTTTTAAATACAAAGTGCTTCTATACATTAAGCAGGTTACAGTGTTAGTGAGCAAATCCCTGTTTAGTTACCTTGATTACAAGGGTTATATATGGCCACCATGGTATATTGTAGAGTTCAATTAAGTGCTAAGAATAGGAACTCTGTGGTGCTGACCATTCATGCCCATTGCCAGCAATGGGTTCATCATATTTGGGAATATCTGTTTTAACAAAATTCCATATGAAAAATATCTGAAGCATTAGAAGATTAAGAATTAAGAGCCTCTTAAAAAAATTAAAGTTTGTAAGTAGAATGCCAGAAAAGAAGTTACAGTAATTACAGCCCACTGAGTAGTAAACCCCCCACTTGTACCAGACATTCATGTTCAGGATACAGTTCAGCTGTATCTTAAGACAATTTGTAACAGGGAGTTCAAAAAAGCATCTTAGTAGTAATTATCTTTGTGTGTTTTTCCTTGTAATGTCACCATACAGGGTCATCTGTTTAAGTACATTATCCTGCATATTGCAGTATCTAAAACATAAATTGGGGCCAGAGAGGCTTAGGCCTTCGATGCTGGTTAACTTTTTTCCCCATGTTACCAGCACTGTACTTGGACATCACCCCTTTCTGTTACAGTCTTTGTACGCTCTAAAGGCTCTTTCCTTTTTTATAATATATTTCAGTAAACTACAAAGAAGGGTTAATTGCTTTTGCATCAGACTGCATTAAGCTTTCAACCCCAATATCCTGTTGCCACCTTTACAATTGATGCATTCACTCTACCTGCAGAGCTGGCAGCATCTCTCAGAACTACAGACACTCCTCCATCTATCTCTAAGAATGAGAGCCCAGCATATAGATCCTCACCCTAAAGAAGCAGAAGTGCCACTTTCCCAGCAAAAATCTAGACTTCGGACGTGAGCATGGTACCATGTTCTGCAGTACCATTAACAGATCCAAATACCATACTTTCTACTTTTTTTCCACAAGCAACTTTGTTTGAAGAGGTAAACAACTCTGGCTGCTTGTGATCACATGTAACCAGTCACAGTAGTTCAGTACCAAGAATCTGTATTATAGTTCTTACTATTCAAAGAGTAAAGAATTAAAAGTATAAATACCTATCAATGACTAAATAATTTTCCTAAAACAGGTTTCTAAAACTATATAGAAGTTCTCAAAGAAGTTTTTGTACCAATAAAAAGTCAATTTGTGAATCCACAGAGTTTGGTACTTGCTACTGTAGTAAGCCACAAAAATCTGAACAGAAAACTACAGTTTAAATGTTTGATTGGTTTGGGTAAGTTCCAAATGTTACATCTTATTTCTTTTTTTTGACAAGCCATACTTATTACACACACTTTTAGAAGCTCTCACGATGTAGCAATCAAAATCAAGTCAAGCCAAGAGTCATACAGCATTAGACCCTAGAGGAGCAAAGACAAATTATACTTAATACAGATTGAAGTTTATATAGTGCTCAACTATATTTAAGTGCTTTACAGATTCTAAATAGAAATCAGCACAAAATTAGACATTTGTTTTACTAAAGATGGATAAAAAAAAATGGAAGACAGATAAAGGAAAGCCAAACCATCTTTAACACAGCCTTTCATTAAGCAATACAGCAAAGGCTATTTAATGATGTACACTATCTAATGATGCATGTTAAGTATGTTGGCAGTCTCCAGTTTGAGGTGGAATTCTAATTTTTTTTCATTAAAACGTGAATCATATAACCTGGTTTAGTCATCCTAGTTCTCTTTTCCACTAAGTAGGGCTACTTGAATTCCTGCTTCATCTAAGTACTTGAAGGATTTGGGTCAATTTAGAACTGGGTTTTACTGTGAGTTTAGAAGACTTAGAAAAACAACAGGGCTTCTAAATACTGCTGTGATTACAATCAATGTCACAAAGACCTTACAGACCTCATTTTGCAAGCACCTTTCAGATTAACCATTTGCGCTTCACACATTGAACACCTGGAGTAATACTGTGGAAAATAAAAGTTTGGTCTGCTTATACCAGCATAATCATTAGAACTTGTTTTTTTGAGAATTTACAATAGCAAGTACCAGACATTATTTGCATAATTAGTTTATTTTGCTTACTCTACTAAACAAATGTAAGCACTAATGTCTTAGTTCATCTCAGTAGTACTCTGCTCAGCTTTAGAAGCTTGATATGACTTGGTACAAGAGGTCACATGCCGATGAAAACTGTCCCGCCACATAAATCTTTTCCCACAGATGTTACACTCGTATGGTTTTATGCCTGTATGAATTTTCATATGGCCTACAAGATGGTGTTTCATTTTGAATTTCTTACCACAGACACCACAGCCATAAGGTCGAAGACCAAGGTGCATACTCATATGCCGATCTCTCTGACTTTTGTGTGTAAAGCTTTTTCCACACTGACAAGGATACAGCTTATCAGCATGTGAGAATCCAGTGAGGGATGTTTCTTCTTTAATTCCTGTAGTCATTTCAATGCCTTCACCATAGCCTGCTGCAATCATAAGATCCTGTCTGTGGGCACTTAAATTTCCATCTGCCCTTTCACCAGAAAATTCTTCCATAGAAGAACCATAGAAGTCAACTTGTTCATCATAATTACTTTCATCTGCCTGTTCATCAAATTCTGCTTCCATCTTTTTGTCACCTATATGAAAGTCTTCAACACCCGAAGACTGGATTGAGTGATCCGCCTGAATGGCATTCATGGATTCAGAAACTTGGTGGTCATCATAAGGATTATCCACACCTTCACAGTCTTGTTCAAATCTTTCTGGTTTCACATGGATCCACCGCTTGTGAGACATGATGCTGGGTTTGCTATACATAGGTCTGGTATACTGATACTCTGCACTATCACTAGTTCCTTCTTCGCCATCCTGACTTGTCATTCCAGTGCTAAGTCTATCATGTTCTGTTGAAGAATTACTGGGAAGGTACTCATGTTCAGTCAGTTGACATGACAGCTCATCTTTAGAGCTCTCTTCTTCATTTTCGCCATCCCTTAGTTCCTGCACTTTGTGGAATTCCGTCTGTCCTCCAGAGCCAAGTTCAAAGGTTTCAACAAGGCCATTGTAACTACTACTGCTCGGGGACTGATGATCACTGCCATGATTCATCTTCTGACACAGAACTGTTGGGTTCCCCTCTAGCACTTCAGTGCATTTATCCACTACATGCCACATCTGAAGGAAACTTGCTGCTGTCAAATAACTAACAATTTCTGGAGCGGGCATTACCAGCCGACCTGTATAGGTAGACAGAAGAATGTTTTCAAATACTCTTGGATTCATCACATCAGGCAGGACTATTCGCCTGCTGTTTTTTAGGAGAACCTGATCACAGAAGTAAGGTGAACTAGCTGCAAGAACAGCTTTATGGGCTCTGAAGAGGTGGCCCTGAACTACAATGGACACATCACATAATTGTCCTTGCTGGCGCTGCTGGTTTAACTTCTGCAAAATGGTGCTAGAAAAATCTGGAAACTCCACTCGAAAAGAGCTTGACCCAGACTCCATTTCATTACAAATTTAGTGTTGTGCTGCAAGAAAAAAACAAAAAAACAAAAAAACAAAAACAACAGAAATTCTGCTTAGTAAAGTATTGATCTTTCCATTTCCTTCTCTACTTTTTCTTTTTTCTTTAACAAGTAACACCTAAGCAGACTCATATGGAACTCAACCCAACATTTTCTGGAACCTATGTTACTGCGGTACTTCTATTTCTCCCACCCCAACTCATTACTCTTTTCCAAAAGTTGTACTGAGGCCACAGATTGCTATGTCAGCACATTTAGTTGTGTTTTTTCTGTCCAAGAGGACTCGGCAACGATAGCAGGAGCTACAAACAGCATGTTACCCAGTCGAGATAGATTAAGCATTTCAAGCCTGAGCTTAGGATAACAAAACCAGTTATTTGATGAAATTATAGCAGTAGAGTTCTAACTCCAGGATGTCCCAGAGTTTATAACAGCACATGAAAGATTCTGCATTTCAACTGCCAACAAAATCATCTCATTGATCCCCCAATAAACACTGATTGTACTCTTATGAAATATTCCACTTTAAATGAAGTTTTCAAAAGCCAACATATTGATTCATACAATGACAAAGGCTGCATAGACAGAACCTACTGAGAATGAGGCTTATGACTCTTCTAGTGGTATTTCCCTGTCATTTTATTAACTGAAAGGTGGAATAGCAACATCTTGTACAGTTGTAGGACTATAATCCAATCTTTTAATTCTGAGCTTTTTCAGATGTTATTATAACATTTCTTACTTAAAGAAAAACCTTACAGAATTTAAAATGTTAATCAGGAAAGTGATACCTCTGCTGTACAGAATTTTTTCTGTGTGTACCTTGTATATTTGTAACAATGCAACAATTATATGCTAGAAGCTCAGGTAAGAGCTCACAGATTTTAATGTTTGTATTCCCACAGGATCCATATGTCTTACTACAAAGTTAAGTCTTTTAAGCAGTAATACAATTCTTTAAAATGTCTACTTTAAATTTTAAATTGAATTTGAGACAAATTTCCATGTTATTATTATTAGAAATAATGACAGAAATTTAAATGCAACTATGAAAGACCAACATTAGTCGCCTGAATAAATTAAACTCATGCAATTTTTCAATTTGATAATGCATAAATTGAATACAATGGAATTCCAGAAGAGCCATGGAGTAGCAAGCAGTTTTCCTCTGTCAAGTTCTGTTTCTCGTAAGTGGGAAAGTGTCAAAGTTTTAACAGATGGGGCTGCAGACCTGAGAGAGAATACTTAGTAAATTAGGAGATAGTGTATACATACAGAGTTTAAAGCACTTTGTTAATACAGTGCAAAAATAGAATTTGCATTACAAACAGTTGGAGGACTCCAAAATGAAAGTACATCTATGGAATACAGAATCTAGAAAATATGATTATGAATCCCTGCTACAGAGAGCCTGTACAATAACCATAGTACTTTCCATACAGTTATGTAACCATCAAAAGAAAACTCTTCATTTGGTGTACTGTGTTAAAATGCTGGCACATCAGCACAAATGTATGACTACTAAGTGCAGAAAAAGCAGTAGTGCTTGCTTACAAAAGGCAGACTACACAGGAGTGATTATGTAAATCACTCAATGTTTAATCAACAGCTCACGGTTGCATAATCCCTTCCTTACCATTCTGATCTGTTTTCCAACTCATATTCTTGACAACTCTCCCCCACTCCCCAAAAACCTCAGTGTTCCGTCTCCAAAGTTTCAGAGCTAGAAAAGGATGACAGGCATATAGAGCACAGGTGAACACAGACTTCTCACTGTTATCTTACATAAAGTTGGATAGGTTTTCTATAGAAGAGAGAGCATGGGAGTCAGAAAGCCATCAAGACTTTTCAATAAATACAGGCCCAAACTCCTTGTAAACATTGAAACTGGCATCTTCTGCAGACCTATGAATACTATGCTTTCAAATTTGCTTTTAATTTTTCACTAGAAGTATGGTATCAATCCGACTCTCTTATGAAGGTCTATGAAGAAAACTGACTGGGAAGAATAACCTGCTATTTATGAAACCCATGTGTAAACATAAATAATCGCACCAACATAGTCAAAAGAAAAAAGGTACCTTTTTTGACCACTCTCCTTCCTTTTTCAAATCTTACACTAATTTCCAATGCTGGGTAGGAGGAGGAACTGAAAGGACTGGATAAAGCTCCCATTGGGGGACAGTCAAATTACGAAAAATTTTGTAGTTGAGCACCATAACTTGCTGTATACAGTCACGTTCACTTTTACATTTTCATAAATCGTTACTGTCTTAATGGTTGAAACAATTGGTTAACTTGAGAGGTGTTTACCAACCACCTTGAAATCCTCAGATTTAAGATGAGAATCAGTCATAATTTTAATCTTTTTTTTAAAACACTTGGTGGCACAAGGCAGTTTTCCTACAAATACTGCCTCACATGAATCATGGGTGAGCTGTTACATTCTGCTGAAACAGTAACGAGGATGCATCAACTGAGGAAACAGACTAAAACTTGCAAATCTAGCACACAACTACTTTCAAGTGCTTTGAGTAACAGTGTTAAGAAACAGGAAAGCCCTTTTTATCACAAAGCATTACTCCTCAGAGAGTCCTCAACTTCAGCCCTCACAGCTTGCTTTAAGTATTTGACAAGCTAAAAATGATTATGGATATCCTTGAACAAGCTTCTTGAGATGTATTCACAAAAGTATATGGGAATTTCACATGAAAGTGCAAAACAGAAAATAGGACCATTTCTCCACCTTTCAAGTGAAATAAAAAGTCTTGGGACAGTCATCAATTCACCAGATGTGAATTACCAAACTGTCATACCTCAAGTGTAAATGTGGAATTTGGACTGAACACTACTACATTTATAACCACTTTTAGCTAGTCCCAGAACAATCTGTATGAACATTCAGAAGTCTGAACATTCAGAATTTTATTTAGTAAACCCAATGGACTATTAGAAACAGCAGATTTTTAAATTTCTTCCTTGGAAAAGGAATCTCTGAAAAGCTTGCAGTTCAGGTGATGATCTTCAAGTTGTCACCTACATAATAGTAGAAGACCACCTCTAAATCTACTGTCTTCAGCACCCCTCAGTTTTTTTCCTCAAAGCATCAGTCCTGCTATGTACCCATACAACCAATCCACTTCAGGAGACCAAGTCAGCTACTGATGTTTTCCCAGAGAGCAACAGAATACTATGCCTGTCAGTTCAATTGTTAATTTTTCCTACCACTTTGCTTAAAACAACTTGACAACGTTATTTCAGTATTTCAAACAGTCGTCTTACACCTAGTGTACATTACATAATACCTACATTTAAAAAAAAAAATTATTTTTTTATTATGCAGATGCAGTTCTTCACCTCCTTTCAGAATATTCTCAGATTTTAGACTATATTTTTCAATACTTGCCTACAAAAAAAAATAACCCTTCAGGATACGTTCAGCTGAAATTTAGGAGAAACATGTCTACAGATCTTACATAATTACTGCTAGTCTAAACTGCCATCTTTCAGCAAGGGCTCAGCATACCACCACAGAAACAATTCCAGGTGGGAGCAGACTTTTGTGTATTTTAAGTTCTCATGAAAACTAAAGCCATCAAAATGTAAGTAAAATAGCTTCTACTAATAAAGCCACACACGTCAAGAAAACTTTGTTTTTCCAAAGAGGTTTCACTTCCTGCTTTGACTACCTGTTCTGTTTCTGCATTTTCTTTATCCCCAGCTCATAAAAAGCAAAATCTTTCTACTTCCCTTAATAAAAAAATAACTAGCCTCCATGCTGCAACACCGAGCGAGACACACAAGGCACACGACAGCTGCTTAAAAATAAATTTACTTCAAGAAGCGCTAGTGGGCAGTTCCCTCAGTTCGCCGCACGCAGAGCTTCCGAAAAAATTAATCTCTTACACCTGCCACGGCAGCACCTCGAACGCTACAGCACCCGCTGCCGCGGGCGCACCGGCGGGGCCCTCTCCGGAAGGCGCCGCAGACCGCGGCCGCAGGCCCGGCCCCGGCGACGGCGCCCCCCGCGGCCGAGCGGCGGGCGGACCCGCCCAGCTGCGCTGCCTGGAGCGGGCCAGGGCCAGGTCCAGCACCCGCCTCCCGACCGCCCACCCGCGGCTCCGCCGTCCGCCGGCGAGGGCCGCCCCGGCCGGCAAGCGGCGCGGGAGCCCCCCCCCCCCGCGGCGCGGCGGGGAGAGGGACGGGCCTCGCTCACCGCCCCACCCCAGAGCGGGCCCGCGGAGCCAGGCCCGGCGACGGCGCGGCCTCCTGCGGGCCGCAAGCGGGCCGCGTCTCACCTGCGGGCCTCAGAGTCTCTCGCATAGCGGGATACGAGCCCGGCCTCAGCGCTCAATGCGGCCGGCACTGCCTCCGCGCCCCAGCCCGGCCGACGCCGGAAGCAGCCCCCCCCCTTCCTGCGGAGAGCTTCCGCATCCCAGTCACATGACGGCCCGGGTCAGCCCTTCTGCTTCCTGCCCGCCAGGGGCCGCCGAGCGGCGGCAGAGCCACCGGGCGCCGCTCGCACCCGCGGCGGCGCCCCCTGCTGGTGCAGCCTCCGTGAGCGGCGCCACTCGGGGCCGCCGAGGCCCGGGGAGGCCGCGCCGCCGGCGGGCCGGGTCCCGGCGGGGTCCCGGCGCGCCCCCTCGCCGCGCCCCCTCGCCGCCGCACGGCCGCCTGCAGCGACGGCGCCCGCGCCCTCGCTCGCCGCGCCCGCGCCTTTCTCCCGCGCCGGTGAGGCGGCGCGTCCCGGAGCCCCTCGGCCGTCCCTCCGGCGGGCCAGCTGAGCCGCGGCCGCGCCCGACGCAAGGCGCCTCTGCCGGGAGAGTTCCCTCGGGCTCTCCCGGCGCCGGGTCCCGCGGGCGGTCCTGGCGCCTCGCTGGGTCGCGCAGCGCCTTTGGGCAGCCCCTGAGCGCCGGGGGCGGCCCTGGTCCTCGCCAGCCCGGGGCGGGGGGTCTGGGTACGGCCGTCCTGGCCGGTACCTGAGGCCCTGGGACTGTGCGGTGAAGCCTCCGCTCGCCGAAGAGGCGACGGCAGGGGGCCGAAGCGGGTACCGCCGGGAGCAGCGACAGAGAGCGAGCGAGCGAGTGCCAGCCGCTCTTTCGGGACGTCCGAGCTGCCGAGAAACCCCGGAGGGGCTGCGAGACCCCCGCGGGAGAAATAAATGACAGTATGGCTTCGCTGGGGTACCACCTCTTCAGCGGGGCTCTGAATACAGGAGGTGGTTTTGAACACCTAGCCGGTTGCCCCACGGGAAAGAGATCGGGAAGTAGATGGTCTAGCACTGGGCATCTGGTCCACTCTGCCAAACGGTGCTGCTGCCAGAGAGTAAATCAGTTTGGCAAAACTAAATCTAAGCTAACGTTTGGTAGTAGCAACTAAAGAGGGCATTATCATTTCATCAAAATTTCTCAGTTGTTGAGAAATACAAGGCTGAGACTAATACCTGCACAACGATTTGTTACCAACATCATGGAAAGCATTAACTCTCGAACGAGCACCAGATCTCTGAAACAAGTTGTTTGCGTTACATAAAGAAAAGAGGCACAGTCCCAACAAGCCGTCAAGAGCAGGTTACTGTACACATGTCACAGAACAAATGCAATCTAATGCCTTAAAAAGGAACAAAGGAGATACATTTTGGAGCAGAACAGTAATCTTCCCCAGTGCAGCTTCCCTTTTTTTTTTTTCTTTTCCTTGGCAGGTTAATGTGCTTCGCGGGAAAGGGTAAAAAATATAATATGCAATTTTGTAGGAATTTATCCACAAGAAAATTTTATGTTTAAGTCTGCTTCTACCACATCACTAGTTGTTTTGGTATGCCTCGAGGCATTATTTTTCCATTTATTAAAATACATGTTTTTATTTTAAAGTTAAGACTTCTTCTTACAACTCTTGAAGTACTTCCTGTAATTTTCTGAGTGGGAGTTAAATGCATATATATAAGGAGGGTCTGAATCCCATATTGCCTTCTCCCTACATTCTAAATACATGATTTGCACGTTCTTCAAGTCCGTTTCTTTGGATTAACGTGGCATTCACCTTTCTGGTTTCCTCATGATCTAGAACCAAGAATCATTCAGCAAGAGCTCCATGTGTAGAAATGCGGCACAAGATGAATGTGTAGCAAACTCATCTCTAATAAAATCACCGTTAATAAATTGTTCTGTGTAAAAGAGAGTGATGTCACTCTATATACACTGGAGGTACCATTTACATATTGGCAGAGGAAAAATACATTCTTTGGACTGCCCTCAATCTACTGGTATGTGTGAGATACATAAGGATGGACAGATATGATACATCCTGGTAAAGTGCATTTCATTCCTAAACTATTTCAGTGCGAGGTTTAGACCAATATTATTTGTAGAATTCTTTTAATGACGAAATAGTTGAACTGAGGAAACAGATGGTTCAAGAAGTGCTCCCTAAGTACAGTGCATTGTTGCTATGCTGACCATGAGCACAAAGTCTTAGGGCTGAGTCAAACTTCAAGTCTCTAGCAAGGCAGGCAGAAGCTGTGAAAGTGGTCTCAGAGGGATGTGGAGTCAGCTGCTCTGCTCATTCTGAATCCTCTTGTGGGCAAAACTGCCAGGCGCCACAGCATTATTTTGCAAGGTTGAGGTTTCTGCCCAGGAGGTAGATTAAGAGAAAGAGAGAAAGTGTCTATGAATTAGAAGGAGGCACATAGGAGTCAAGCCAAGATAAGAAAAGTGATGGCATGTTTTGTGTGTGTTAGCATTACAGATGCCTGTGTTGTGCCAGCAGCAGCACAAATGCGTGTAAGAGGCGTAAGGAAGATGTGTTGGATTGTTTGCCCAGGGACAGCATTCTTGGATTCTCAAAACAAGCTGTTAACACTCTCATTGGTGACATTAGTTTAAAGAAGCAATTGTTTCTGCATCTTCGGAAAATTGGGGTTTGAACCAATATTGGATGTGTAATTAAGTGCTATATTGGGGGAAATAGTGAGTCAAAGCAATAGACTGGTCAAGAAGGTAACTTCTGCCATCCGTTTCAGTGAATGTTCATCTTGGAGCTTTGACAAGTAAGGGAAAGCAGATTCATGTAGCTTTGTCCCAAGTAGCAGGATGAAGGAGAAATACTCCCATGCATGATGAAGAAGGAGCTCTAATTTAACTCAGAATTAAACATTTAATTTGACTGTTAATGGACTTTTTTTCTTTTTTTCCTTTTCTAACTGAAGTTTAAGTGCAAATGTGCATTCCCAGATCATTCTCCAAACTTGACATATAAGGAAGAACAGATATCTTCCTTTTGGAGTCTTCAAGCAAAGTTTGTGTATGATGATTGAAGAAATTCAAAGGGCAAACATTCCGTCCTCCAGTAGTACTGCTGGCTTTGTCTGGGTATTAAGGTATATTATATACACTTAGATAAGCATTGTTATATCTATATTGTCAGTAGTGAGAAGGTGCTTTAGTGATGAAAAGCCAGAATGTATTAAGTTAGAATTTGAAAAATACCCATACAGTGTACTGTGTATAATTTCTCATATTACCCAGAGTGTATCTACTGAATTTAATCCTGCTTGAAAACTGGCCTTAATGACAATGATTGGGGGGGCTCAGTTTCTGCAGTTCAATTCTAGCTGCACTTACTTCAGAAAGCAAATTTAATGCAAAATCGAGCACAGGAAAATAAAGAAGTAGCAGGAAAGTTGCCAGCATCACGTGTAGTATACCAGAGAGATGCATTTGCCACTCAGGGATTGTGATAATGCATAATTGCTTTAAAGATTACTTTCTTTCTACGGTTTGATTTGGGAGTTGATGTATTTTCTAATATAAGCAGTCAAGAAGAATAATATTGTCACCACAAAATTTCCCTGAAGAGTCCTCCTTTTTCTTTGTTTCACTTATCTTTGTGGATGAGTTTTTCAACGCGGCTGTAGGCACTACTAGGAGGGGACCACCAGAGAGCAGTACTTGATTCTGCTGTCCTGGCAGGGCTCTGGCTGTTCGCTCCTGTTCGTCACATGCTGAGGTCAGATACCTGACCTGCTACATGACAGGAATTGTTCCACAGTCAGAGCGCTCCACTGGCCATGCCACGAGCACATTAACTTTTCAAAATTAAGAAGAGATTCCACAAGAACGATTTATAGGATAAAAATAGATCAAAGACTACTTTGAACTCTCCGAACAGGCCTGTGGCCTTAGTGATAGTGTTATTGTGCCAGCATAGTAAGGGAGTTCATAACTCCACAGCCGGTTGTTCTATTTCTATCAGGAATCAAGGCTCAAAACAAAAAGTTAACACAGTTTTGGACAGTATCTTAGGACAGGAAGAGAGGCAACTGAATACTAGGCATTTTGGGGAAAGTAAACAACTGAAACTTTGTGAGACTCTTGCTCTAAGAAAAAGAAAGGGAGTTCAGGTGTGGCCTCTGGTCGTGCTCGGTGGTATGGCATTTTTTTGCAGTTGTTAAGGATGCAGCAAAAGACCTGTGCTGCCTCTCTAAGAAACTGGCGAGCTGAGCAAGGGTACTACCAATTTGTTTCAGAACTTTCTCATTCAGTTCAACTTTATGAGAAAGAAGACACGATGGAGTCTGCTTTACAAGTGAAACCCCAGCAAAATAATTTTCAGTCTTGGAGATGCCTGGCATAAGCAGTGACTCTCTACACTTCCCAGTCTTGTCCTGCTTCAATTCCCTTAGTTTACCTGGAAATAATGATGATTTTAATTTTAGCTGCATACGTAGTACTGGATGTTCCTTGCGAAAGGGTCTCCAAGGAAAAGAAATTGCCATTATGTGCATCTATAAGGCTTCGTGTCAGGTAACTTAATTTGCCGGCGTTTCTGTCGCCAGTTACCAAATCTCTTTTAGGTGGTCATGTTTCAGCAGCATAAAGGGGGATAGGCCAGGAATTTAGGATACGACCGCCATTCCTTCGGGAACCTCTAGCACTCTGTCAGCCAACGGCGGCTGCCTGTCTGTGATTCCCGCCGGGATGACGTCACGCCCTCCGTTACCGCCGAGGGCCACAGGCGGGGCGGGGGCGGCCGCGAGTCCCCCGGCCCAGCAGGTGGCGCCCAAGGCCGGGGCGCCCACTCCCGGAAGGGGCTGGGGCCGAGCGTGTACGTCAGTGCCGGGGGCAGGGATTCTTCCCCCGGAATAAAACTTCCCCAAACTAGTATTTATTATGTTTAATTTTTTTTTTTTTAAACAGACGACAATATCTAGATCTTTAAATTCACCACAAAGACTTCAGCTAGATTCGGCTAGTCACTGAAACGCAGCAATCCGGAGAAACACTGCGTAGGGAGGAGGTACGTCCTGGGCGCCCTCAGAGCGGGCCCTGCGCTCACACCGCAAGGGAACCTGCATCTGTCTCCCATTTCCATTGTCGAAGCTCTAAACCAGAAACTTGCTGCGCTGTTAAGGCAAAGCACCACCAGCGGAGCACGGCCGAGGATGAGTGTTCAGCAGCACCACGCTGATTCGGGCCATTCGTGGCCTGTGGAAGCCTATCCCATGTTTCCTTGAGATTTCACCCAAGCTAAAACAACAGAGATTTTCTGTGACTTAGCTTGAGCAAGAAAGCAGGTTAAAACACAGAGGGGAAGAGAGAGTGCGTGCTGTTCCAGAGGGTCTAAATGAGTTCTTTGAGGTGGAAACCATGCCCGTTATATCAAGTAGTATATCTGAACAAAATTTGGTCTGTGCACGTATTTTCAAGTCTAATAGAGCACATTCACAGCTTTTAAGTCCGTATCCTTCCTACATTAATAGGAACCCTAATAAGAACTTTACTACAGACATGAGAAAAGGGAAAGCCAATGTTTAGTACAAGACAGTTACCTAGATGTCTTTTGTAGTCATTATTAGAACACCTTAGCAAATTAAGCAATATATGGGAATGAGAAGCAGTAGGGCAAGGAAGTTTTGAATGTGGAAAGACCTATTTTCAGATGAAACTTGAACATCGCAGCTGCTGCAGAAGAAGAACCTCTAACACAATGGCAGGGTAGGGGAAAGAGAAGGCCTCAGTACTAAAGATGGGCAGATAAAAAATGGGGACAAGTGAAACAAGGTGTAGGAGAGACCCTGGAACATTTGAGTTAGAAACCTATCAGAGGAACATTGTACAGTGCCATTGTACAGTGTTTTGGAAAAACTGTTGAACTTACAGATGAGCGCAGAATATATAAAAAATAGCTTAGGATCAAATCAGATAAACTAACCTGTCTCAACACAATATAAAATCCCTGTATTGAAATTTGAGATCTAGATAGGAAAAATCTAGCATCAGGACTGTACTACTTACTGGGTGATTAGGATGGTAACAGTGATGGCGACATGCTGATGGAAATTTGGCTGAGAGGAGCAGGAAACAATCAGTGATTCCTCCTACCACCATGTAGATTGAGTAAATGACACCTTAGGCTATGATGCCATTGCTAAGTTTTGCTAAGTTTGTCTACTGCTATGTGGAGCCCAAAATGCATTTGTGTTTCACATTTTTGCAGGAACCTTAAAACCAAAAAATTCTGTAACAGAAGGATTTTTTTTTTAATATTATATAACCACCACCCCCCCCTGCCGCACTGCCCAAATCCCCATTAAAAAGAAACTAAAATCGACTCTCAAAAGGATAAAATGTTTCCACGTGGCATGAATGTTATTATAGATGCCCTATTGGACCAGAAGAAAGCTAGCAGGGCTGAACAGCAGACTAAAGGAGGCTGTTCGTAAAGACTTAATTTCAAAAAGTTGAAGTCATCTCCAAATGATGAAAATAGAAAAGATCATAAACTCAGGTCAGTTAGATCTCAAAGTACAATAGTGCAGGTCAAAATAAAAGACATTGAGAAAAGAAGGTGCAACAAACCCTTTTCCAATACACTAGGAGCAGGAAGGCTGATAGATTTTGCAGTGTCAATGAATGATCAAGAGCATGCAGAGAATTAGATTTTTTTTTTTCCATCTACATTTTTTTGTGATGATCAGGAAGATTTCCACATTAAACTCATGTTTTTTAGGGGGTGTACTGAAAAAAATCTCTCTCAATCTGAAATGCCTGTAGTCCTAGGAAGAGCTGTAGAACAGATAAAAAAAATGAAAAATAAAAAATTGCCAAAACCAGATAAGTTTTAAATAAAGAATTCTAAAAGAATTTGAACATGAAATTAATTCTTTACTGACTGCAGTTGCAACCTGTTTTTGTGAAACAGCTTCAGTATCAGAAGGACAGAAATGGCAAATGTGATCCAATTTTTAGGCAGTTTAGGAGAAATCTGGAAAGCTAGAGTCACATATATCTGAGATCCATATTAGGAAAACAGGTGGAAACAATAATAAAATGGTTATTATACACACAGAAGAATATGTCTCAGTGAAAAAATCAGTGTATCTTTTGCCTCACAAAACTGTTTGTGTTCTCTGAAGAAGTCATTGAGCATGAGTCCAATACAGTCTTGGATTTCCAAAAAGCATCTATCAAGCTTCCTCACCAAAAACTTTTAAAGAAATTAAGCAGGCAAGGGACAAGGGGAGAGATCAGGTCTTCCCATGGATAAATACCTGTTTAAATAAGAAACTAAGGTAGAAATAGTTGGTTGTTTTTCTTAATGGAAGAAAACCAGTAGTGGTGTCCACCAGGGGTCTGTGCTGAGGCATCTGTCATCTGCCAGATTATAAATTGGATAGAAGAGCTGAACAGTGAGGTGGCAAGGTTTTCTGATAATACTGAATTGATCAGGTTAGTTTGGGGGGAAAAAAAAAAAAAAGACCCACAAGGCAAGGGATTTTGAAAGACTTCATGATACTGAACAACTTGTGATAAAATCTTGTGTAAAATTTAATGTAGATAAAATTGAAGTGGCACCCATTAGGAGAAACAAATCGTATGTAATTGTGGACTCTGCAGTAACTGTTAATACTGTGGAAGCAGATCATAGTTTATAATAGATGGGTCTTTGAAGATTAATGCACAAAGCAGAATCAAGACCTCATTACCGACAGGATGTTTGGAAATTCTCAGAAAATGACTAGAGAATAAAAGAGAAAACACCATGGCGTTTTGTCCTTGTGTGTGATATCAAATCTTGAAGAGGCACAGAGGATGCTGGCAAACGTTCAGTGGTAGTGAGTGGTTTCTGTGTGAGAATGGTTAAATAGATCAGGATGCCTTTATCTGGACAAGGAAGAGAATATACCAGAGGCCTGTCACGCAGTCCATACAGAGAGCATTTCTGGCTTGGGACACCCAAGAGCTGCTGACAGCTGAGGGCTGCAACAGGGTGCTGGGGAGCTCTCCAGTATGTATCTGGAAGTGACCCACTGGGCGATGTGAGCCTAGATGGATGTTGGTGTGAACTGGGGCAAACATCCTAATTTATTGACAGGTTAATAATGAAAGGGTTTAGAAATAGGGTCAGTATCCAATCTGGTCCAAAGTGGAGCTGGTAGGAATTATAAATAAAGCAACACATGTACAAATCCAGAGAGACATGGAATTATGTCTCAATCAAAACTGATAAAATATTAATACCATTATATTTTTTAATGATGGTTTATTATTATGATGTTAAAGTGACAGAATGTTCCATGGTGTACCATGAAACTGTCTCCAGTGGGAACTGCACTATGCAAAAAAAAGTAAATAGGCAAAATGGCAGGCAAAGCAAGTGGTCTTGCTTTTGATCATTATGTTGATTTTCCTATACAATTCACAGCTCTCAGAGGGAGAGGAAAGGATTGAGAGTGCTACAGGTGTTCATTTTGGTTTGACACTGTCCCTTTAAAATTTCATGTTCACACAAAAGAACATGTCAAAGTGACAACTAAAAGCTGACATTTAAAAAAGTGACATCTCTCTAATGTCACTTTTGTTACTGGTTTTGATTTCCCATTGCCCTATAGGATAATTGCAAACAATACTGAAAACAATTCAAGTGAACTTGGTTATCTTTCAAGGGTGCTACTGAATCACTTCCTATATCATGTTGCTTCATTTACTAAAAAATAGGTCTAAGCGTGCTGCAGACTTTTTTTCCTCCCCCTCCCTTCCCGCCAGTGACTGTAAAAATTGCTAGCTAGAAATTATTCTTGGTGTTTAAATCTGACAAAATAGGTGCCCAATTGCTATGTGCTGAGTTCTGTCTGAAACTGGCCACCTGCACAGAGCAGGCTGCTCTGCGGTGGCCCCATAGCTCGAGCAGAGCTGAACAAGTCCCTGCTGTACCAGATTGCCTGAGCAAGCCATGTAGCTCCTCTGAGCTTCAGTTTCTAGCCTGTAAAATGAGAAACAACCCCCTCACTACTGAAATGAGGAGGCATATACTCCAATGCTGTCTTCACCAGAAGGGTTTTGAGAAGGAGTTTCAGCAAGGAAATTTTGTACATGAGGACTGGAAAGGGATTTCAAACATAATTAATAGTAGAGAAGAGAAGAGTAGAAGGGCATTCAAAAAACATATCAAAACGAGAATTCTCTATTATAAAAAAACCTACTTTTGCAAGTATTTTCAGTTCATCCTCCATCTTCTTCATTGCCTTCCTAATGTTCATTCATAAAGAGGCAATATATTCTACTTTTTCAGGATGTATAGAAGTAATGTAATTTACTTAGCATTTTCTAGCAGTGTGTTTGTAGGTGGGAAACCTCTGTAAACTGTACACCTCTTGCATTCCTATTTCATTCCATCCATATCTTTCTTCTAAAAGCTGTTTCTCCTTTATTGAGAACCAGCTCCTGTGAACAGAAATTTATTGTGGGTTCAGCTGGCTGAGAACATGTGCCTACACGTAGTGTTTTTGAGAGCTATGACAAATTCCTTTCCAGAGCAATCTCAGGGCAGGCTCTAAGCCCTGATAATCTAATTGTGTCTCTTGGTGGCAGAAGGCTATGTTCAACCCACAGTTCAGAAATAGACAGCAGGCAAATACAAGATCCTCACTATGTTAGACTTTCATAGTTAGCCTTATCTAATACTGATATCATAGAAATTGCTCAAAAAGGAATTCTTGGATCAGAGTTAAACTTGGAAGAGTTACCAGCTAGATGGACATTTTTCCTAACTTGACACTTAAACCACTAAAGACACAAGGCTAAGAAACCATGACCCTACCACTATACTTCGAGTTTTACTGTCATTGGATTTGTATAACACAAGGTTGGTCCATGGGGAATCTTACAGTCCACTTCCAATTTATGCAGGATTTGCAGTATTTCTAAAAATCAGAAAGTAAATATGAAGAAGCCTTAAAAGCTTTCAAGTTTATACAGTGTGTCCATTCAGCTGATGCCCAAAATAGATCCTAAGTATGTATCATGCCTGTCCCCTCCTTTTTTTCTTTCTTTTTTTTTTTTTTTTCTCTAATTTTTGCAGCACACAGCTGACAATTGCTGCGTCTGAGCTGCTCCTTGCTGCTGGTGGGCAGTCTTGTGGACTGAATTGTCATGCTAACAGCAGACGGGAAGTTTGGGGCCAGGGGCAGAGTGTTGCTGCATGTGCTTTTGACAGATCACATTAACAGGTTTTCCTTAACATTTTGTATGTTGGAGAGAAAATTCCTGTTAAGAAAGCAGGCCCTTGTGTGATTAGAAAAGGGTTCTTCCACCTTTGACAGGCTATCAAGCTATCGATAACACTTTAAATGGCTTTTAATAGAAGTTTCCTATCTCTCCTTGTCATGTCTTCTGAAAGTTGTCTTTGTTATCTGCTCTGCTGTTTGCTTGACCAAAAATTTTTTCTGATCAAACTAGTGTGAATGATTATCTCAAGACTTCATGTCTTATGGTTTTGCAGGACAGGTAGTGAATCACCTGTCCTGGACCAAATTCCCGATGTTGGCTGCAGAGACCAACACTTTCAGCTCTAAGTCAAAGAGAAAAAAGAAAAAAGAAAGAGTAGTTTATTGGAAAGTCTTTTTGTATGTGCTTCTGAAACAAGCAGTGTCAGGTACTGTTCTGCTGCCTCACACTACCCATCAAGAATTTTTTTAATACAATTTGCTTTCAGTCAAGATGACAGAAGCAAAAACTTCTTTCCTTATTTACAAGCAGAAAACACTTAATTTGTTAAACAGCAAGTTTATGCCACCTTCCATAGTGGGTTTTTTTTTACATGACAAACTGTAGTTGAGAGATGAAATGGCAAACAGCTAACTGAAGCATATGTTTTGGCCTGTGTAGAGCACACCGTGACCCCACAGTTAGAAGTGCAAAGTGTTGCAAAAAGCAAATAAGGATGCATAGAGCAGATGTGAAAGAAACTCACAACAGAAAAGAACTCAGCCCAACCTTCAGTAGCACAAACAGCAGTAGAGGCTTCCTTGGCTGCCCTGGCAGTCCTTGTTGTATATTCAGCATGCAGACAAGAGGAAAGAGGATTCAGTTTGCTCCTGGTATGGGAGTCAAGTACTCCCTACAGGTAGGCAAGCTATTCAAGTACAGCCTCAGAACGTTACCATACGGGTAATCTAATTTCCACTGTAACTGATTGCACAAACCACTTTTGTAGAGATGTATTTTGGAATT